>NC_044032.1:314909485-315246692 GCF_901765095.1 Microcaecilia unicolor | reverse complement strand
ACGTCAGGCTCACCAGTCTATAATTTCCAGGATTGCCTCTGGAACCTTTTTAAAAATCTTCCAGAACCATTCTTGATTTTAAAGATAAATTACATATTACTAACAATAGTTCTGCAAATTCATTTTTCAATTCTGTCAATACTCTGGGATGAATACCATCTGGTCCAGGAGATTTGCTACTCTTCAATTTGTCAAATTGTGCCACTACATCCTCCAGGTTTAAAGAGATTTCATTCAGTTTCTCTGACTCAGCTTTGAATACCATTTCTGGGACCAGTATCTCTCCCAAATCTTCCTCGGTGAAGACCGAAGCAAAGAATTCATTTAATCTCTCCGCTATGGCTTTGTCTTCCCTGATTGCCCCTTTTACCTCTCAGTCATCTAGCGGTACAACCGATTCTTTTGCCGACTTCTTACTTTTAATATACGTTTAAAAAAATTTACTATGTGTTTTTGCCTCCAACACAATCTTTTAAAGTCTATCTTTGCCTTCCTTATCAGCGCTTTGCATTTGACCTTCCATTACTTATACTGTTTCTTATTTTCAGTCGGTTCCCTCTTCCATTTTCTGAAGGGTTTTCTTTTAGCTCTAATAGCTTCCTTTACCTCACTTTTTAACCATGCTGGCTGTTGTTTGGTCTTCCTTCCTCCTTTTTGAATACACGGAATATATTTGGCCTGGAATTCCAGGATGGTATTTTTAAACAGCATCCATGTCTGATGTAAATTTTTGACCTTCACAGCTGCTGCTCTAATTTTTTTTTCACCGTTCTCATTTTATCATAGTCTGCTTTTTGAAAGTTAAATGCTAGCGTATTGGATTTCCTCAGTGTACTTATTCCAAAACCAATATCATATCTGATCATATTATGATCACTGTTATCAAGCAGCCACAGCACATTATCTCCTGCACCAGATCATGCAATCCACTAAGTCTAGAATTTTTCCTTCTTTTGTTGGATCCTATATCAGCTGCTCCATAAAGTAGTCCTTGACTGGGTCTCGCTCCTGATTGGCCATGTTAGGGATTGGGCTGACGTCAGATGCCAAACTCTATTTAGACATACCTCTGCCTACATAGGATGCTCTAGTGTTATCTCCTTCAGCTGTGAGCTTACTTTGCCTCTGCTTAGTCTGTGCCTGTGGTACAGGGTGAATTCTCTGTCATTTGGTTGCTATCTTTTCCCTTGGTCTGTGTTTGTTCTGAGTCTATAGCAGCCAGCTTCTTCTCTGATTACTTTACTGCTGTGCACCTGTGTGCCTTGCCTTACCCTTTACCTGCCGTATCTGTTGCTAGGTTCTTGTCAGCACTGCTCCTTGTCTGGCCTGTGTACCTAGAAGCAGTCTCTCTCTGTAGTCTGCTTGAACCCTTTACCTGCCATATCTGTTGCTTGGTTCTTGTGAGCACTGCTCCTCGTCTGAGCTGTGTATCTAGAAGCAGTCTATCTCTGTAGTCTGCTTCAACCCTTTACCTGTTGTATCTGTAGCTTAGTTCTTGTGAGCACTGCTCATCGTCTGAGCTGTGTACCTGAAAGCAGTCTCTCTCTGTATTTTGCCTTACCCTTTAACTGCTATTTGCGGACTGCTCCTTATCTAGCTGTGTTCCTTTTGTTGGTGTCAGTGTGTGGCACTGTGGGTGCGGCCCGTGTGCCAGGCCCTTCTGGGACTTCTTTCTGTTCTTTCCCCTTCTCTTTTTTTTGTTACATTTGTACCCTGTGCTTTCCCACTCATGGCAGGTTCAATGCGGCTTACATGGGGCAATGGAGGGTTAAGTGACTTGCCCAGAGTCACAAGGAGCTGCCTGTGCCTGAAGTGGGAATCGAACGCAGTTCCTCAGTTCCCCAGGACCAAAGTCCACCACCCTAACCACTAGGCCACTCCTCCACTGGGTTCCAGTATGGGTTCCAGTTTGGCCTTGTGGCCCGTATGAGTGGTCTATCTCCCTTTCTGGTGATACTCGCTGGTCTCCCTGAATGTGCTGGGCTTCATGGCCCATTGTTACTGTATAGTGTGAGCTTGGTCTGCCCTAGGCCTCAGCCTAGGTCTGTCCAAGGGCTCACGATCAACCTAACAGAAAGCTAGAGCCATGAGCTCAACCGAGCCCTTCGTTATGCAGTTACTCCAGCAACTGCATGCTCAGGTACAACATGTTATGGGAGCCGTTGATGCGTTGAATAAACGGGTTGACACTCTTTTGGCTACTGGAACTATTGGGAATCCTTCACCTCCTAGGCCATAAAAACCTGTGACGGGTAGCAAATGGCATTCTTGTAGCCCAGCCCCCTCTTTATGATGGTGATACTAATTTTATTTTATTTTTTATTTTATTTGTTACATTTGTACCCCACATTTTCCCACCTATTTGCAGGCTCAATGTGGCTTACATAGTACCGTAGAGGCGTTTGCCAATTCGGTTGATAGCAGATACAACGTTATATGAGGTAGGTGTGGATCAGGCATCATGGGGTCAAAGGAAGTGAAGATTATAAATTGTCCAGTACGATCATTAATTATGCTGTGTTGCTGAGTGTGGGGATTTATGTTGGATCGGTGGGATAGGCCTTTTTGAAGAGGTGAATTTTGAGTGATTTCCTGAAGTTTAAGTGGTCACGGATTGTTCTCACAGCATTTGGGAGTCCATTCCATAGTTGTGCGCTTATGTAGGAGAAGCTGGATATGTAAGTTGTTTTGTATCTTAGTCCTTTACAATTTGGATAATGTAGGTTTAGGTATGATCGTGATGATCTGATTCTGTTTCTGGTTGGTAGATCTATTAGGTCTATCATGTATCCTGGGACTATGCCATAGATAATTTTGTGGCCGGTTTGACAGGGAAGGTTGTGCAGCAGCACCCTGTATGCGATTATCTCAGTTAGCAGAAAGTTAACTGCTTGTCAATTTGATCTACACGATTATTTTCTATATTGAAAGTCAATAGACCCCTGACGCAGGCCTTTACGGCCGAAACACGATTCGTGTCAGGTCGTTGTTTATTGATTCGAAATAAAGACCTTGTTTAAGAAGACACCACTTGTGAGAGGACTTTTTTGGATCCACTGTTTCCTTTGCTATGGGGTTTCCCCTACTATTAAGGATGAACTGGCTGGTCGGGAGCTACCTCCAACTTGGATGACCTCATTCATCTCTGCACCCAGGTGGACATTCGTTTCAGAGAAAGGGCCAGTCAGCAGTTTGGGAGAACTGACCTGAAATTTCAACATAAGCGCCCTCCATCCCAGCTTCATTCTTTGTAAGATGAGTCCAAGCTTATGCAGGTCAAACATATATTTACTTCAGCCCAGGAGAAGCAACAAAGATGTTCCCAGTCAATGTTGCCTTCGGCACCTAACCTTTATACCTTTCAGGAAATCTAGACTGCCCCTATTTGACTGACTGTACATTTGTCCTTTAGATTGTAAGCTCCTTTGAGCAGGGACTGTCCTTCTATGTTAAATTGTACAGCGCTGCGTAACCCTAGTAGCGCTTTAGAAATGTCAAGTAGTAGTAGTAGTAGTAGTATTTTGTTCGTGGTTGCCTGAATAAACATGAAATCAGGAAACCAGCAGCCCTGATCTCGGCTGGGGAGACAGGATCTGGGCAGAAATCTTTCTTTCCCCGACACAAGTTTTGATACCAGTTTTGCTGTCAGTGAAGGGTGACCCCTGTGTGGAAGCCCTAATTGACTCTGGTGCTGGGGGGTAATTTCATCAGTGAAAACATAGTACGGGACCACCAGATTCCTACCCAAACCTTGCCATGCCCCATCTCCATGTCATCAGTGTTTGGTCTTGTTCAAGAAATCTTGTGGACCAGAACCATGCCCATGACGATACAAGGCAGGGTCTTACATCAGGAGATCATCTCCTTTTATGCACTTCCATCAGCTATTAATACCATCATTTTAGGATTACCATGGCTTAGTTTGCCTAATCACCACATTGATTGGGAGCAGTATCAATTGTTGGCATGGGGACCAGTCTGCTATGAAGTTTGCCTAGATAAAGTATCGCCAGTGCAAGCTTACTTCCTTTGGCACAACAAGATGTGATGTTACCAGCCATGTATCAACCCTTTAAAGATGTATTTTCTAAATTAAGGGCTGAAACCTTACTTCCCCATCGTTCCTATGATTGCGCTATTGAGTTGATGCCGGGAACAGAACCACCTTGGGGTCGAGTATACCCTTTGTCTCGTCCAGAAACAGAAGCACTGACCAACTATATACAGAACAACCTTGTCTGAGGGTTCATTCGTCCCTCGAAATCTCCAGCCAGTGTAGGATTTTTCTTTGTGGAGAAAAAAGGTGGAAGTTTGTGCCCTTGCATTAAGACCTCTGTAGTCTTAGAGGGGCCTACAACCTCATTTGGATAAGAGAGGGTGATGACATGACGGGCACTACGAGTACTTAGTGGTGCCCTTTGGCCTGGCTAATGCCCCAGCTGTGTTCCAGTCCTTCATGAATGATATTTTTAGAGACCTCTTGTATACGTTTGTTATGGTTTATCTAGACGATATTCTTATATTTTCTAGATCTGCTGAACATGTGAAGACCATATTGCAGCAGTTCAGAGAGAACCAATTGTATATGAAACTAGAAAAATGTGAGTTTCATCGTTCTGAACTTCCTTTTCTGGGAAACATTATTTTGAACCAAGGACTATAGATGGATCCCAGTAAATTGACCGCAATTTTGGAGTGGCAACAGCCTACAGGGCACAAAGCATTGCAATGCTTCCTAGGATTTGCCAATTATTATAGACAATTTATTCAAATTACTCTTCGTTGACCACTCCCTTACTGCTTTGACTAGGAAGAATGCTGATGCTCGCCATTGGTCGCAGGAAGCTTGCGAAGCCTTTGAGAACCTTAAACAGGCTTTTGTAGCTGCACCCGTCTTATGACATCCTAATCCTGTGGAAAACTTTTTTGAAGAAGCAGATGCTTCTTTGAATAGCACGGGGGCTGTACTGTTACAGGCCCATTCTAGTGGGATGCTTCTCCCATGTGCCTTCTTTTCTAAGAAGTACACCCCTGGCCCTAGAGGAGTGGCTCCTTCTGAGCACAGGTGCCTTTCACAGTATTCACGGATCACAAGAACCTGGTCTATCTACATGAAGCAAGGGGACTGAATCCTAGGCATTATTTTTCTCCTGCTTCAATTTTATCTTGACTTACCACCCAGCGGAGAAAAATACCAAGGCGGATGCTCTTTCAAGATCTTTGGAGCCTGATCTTTAAAATAAATGCCTGCAGAATGTGACTGAACCTGCTGCCATCATTCCAGCTATGGTGTACCTCCTCGTTTGAGAGAGAAGATACTTTGATGAGGTCATGCCTCCCGAATTACAGGACATCCTGGTGTCCTGGGGACTAAGCAATTTATTTTGCAGAAGTACTGGTGGCCCACACTCGACCGTGTCGTTCAAGAATTTGTTGCTGCCTGCCCGGATTGTGCCCAGCATAAGGCTGATCATCAGAGATCCCAGGGTCTCCTCCTGCCACTACCGGTGCCTGAGAAACCATGGACCCATATAGCCATGGATTTCATTACTGACCTCCCATCTTCTGAAGGATACACAGTCATCTGGTTGGTAGTAAACTGTTTTTCTAAAATGGCACACTTTGTACCTATGTCCAGCCTTCCTTCTGCTGTGAAACTGGCGCAACATTTCATCAGATACAGACTGCCAGAATCTATCACTTCAGATCGTGGAGTGCAATTTGAGTCTAAGTTTTGTCCCAGGTGTGAAATTGAATTTTTCCTCAGGAAATCATCCACAATCTAATGGTCAAACTGAATGTGTTTGAAACAGTTCCTGTGAATGTACGTTACTGCTCATCATGATGATTGGAGTCAATTACTTCCTTGGGCAGAATTTGCCCATAATTATAGAGTAAGCTCTGCACTGGGACCTCTCCATTTTACATCATCTGTGGATGACATCCACGCATTCCCTTTCCGTTGAAAACTGACTCGGATGTTCCAGCAGCAGCCAGAGCTGTAACCTCCCTCCAATCTATTTGGTCATTGGTCCAGAGGACACTTCAACAAACCACTGCTTGTATGAAACATCAAGTGGACATGCATAGACGATTGGGGCCTCAGTTCCAACCTGGTGATTTGGTGTGGCTGTCCACTCACAATCCCTGACTGAAGACTCCTTCCACTCGATTTGCTCCGTGATTTGTGGGCCCATATCCCATTTTAAGGCAAGTCAACCCAGTTAGCTATCAGCTCAAATTGTCACCTACTTTGCAAGTACACAATATGTTTCATGTATCTTTGCTTATACTAAGAAAGGGCTCTTTGCCTGCTTTGTCTTCTCGGCCAGCCATATTGGCCTACCAAGGGGAACATGAAGTTTGTGATATCCTTGATGCTCAATGCCTCATGGAGCAACTTCAGTATCTCATCTCTTGGAAAGGGTATGGACCAGCGGAGAATTTCTGGGAAGCTGCTAGTCAAGTGCATGCTCCTGTATTGGTCCGACGTTTCCATCAACTCTTTCCTCATAAACCTAAACCCCGGACCCAAGGTAGAGGGGGCCCTTGATGGGGAAGGTGATGTTATGATCCTACTGGGACAGGCAGGGTAGTGACTGGGTCTGACTCCTGATTGGCCATGTCAGGGACTGGGCTGACGTCTGAGGCAGCTGACATCAGATGCCAGACCCTATTTAAACATACCTCTGCCTGCATAGGACGCTCTAGCGTTATCTCCTTCAGCTGTGAGCTTACCTTGTCTCTGCTTGGTCTGTGCCTGTGACACAGGGTGAATTCTCTGTCATTTGGTTGCTATCTTTTTCCTTGGTCTGTGTTTGTTCTATGAGTCTGTAGCAGCCGGCTTCTTCTCTGATTACTTTACTACTATGCACCTGTGTTCAGCTCCATTGCTTCTGTGTGCCTTGCCTTACCCTTTACCTGCTGTATCTGTTGCTAGGCTCTTGTGAGCACTGCTCCTTGTCTGAGCTGTGTACCTGGAAGCAGTCTCTCTCTGTATTTTGCCATACCCTTTGCAGACTGCTTCTTATCTAGCTGTGTTCCTTTTGTTGGTGTCAGTGTGTGGCACTATGGGTGCAGCCCATGTGCCAGTCTCTTCCGGGACTTCTCTCTGTTCTTTTCCCTTCCCTTGTGTGTGAATGGGTTCCAGTTCGACCTTGTGGCCCGTACACTTGGACTCTGTACGTATGGGTTCCAGTTCGGCCTTGCGGCCCGCGTGAGTGGTCTGGCTCCCTTTGTGGTGGTGCTCACTGGTCTCGCTGAGTGCACTGGGATTTGTGGCCCATTGTTACCTTATAGCGTGAGCTTGGTCTTCCCTAGGCCTCGGCCTAGGCCCAAGAGCTCACGATCAACCTAACAAAAGTTTACCTCCATAACATGCCCTGATGGTACATTTACACAGTCAATATTGGGGTAATAGAAATCACCCATTATTATTGTGTTGCCCAGTTTGTTAGCCTCCCTAATTTCTGATAACATTTCTACATCCAGCTGTTCAGCCTGGCTATCCTATCACTATCCTTTTCCCCTTTACACATGGAATTTCAATCCATAGGGATTCCAAGATGTGTTTTGTTTCCTGCAGAATTTTCAATCTATTTGATTCAAGGCTCTCCTTAACATACAAAGCTGTCCCTCCAACAATTCGATCTACCCTATCACTGCGATATAATTTGTACTACGGTATGACAGTGTCCTACTGGTTATCCTCCTTCCACCAGGTCTAAGAGATGCCTATTATATCTAATTTTTCATTTCGTGCAATATATTCTAACTCTCCCAACTTATTGCCTAAGCTTCTGGCATTCGCATATAGACATTTCAAACTATATTTATTGTTCCTATTTACATCCTATTTACAAACAGTATTAATTTGCAATCTTTTGTCTGATTTTTATTTTTATTTAAGGACACCCGATCTACTGTAGTCTCTTTTGCAACCGATACCCTATCTTCCCTGTTTTGGTGATATTTTTGAAAGATACCTTGTTCCGAACCATGCGTTTTTGAAATACTGTCAGCCTTCCCCCAGGTTCTAGTTTAAAAGCTGCTCTATCTCTTTTTTAAATGCAGATGCCAGCAGCCTGGTCCCACCCTGGTTAAGGTGGAGCCCATCCTTTTGGAATAGGCACCCCCTTACCCAGAATGTTGCCCAGTTCCTAACAAATCTAAAACCCTCCTCCCTGCAACATCATCTCATCCACACATTGAGACTCCAGAGCTCTGCCTGTCTCTTGGGCCCTGAGCGTGGAACTGGTAGCACTTCAGAAAATTCTACTCTAGAGGTTCTGGATTTGAGCTTTCTACCTAAGAGCCTAAATTTGGCTTCCAGAACTTCTCTTCCACATTTTCCTATGTCATTGGTATCCACATGTACCAAGACAGCCGGTTCCTCCCCAGCACTATTTAAAATCCTATCTAGATGACGCGTGAGGTCCGCCACCTTCGCACCAGGCAGGCAAGTCACCAGGCGATCCTCACATCCACCAGCTATCTATATGCCTAATGATCGAATCACCAACTACAACAGCTGTCCTAACCCTTCCCTCCTGGGCAGAACTTGGAGACATATCCTCAGTGCAAGAGGATAGTACACCCCTTGATGGGCAGGTCTAAACCTGTGATAGTCTGTCCCAGGTTTCTGAGGGTTTTCTCCACTTTTAAGCACACTTTTTTGAAATCTGTGTTCTAGAGTCACTGTACACTTCTCTAAACATCCCTGTAGGTCTCTTCTATGTACCTCACTGTCTCCCTCAGCTCCACCAAGTCTGCTACTCTAGCCTCAAGAGAACGGACCCGTTCTCTGAGAGCTAGGAGCTCTTTGCAACCAGGCACATACATATAACCACTCATCAACTGGTAGATAATCATACATGTGACACTCAATGCAAAAGACTGGATAGTACCCCTCTTGCTGCTGGACTGCTGACTCCATCTTAGTATTTTTGATTTTTCAATAATTTAAAACTTGCTAAATTGTTAAGGATATTAGCCTAATATGAAAATGTCTTTTAGTTTATATATTGTGTGATTTATTTAGTGTTTCCTTCTTAGATGGTAATGAAATGTATTTAAAATTCTGTAAGAGCACTCCTTGCTTGTTATCCTAATTACAATAATTGACTATAAATGAAGAGTTGTGCTAGGGGTGGGCGGGATGAAGACTAAACTATGTCCTTTAGTGCCTGCTAGAGGTGGCTGTTAACTAGGGGGAAAAGAGTATGGAGATTAGTTGATAAAGTTTACTGTTTTATATTTTTATTCTGCCTATCAGTAGCCTATAATTCCTCCTTTAAACCTCAGTCTTTAAGCTCCCAAAGTACATAGCAAAATAGTGTTCATTTACCAGAGAAATGTCCTCTTCTCTTAGAACTTCTCAGAAAGAAAGTTCAGTGGGACCTTTCCTTTTTATATAGTTTTGAATTTAAGGGGCCTTTTTCAAAACAGGCTCTTTCAAGCTAACTCAGGAATCAGGTTGCCCTTACTAACCTATGCAGATATTCTACTTCCTCTCATTTTAATTGAGGTCAGTGCTCCAGCAACCAAAGAACAGAAACTGTCTTTTTAGAACAAGATTTGAGCCTTCCCTCTATCTTTTAAAGTTTTTTGGCTGTTAAGTTTCTACCTTTAGAAAAGGTTTCAGTTTAAAACTATGGGAAAAGGGTTGTACACTATGGAAACTAGTTAATAATGCCTGCTGTTTTCTCTCTCTCTCTTCCCCCCTCCCCCTTAATGCTATCTGTTAATGCTGTGGTACAAAGTTCAAGTTTTAAAACTAGGGGGGAAAGAGTATTTATTTATTTGTTGCATTTGTATCCCACATTTTCCCACCTATTTGCAGGCTCAATGTGGCTTACATCTTACTGGAGGTGCGTTTGCAGTCTCCGGTGTTTACAAATACAGAGTGATGTTGAGATGAGATAAAGTTCATGTGGGACAGCCACATAAGGTCGTTGAACAGTGGGAGAGTTGTGTTTTGTGAATTTTGAATTCTAGTGTTATTGTGTTGCAGAGATCAGGCATTTGTTGGGTTGGTAGGGTATGACTTTTTAAAAAGATACGTTTTTAGTGTTCTCTGGAAGTGTAAGTGATCGTACGAGGTTTTCATGGCTTTTGGTAAGGCGTTCCACAATTGGGTGCTTATGTAGGAAAAGTTGGATGCTCAGGTTGATTTGTATTTGAGTCCTTTGCAGCTTGGGTAGTGCAAGTTAAGGTACGTTTGTGATGATTCAGATGTGTTTCTCGTAGGTAGGTCAATCAAGTCTGTCATGTATCCCGGGGCTTCACCGTAGATAATCTTGTGAACCATTGTGCAGATCTTGAAAGCAATGCATTTCTTTAATTGGGAGCCAATGTAGTTTTTCGCGGAGGGGTTTTGCGCTATCATATCGTGTTTTTCCGAAGATAAGTCTGGCTGCCGTATTCTGAGTGGTCTGGAGTCTCTTTAAGGTTTGTTCTTTACATCCCGCATAGATTCCATTGCAGTAGTCTAAATGGCTTAGTACCATTGATTGTATCAGATTGCAAAATGTTTCCCTCGGGAAGTATTGTTTCACGCGTTTGAGTTTCCACATTGTGTGAAACTTTTCTTTGTTGTGGATGCCACTTGGTTCTCTAGTGTTAGGTAGTGGTCTATTGTGACGCCAAGGATTTTCAGGGTGTGGTCTGGAGTGTTGATAATTGTGGGGTTGTCCACGCTGTGTTGAGATGAGACAACGAGACAGTGTGTTTTTTCTTTGTTGAGTTTCAGTTTAAATGCATTTGCCCAAGTGTCCATGATGTTGAAGCTGATCTTGATTGTTCCGCGGTGGTGCAAGCCTGGAACAAGGAATTACTCAAACTAGAGCAAATTGCAGCATGTCTCAAGTCCACATACAACCTGACGGAGAATGCAGCTTGGTGGGAGATTCAATACAAATTCTTGTATAGACTGCACATCTCCCCGCATAGAGCTTAACGAGCCACACTTCGTGACACAGATTCATGTCCAAAATGTAAGAGCAGCAATGCAAACCTGGGACACATGTTCTGGACCTGTTCGAACATACAATCCTTCTGGGTGGCGCTGAACTCTCATGTGTCACAAATTTGGAGCACCACTTGGCAGCCACATCCGAACCAGCTGTTTGACTTTTTCAAGACACAGAAACCAGCACCAGGGGGGGTTCACAGCCTTTCTAAGGAGGGCTGTCCTGATGGCAAAGCAGGTCATCCTGCAATTGTGGCTGGCAACAGAAGGTCCATGCGTGGCACACTGGAGGTCGGCTATGATTCACTGTTGCACATTGGAGAAGAAGGGCATAGTGTACCTGGCCTCTAAGAAAGGGGATCGGTTTTGAAAGACTTGGTCTCCATTCTGGGACTCTCTCTCTCTCCGGTGGCTAGAAGTAGAATCTTGAACTGTTAAGGTTGGGTTTGGGGGATGGGAGGGGGGGTAGGAAGGGAAGAAGAGAGGGGGGAAGGGGATGCGGGGTGTGAGGGAGGATGGGGGAGGGCGGAGGGAGGAGGTGAGGAATGTAAAAGAAAAATACTTCTCTGAAATATGTTCGTGTATTAATAATGTACTGTCTCTCTCTGCTTGGATGTTAACAAGTGTTTTTGGGTTATCATTAAACAAGACTGGGAAAAAAATGGGCATGAAAAGGGTTAGGGAACTCCTGCAGCTTTCACAGGAACTGCAGAAGCAGCATAAATAAAAATATTGCTTACGTGTAACAGGTGCCTACTCTGCCTGATGGTTAATCCAGCCCTGAGTTTTCAAGATATCCACAATTAATATGTATTAGATATATTTACGTACAATGGATCTCAAATTATTGTAAAATGTTATCTCTTGTGTATTCACTGTGACCTTACCAGCTGTGACATCATCGGAATAGGCCTGAGAATTGGTGAAGTGTATCTACTAAACATTTTCATGAAAAACGTCTTCCAAAGCAAGTGTTTTTATGTTTGTTTGTGTGTGTGTGTTGGGGGGGGGGGAGTTGTACAGCAGCTGAAGAATAAAATAAGTGGGCCAAAGCATTGTGCCTGTCTGCAGGCAATCCACAGCACACACAAGAAACTCTTCTGCTTCACCTAAAGCTTCCCATAGGCTCACACAGAAATCCTAATTGTGCTGTATCTAGATTTTCTTTTTTGAAGTAATGCTTGGAAGTTAAACATATTTTACAAGCTCTCTTGAAAATGCTATAAGGCTTGGCACGTTGTAATGGATGGTGGATTTGAACTGCCACTTCTCATTGAAGCTTCCTTGGCAGTGCTAGTCTTTAACACCTTTTTGTTGCCCTGTCTTGCTTTTTCTTCAGAACCTTGAGGATGACAGGGAAGATTTTAACCAACACCAGGGAAAGGTGGAGGCAACAGAATGTCAACAGTGCTTTTGCAGAACTGAGGAGGCTCATTCCCACTCATCCCCCAGACAAAAAGCTTAGCAAGAATGAAACACTTCGCCTGGCCATGAAGTATATAAACTTTCTCATCAGGATACTTGGAGAGCCAGGGTTGCCACAAGCAGAGGGGGGATCTCAAGGATCTATTCTGGGACTGTTCCAAGAAAATACTCATCTACATGATATGGGAGCCTGGACTCTGATGAAAAATTGTGAGTCCCTCTTCCCTGGGCCAAGTGGCAACCATGCAGAGTGCTGGCTGGATTCTCCTTCACCATAACAGAGGGCTGAGGTGGCTTTGGCTAGAAAATGACACCATTCTCATCTGAATTACTTGTGAATTTTATTGTTGATATAATTATTATGTAATTTATGTTACTTATTCTTGTATTAGATGTTTATTCTGTTGGTATGAAAACAAAATACTCTTGACTATTTGTGTGTGTGTTTGTACACTGAGAAAAGTTGAGGATGGTGAATAGACCAGTTCCTATTGTTGTCAGTATTAGAGTCTATTTCATTCTACCTGTGGGTATGCACAAACAGCCTAAGGGCTGCTAACACACTGAGTAGCTGTTATGTCTGACAATTTGGCATGACATTTTACCATAATAAAGGCAAGTCTATATATTTCACAATGATGGAAGGACCTGTGAGGGCACTGAAGTTTTTGAGAGCTTGTGAAAACTGGAAATTTAAAAATAAGTAAGTAGCTTGTGGGATACTGTGGAAGAGGGACACATAGTTGCAGTAATACACAGGGTGTAACCTGTATGTACTAATAAACTAATTTCCTAGAGCAGTGTTTCCCAAGTCCAGTCCTAGAGTACCCCTTGCCAGTCAGGTTTTCAGGATATCCACAACAAATATGCATGAACTTGATTTGCATACACTCTCCATTATAAGCAACTCTCTTTATGCATTTTCATTGTGGATATGCATATGGCCAGGGGAGCTCAAGGGAGCAGGGAAGTGTGTCAAACTGCAATCACTGGGGACTGTAAATCATTACAGCTTTGAGAATAACCCAAATTAATATTCATGAAAGATATTTGCAAATCTATCTTATGCATATTCATTATGGGTATCCTGAAAACCAGATTGGTTTGTAGCCCTCCAGGATCACAGTTTGACATCCTTGCTTTAGAACATTGTTTCTCAATAAATCCTCAGGACACATTCAGCTAGTCTGGTTTCACATTAGCCACAATTAATATGCATGAGATAGATTTGCATGTAATGGAGGTAGTGTATGTCAGTTTGTCTCATGCACGTTTGTTCTAAATAACCTGAAAACCAGTGTCCTGAGGAATGGGTTGAGAGCCACTGCTTTAGAGTATATGTGTGTTTCAGAGTCACCCTTTTATCAGCCACTGTTTTACAGCAGCAGCCTTTCATCTGTCAGTCTATAACAACAAACTGGAGTTTTCTAGGGGATAGTGCTATGCTACTGAAAACTGGGAATGAGGATTGCTGCCTTTCTCTTTGAAAAGTCCCGACTTTGGGGTCCTTTTACTAAGGTGCGCTAATAGATTTAGCACCCACTAATGATTAGCATGCGCTAAATGAAAAGAAGCCTATTGAGCATCTTATCATTTAGCATGTGCTAATCACTAGAGCAAGTTAAATCTGTTACCGCACCTTACTAAAAGAACCCCTAAATTTATTTATTTACTAGTGGAACCATGCCCGTTTCCTCAACAATGAAACGGGCCCTAGGAAGGCTGTCATGTAAGCTTTTTTTTCTCTCTCCCCTGCCCTCCCCTCCATGTCCAGCGATTCTTCCCTCCCTTCCCCTCCCCTCCATGTCCAGCGATTCTCCTCTTCCCTGCTCTCCCATCCGTGTCTCGCGATTCTCTCCTCTACTGTCCTCCCATCCCATCCATGTCCATCAATTCTCCTCTGCCCTGCCCTCCCTCCCTCCCCTCGATGTCCCGCAATTCTCCTCCCCTCGATTTGTATCTCTGGCTGGCTGGCGCTGGCTTCCGTTCCATTCGTAACATCTCCTGACGTCAGCCAGCCTCCAGCGTTCCATTCCCTCTCACTGTTCCGCCCTCTGACATCATTACGTCTTGATGCGAGGGCGGGACAATGAGGGGGAATGGAATGCTGGAGGCTGGCTGATGTCAGGAGATGTTACGAATCCAAGCAGCCAGACATGGAACGTTGGAGGTGCAAATTAGTATATAGGATTTTTAAACCCGCTTTCCAGCTCAGTTATCCAAATATGAACCATTGCTTGTGTGTCATGGCTGAAATTTAGCCAAACTCTTGAATTCTTCCAATGAATCAAGAAAATATTAGACACTATTTTTCAAAGACTTTCTATCTTATCCCCAATCACTAAATCTACAGAAAACCACACACTTCCATGTGTGCTACAACAAATAAGGAATTTTCTGTATATTTTGTTTTTTCTTGTCCTTAGGTGGTCTTCTGTCATGTCATGCTGTTTAGTTATTAGATGCATCCACCAAAGAGTTTTTTCTGCATGCACTGTGTTAAAGTTTGCAAGTTTTATATGTATGAAATCACATATAGTGAGTTACTATTGCATCAATTCAGTAATATCAAACATATAAATGGCAAGTGACCGACTCACCTGCAAATGCGCAGTAGAGACTTCCCTCTCTGTCCCACCCTCGCGTCAAGACGTGATGATGTCAGAGGGTGGAACAGAGGGAAACGGAGTTGGAGTCATTGTCGGACGCTGCCGCCTGGAAACGAACATTGTGCTCACCATCCTCCCCCCTCCCCCCCATCCCCGCCGCCTCTCCCGTCCCCCTCCGTATCGGGCCTCCTGCACTGACCTGACAGCGCCTCTCACCTCTGTGTGCAAGTGCTGCAGGCAGCAGCAAAGCGATCTGCTGCTGCCTGCAGCGCTTTCACACGGAGGTGAGAGGCGCTGTCAGGTCAGTGCAGGGGGCCCGGCACGGAGGGGGGAGGGAGCGACAGTGAGGAGGGTTGCTGGAAATCTCGCCCGTTTTTACGGGCTTAACGGCTAGTATTTTAATAAACTGAGGAAAACGTATAGCAATACAATCACTCTATTGTAATTTTAAGTGTTTTACAGCAGCAATGTAAAAATCAATAAAATAAAATTGATTCTTTGGGGCTTAAAAATATAAAAAATGATACAAAATCTAAACGTATTTATTAAAAGATGGAAACCAACCTGGCTCACCCCAAGATGTTTCACACAGGTAATAATGATTCATTATTTGCCAAAGCTTATTCATTTATTTATTTATGCATTCTTGTATCCCACTATTATCCAAAAACAAGTTTCAGTTCAAAGTGGCTTACAATTGTTTTCTGGTAGAAGTTGCAATGCTGATTAACATTTAGGAAGTGATTAATAATTAAGAAATGACTAGAAGGGGTTTATAGATAGGAAGCGAAAGATTTAGGAAGTGATTAACAATTAAGAAAGAACTAGAAGTGGGGGAAAGATCATTAACGGTTGGTTCCATAGTTGTAGAATTTTTTGAAGAGGCGGGTTTTCTGTTATTTTCTGAACTGCAGATAATTTGTGATGCTTCTTGTGATCCTTGGCATTGAGTTCCACCATTTGGAACCTAGGTAACTAAATCCGGACATGTATATAGATTTGTATATTATGTTTCTACAGTTGGGTAGGTAAAGAAGTAGGTAGCCTCTAGTTTCTGGGCCTGTGTTTCTTAGGGATAGTTCGATCTGGAGTCATGCCAAACAGTATTTTGTAGATGGATGGTGCTAGCTTTGAAGAGTAGTCTAGCCTTGATTGGCATCCAATGCAGTATTTTGAGAAGTGGGGTGACTCATATTTCGACTTTTTGAAAATTAGACTAGCTGCTGTGTTCTGGATGGTTTGCAGCGATTTCAGTGTGCTTTCCTTGCATTCTACATATACTGCATTGCAGTAATCTAGTTGCGATAGTATTGTTGATTGTACTATTATTTGGAATGTTTGTCTCGGAAAATAATTTCTGATCCTCTGTAATTTCCATAGTGTTCTGAAGCACTTTGTTGCTAGTTCTGATATTTGACTGTCCATTGATAGATGTTTATTTATATATGTATTAGGATTTATTTACTGCATTTTTGAAGGAATTCAATCAAGGCGGTGTATAATCTAACATGAGCAATAAGCAATTATAGCAGGAAAAATATTCAAATAACAATACAAAGTATGTATGTCAACATAATACATAATAGAACATTTTAATTGACAGTGAAGGGTATAAGCAAAGTTGGAACATATTATTATTATTATTATTTGTTGCTTTTGTATCCCACATTTTCCCACCCATTTGCAGGCTCATATAAATAGGTAAGAGAGTAAGAAGAGTTAGAAAGTAAGGTGACTAATTTAAAGAAAGTTACACATGAGGTCAGAATGATGGTTAACATATAGATAGTAAGAGGAGTTAGAAAATAAGGTGACTAATTTAAAGAAAGGTGCACATGAGGTCAGAGAGATGGGTAAATATTATCTCAGCTAGGGTAGGAGTGGATAAACATGTCCTGCTGCAGTATGTGCAGCCTGTGTCACTCCTTGTATGTGTGAGTGAGATAACAAGTTCAGAGGCGTAGCCAGGTTTTGATCTCAGGGGGAGCAGACTTTTATAAAATAGGCGCCGGTTGGTGCCAGCTACACAGCAGTGTCTGTGTTGTTGCTCAGGGGCTGTGGCAGGCAACGATTAATGCAGGCTGTCTCTGTTACGTCCTGCCTACAAGGAAACAGTAAGTTACATCAGGAGGCAGGACACAGAAGAGGCCCCTGGACTGGCCAGAGCAGGCAACCTGTCTTCTTAACTTCAAATAAAAATATTCAAATCGTGACCATCACCTCAGGAATAGCACATCCTCCTTCCACTGCTAGACACCTTGTTTAAATCAAGATGGGCTTTTGTTTGTGTGGTGACTCTACAGGATGTGAAGAACACTAGTCTTGAGCATTTTTATTTTGGGTGACAAGGACCACCCTTGTCCCAGAGCCTACATTCAAATAGGGCTAGACACAAACCCCTGCAAAAAGACACCCAAAACCTATACTGAAAACTTACCACACCTTAACAGCCCTAACCCATCTATGAAAAGACAGTGCTAGAAATATTACAGTGGGACCTAGAGAAGTGTTTCCCTAGGTTGTCCTGCCATTCAGGTTTTAAGAGAGAGAGAGAGAGAGAGCACTGTCTTCTGATAGGTGGGTTATGGTGTGGTAAGTTTTGTGTTCTAGGGCAGTTCTGGAGTACCCCCTTGCCAGTCAGGTTTTCAGGATATCCACAATGAATCTACATGAAAAAGATTTGCATGTAATGGAGGCAGTATATGCAAATCAATGTCATGCATATTTATTGTGGATATCCTGAAAACCTGACTGGCAAGGGGGTACTCCAGAACTGCCCTAGAACACAAAACTTACCACACCATAACCCACCTATCAGAAGACAGTGCTCTCTCTCTCTTATATATATATATATATATATATATTACACTGGGCTCTGGAGCACCAATATACCTACTATCGGGAAACTGGAACAAGCTGCACTGTTACACATTCCTACACAGATACTATATGCTAGCAGAATCCTTCACCTCAGTCACACATGCAGCACATGGACAGACCCTCATCTATATAACATAAGAGTAGCCATACTGGGTGAGACCAATGATCCATCTAGCCCAGCATCCTGTTTCTAATGTGGCAGAAACCCAAATTGTGACAACATTCCATGCTACCAATGTAATGCAGAATAGGGAGCCACTAAAAAAACCAAAAACAACAACAACAAAAATTGAAATAGAGACCCTCCCCCCCCCCCCCCAAAGAAGCCAGACTCTAAACAGTGCAATACTGTTAAAAAAAAGAAACAGCAATGAATTTTCTCCTTTACTTTGCAAATTAAAAATAGAAAAAATGTACATTTTACAAAGCAGGTACATCTCAGTCCTTACAAAGTATTAAATAAAAATAATTTTTCTACCTTTGTTGTCTGGGAATTTGGCTGGTCCCAGTCTTTTTTTCCATGTTCCATGAGTCAGCCTTACAAATTGTTTTCCAGGTTGGCCTTTCCATTTCTTCTCTCACCTCTTTTCTTCCTTTCCTTCTCTACATCTGTCTCCAAGTGCACCATCCTTTTTTCCTCTGCACCACTATTTGTACTGTCCAGCATCTCCCTTGTCCCTATCCTGCCCCCAAGTTCAGCATCTGCCCTTTCTGTGTCCTCATCTCCCCCCCCTTTTCAGCACAAGCCTACCTGGTCCCCCCCCCCCCCCTTTCTAGCATCTGCTATCCTGGTGTCCCCACCTCTCCCTTTTTCTAACATTGTCCTGCATTACCCCTGTTACCATCTTCCCTCTTTTCCAGCATTACCTCTTTGTCCCCATCTCACCCCTTTTTCACCATTGTCCCCATATCCCCCTTCCAGTGGTGCCCCTCTGTGTCCCTATCTCCTCCTCCCCTTTCTAGTAGTGCCCTCTTTGTGTCCCTATCTTCTCTCCCCCCCCCCTTTCCAGTAGTGCCCCTCTATGTCCCTATCCCCCTCCATTTCAGTAAAGCCCCTATCTTCCCCCCCCCTTTTCCATAGTGCCCTGTGTCCCCATTTATTCTTTTTCTAGCATTGCCTCTTTGCATTCCAATGTCCCTACCCTCTCCCTGTCCAGTATTGACTCTGTGTCCTTCTCCCTCCTTGTCCAGCATTTACTATATCCTTCTCTCTTCCCCGTCTCTTTCAGCGCTCCCCATCCTCCTTAGGGCCACATGTCTCCCTGACCTGCTCCCACGGTCCATCCTCTGGCAGCTCCAAGGAGGTTTTAATAGACAGGAGACCACATGACGTCAAAATGTTAAAACCAATTAGGCCAGTCTCAGTTTCCCCTTCCCCGCACAGCTGTCATTGCCGTACTCTCAAAAGAAAGAAATCAAACTTATGAGTTGCTTCATCCATGTTGTCACTCTTTATTATTGGTAGCATTTGTATTTAATCTCACTTATATTTTCAAACATATCGATTTGTGCAGTATACGGATGTACACAGAAGAAGTATAATAACAGAATAACTTTTCATAGGAAGAGTAGTAATTTGTTATAAATCGTAATCAGTGTGTCATTTGGAGGGGCTGGTTATAGGGACGCTCTAGCATGTGTCATATGTAAGCCACACTGAATCCGACTTTGCTTGGGATAATGTGTGATATAAATGTTTTTTAAAAATCCTTTATCCTCCACGTTTCAAGACACTGCCTATCCTGCTGGATAGTGATGGCACAAGGAAAGCAAGTTTGGTCCAGTGAAGACTAACTCAAAATAGCTTGTTCCTTAGCTGGGCCCTAGTATTACCATATTAAAAATGCAACCATACCATGCCTCTGTGGCTATGTTCCACTAATGTTAAACAATTATCTGGATTTCTTGAAAGGACTAGGGACAAAAAATACACTTATTTATTCAATATCACAATCCCTCATGTACAGCCACAAAATAACTTTTTTAGGGTGGCTATTGTTTCTTTTATTATCGACCAGATAGAGATAAGAGTTTTCAGTTTTGGCACAGTATAAGTCATCATAAGAACAAAATATAAGAAAACAAATGGACTGCTTATAGCCCATTTATGTTTAAACAAAAGAGATCTGCATGAAACAAAATATTTAATTTTATTTTGACTTACAAAACCACTTGCCCCTGAAACATGTTCAAAACAGAATAATCCATTTGTGTATCTAAAAGGTAAACTTCTACAACACAGATGAAGATGTGATTCCATGTGCCCCAATGAAAGGAGAGTTTAATTCTACTTCCATTTAATTTCAGTATAGTCTATCATCTTTATAACTAACATCAGGCTTCCCAAGGCAGATTACAATAAAGAACGACAACGTGTATGCAGCAGATCATGTTTACTTCTTTTGAACCGAACGGCAACAACGGCTGTGTGGGGGGTGGGTGGGGGTGGAAATAGATTACCCAAATTGGCTTCACCCTCTCTTCTGCCCATCTCTCCCATCTGCATGGTCACTTTTTACTTCCCTGAAGCCTTCTCCCTCCTGCACCGGCGAATCGATTCACAGTCAGCCTTCTGCCAGCCATAGGAGCCAACTTTTCAAAATTATTGGGGGTGCTAAGCCCAGTGGAAATAATCCTTCCTTTGATACATACAAGAAATATTCTCAATATTGGGGGTGCTCAAGCACCCACAACACCCATAGAGTCAGCTCCTATGCTGCCAGCGTCGGGGCCTCTCCTCAGGTGCGTCCCGCCTACTCTAAGCAACTTCCTGTTTTCCACAGAGGTGGGACGCGCCTGAGGAGAGGCCCCGACGCTGGCAAAAGGCTGACTGTGAATCGCCGATGCCGGAGGGAGAACGCTTCGGGAAGTAAAAGTGACCTCACGGACGGGAGAGCATGGGCAGAAGAGATAGGAAAAGATTAAAGACTTGGGAGGGAGCAGAAAAAAATATGGGGTTGAGGCGCATAGGTGCCATTTTTTCTAAACAGCTATTTAGGGGAGCGACCTCTCCTCCTGCGCCCCACCTAGCTACGCCACTGAACAAGTTAGTTACTTCTTCTATTAAAGGCCTGGTTGAACAGCCAAGCTTTCACCTGCTTCCTCAAGTAGAGATAGTCTTGTGTTAAGCGGAACTTTTCAGGCAGTGCATTCCAGAGTGTGGGGGCTACTCTGGAGAAGGCTTGCTTGAGAGGACCTTAGCATGCTTGGTGGTGTGCTGGCCTTTAAGGGCCCTGTGGTACCCCACAGGTCAGTGCCCATGGCATAGGCGCTGTGGGTGCAGTGGGTGCTCGAGCACCCCCAAGATTTTGAAACCCGTCAGTCATCCGAAGTTCCAGTTCCAACGTCCCCAGCCCGACCTTCAACAACCCTCCTTGCTTTCCTGTCGCCCAGCCAGCGCTTAAAACTCATTTTACCTGACTGAAGTTGTGATGGCAGTGAAAGAAGCAGAGCAGGCTCACCTTCAGCCTTCCCCTTCCCTCTCAGCATCCCGCCCTTGTGGAAACAGGAAATAAGGGGAGGGCAGGGGAGAGAGGAGAGTTGCTGGACATGGATGGAGGGGAGAGAGGAGAGTTGCTGGATATGGATGGAGGGGAGGGCAGGAGAAATGCTGGACGTGGATGGAGGAGAGGGAAGACAGGAAGGAGATGCACATAGATGGAGGAGATGGGAGAGAGGAGAAATGCTGGACATGTGGTGGAGGAAAGCCAGAGGAAGTAGATGCACATGGAGGGGAGAGGAGAAATGCTGGACATGGAAAGAGGGGACGGAAAACAGAGGAAGGAGATGAACATGGATGGAGGGGAGAGAGGAATAATGGTGGACATGGATGGAGGACAGGGAAGAGAGAGGAAGGAGATGCATATGGATGGAGGGGAGTGAAGAAAGAGATGCATACTGACAGATGAGGGAAAGGGAAAAAACTACACATGGATGGAGAAAATAGATGCTGGCAGGGCCGTGCCAATGCAGTAAGCGGGGTAAGCAAGGCAGGGGGGCGCCGCCGCTGCCCCGCCATCCGCTCACTTGCAAAATCTTTTACCTGAAGTTGCGATTCTCCTATCTCCCCTGCCCAAAGTGAAAGCAACGCAGCAGTATTCACTGAGGCAGGCAGGCTCTTCAAGTTATTTGAAAGAATGCAACCAGATTGCTATATATGCTTTGGTTTGGGAATAACTCCTCACTCAGGGTGAGCTTCAGAGCTTGAACAGCATTCAAATTAAAGAGAACCTGAAATTTTAAAAGTGCTAAAAATAAGTTTTAAAAGTATTTGCATTAAATCTAATTGCAGAATTCAGGTGCTGGGAGTCTGTACTTGGTTGTCATATGCTCAGATTTGTTTAAATCATATGCAAATTAGTCCGTTTTTGGGAGGTTCTCATTTGCATATTTATGGATAAAAAATGATGGAATGTTTACAGCCTTAATGTTAGGTCATGGCTCTGATCAAAAGTGTGGAGTTTGATCCAAAAACGAAGGGTTTATCTAGTGTTTTTCACTAAAAATTCCCATGAGTGTCTGTATGTTAATCTGCATTCAGCTTCTGTTAGAAATCTGCAGGGAAGGGAACTGACGGTCGGTTTTGCCAAGAGAGACATGCAGCTGTGAGTTCCTGTGTGTGTTGACTGAAATTATAAAAGAGTGCCTGATTATGTGGTAAATGAGAAAATATGAATGAAAAGAGGTTGGTGGAGATTGAAGT
Organism: Microcaecilia unicolor; assembly: GCF_901765095.1. Taxonomy (NCBI): domain Eukaryota; kingdom Metazoa; phylum Chordata; class Amphibia; order Gymnophiona; family Siphonopidae; genus Microcaecilia; species Microcaecilia unicolor. The sequence continues at coordinate 315,224,107 of NC_044032.1, read as the reverse complement.
TTCTCTAGTGAGAAAAGGATCTGAATATTTCAGGATTACTTGAAGTTTATGAAGAATAGAAAAGGGTGAATTTCAGTTTAAGAGTGTTTAAATCCTATAAGCTATATAAAGGCTAGGTAGATTTAAGTGACTGTAAGCAAGGAAACCTTAATATTTGATCTGAAATAAATATTTGATCTGAGATAGTTGATCAGAGATAAATGTTTGATCTGAATTATATCCTTTGGTACAAAGGAGATTAGAAAAAGAATCTTTGGAAACTAAGAGGACTTTGCTCACATTTTGAATTAGCATTCCTATTTTGAGTTGGAAATCTTTGAAGTGTTATGAAAATACATTTTGCTTTAATGAAATTGCTAAACTTTAGAGTCAGAGACATATCAATGAGGGATACATACAGTGCTATTTTTTCTTGAGGTCCGGCTTACTTGCCTGCTCCCTTCTGTTCCTGCTTTGCTAGATGGAGTCTGCAGGGGGGCACCAGAGACCCTAGGCACGGCCCTGGATGCTGGATGGAAAGAGGGAAGAGAGGGGGGAGACGCTGGATGGAAAGGGGGGAGAATTAAGATCGAGAAAAGAAGAAACGAGACTGGGACCAACATAATTAGAAACAGTAAATGACCAGACCACAAAGATAGGAAAAAAATTAGTTTTATTTTTAGTTTAGGATAAAGTAGTGTGGTAGCTATGTTAATAAATATAGAAAATGGAAGTAAGGTGATATCTTTATTGGACTAATTTTAATACATTTTTGACTAATGTTTGGAGACCAAACCCTCCTTTCTCGTGTCAGAACAGAATACCATAACAGCAGTATACTGTCCTGACCTGAGGAAAGAGCTTTTGGCCTTTGAAAGCTAATTGAAAAATGTATTTAGTCCAATAAAATTATATTATCATATTTTCCATTTTTTGTTTTATTTGTATTTGTTAACCTATAGTACAGTGATTGAAATATGTCAGTTTTTGAAATTTGCATCTCTTTATATTTGCACAGTACAGGGGAACTGAGGGGTGGGACTGTTCAGGGAAGAAGTCCTGGTGCAGGTTGCAGGCAGCCTATGAGTGGCGCTGCCACTGCCCAGGTGAAGACTGCAGCAAACAGGATTTTAAGGTGCAAGGGGGGGGGGGGGGGAATCACTGCCTGTAAAAAAAAAAAAATCAGCACCCCCAATCATTTTGAAAAGTTGGCTCCTATGGCCCATGGTGGCAATGAGTTGCTGCCAAACATTATGGATTATTGCCTGTCTGATAGATAGGATCTGAACCAGGCAAGTACTGTTCCATTGATACCTGTTTCTGTCAGTCATGCTAGCATGAATTCATGATCCACAGTGTCAAAAGCTGCTGAGAAATCTTATCAAGAATAATTCCCAGTATTTTTAGTTGTGTTTCGATTTGTTATGTTTGATGGTTGATAGTGAAGTTTTGGATGTAAGGGTTTGATAGAACTTACAGATAATTCCATTAATTTCTATCTTCTTCTTCATAAGCTGGTTCCAAAGTGACAAAGGCTGGTAGCAACTTACAGAATAACCAGCTTATTGAGGCATGAGCACTCAAGGGCAAGCACCTCCTTCCTAGTAACATAGTAGATGACCTGTATGGTCCACCAGTTTGCCCAACGAGATAAACTCATAGCATAAAGTATGATGTGATCCTACATATGTATGTACTGTATACTTGATCTTGATTTGTCCTTGTCATTTGCAGGCCACAGACCATAGAGGTCTGCCCAGCTTCTGTAGTTGAATCTGTCCAGCCACAATCAGGGCATAGATCGTAGAAGTCTGCCCAGCACTGGCTTTGCTTATCAATTATCGGTTATGCCATCTTGTTTGGGCATGCACATGGGACAATGCCATGGATGGTTTTCATACCTATGCACCAAACCTATAAAATACTGTAAGTTGCACATGTAAGTGCCAACATGTAGACTCTAACTTTACACCTGCCTTTTACATAATGTAAGTGATAGTGCCTAAATATTAGTGCTCAAATACCGACTTACACTTTATTCTATAATGGAATCTGGGCAGCCAAATGCCATTATAGCACACAGAGGTGTCTTTTACAAAGGCACGCTAGCATTTGTAGCACGTGCTTAAAATAAGCGTGTGCTAAACACTAGAGATGCCCATATATTCCTATGGTGTATGTAGCATTTAGCGCATGCTAATGATTAACATGCGCTAAAACTGGTACCACGCCTTTGTAAAAACACCCCAGAGTTTTGGTGCTTAACTTTTAGCACCCTTTATAGACTTGTCCCCAGAGGTGTGCTGGAGCCGGCTCGCACCAGCTCGCAAGAGCCGGTTGTTAAAATTTTTAACATCTTGCGAGCCGGCTCCGGTAAACGAGGTAAGCATGGCAGGAGGGTGCCACAAGCCATGCTTACCCCATTTACCTCACCTCCCACCACTGCCCTCGTTTGCCTGCGCCACCCAGCGATTCTCCTCGCTCCTCTGCCCCCCCTCCAGCCACCCATACCCAGCGATTCTCCTCACTCCCCTGTGCCCCCTCCAGCCACCCATACCCAGCGATTCTCCTCGCTCCCCTGCCCCCTTCCAGTCACCCATACCTTGCGATTCTCCTCACTACCCTGATTACCTCCGTTGAAGCGGCCGCATTATTGAAAGCCCTGCCCGTCTCTAGCCTTCCCTTCAAGTTCGTTCCCTCAGAGTCCCGCCTTCTGATGTCATTTCCTCTTTCCGTGAGGGCGGGACTCTGAGGGAACAAACTCGAAGGGAAGGCTAGAGATGGGCAGGGCTTTCAATAACGTGACCACTTCAATGGAGGTAATCAGGGGAGCAAGGAGAATCGCTGGGTATGGATGGCTAGAGGGGGGGCGGGGGAGTGAGGAGAATCACTGGGTATGGGTGGCTGGAGTGGGAGCCAGGGGAGAGGAGAGAATTGCTGGGTATGGGTGGCTGGAGGGGGAGCAGGGGAGCAAGGAGAATCGCTGAGTACGGGTGGCTGGAGGGGGGCAGGGGAGAGAAGAGAATCGCTGGGTATGGGTGGCTGGAGGGGGGCAGGGCAGAGAATAGAATCGATGGGTATGGATAGATAGAGGGGGCAGGGGAGAGAAGAGAATTGCTGATATGGATGGATGGGCAGGGGAGAGGAGAGTTGCTGGACATGGGTGGATGGAGGGGAGGGCAGGGGGAGAGGAGGGTTGCTGGACAAGGGTGGATGGAGGGGAGGGCAGGGAGAGAGGAGGGTTGCTCGACATGGGTGGATGAAGGGGAGGGCAGGGGGAGGGGAGGGTTGGTGGACATGGATGGAGGAGAGGGAAGGGAGAGAGAAGAGATGCTGGACATGGATGGAGGCGAGGGAAGAGTGAGGAAGGAGATGAGGTGAGGGAAAAGGAAGAGAGGAGAAAAACTGCACATGGATGTAGAAAATAGGCAGAAGCTGAATCCACTGGACAGTCAAGCCTGCAGAGGACCCAGCTTTTACTTACGGATGTAGGGCAAGAAATGAAGAAGAAAGGTGGAAAGTAAAGAAATAAATGGTAAGGAAGCCCTGGAAACAGAGTTAAGAGGACAGATAGCAGCAGAATCGGATACTGGGCCATCATGATCAGAAAAACAAAGTCACCAGACAACAAAGGTAAAAAAAAATCATTTTATTTTCATTAGTGTTTGGAATATGTCCACTTTGAGAATCAGGTGCTCAACATTAAAAGGTTATATTTATTTACTTATTTATGGCATTTTATCCCACATTAAACATGAATTAGATTGGAACCTAGGATCATTTAATTTTTTTTTCCTGGAGTAATGCATTGCCCCCCCCCCCCAGGCTCTCTCCCCGGCCATAGCCAGGTCTGCAATTTGGGGGGGGGGGGCACAGAGGTGGACCGGGGAGAAAGCCTGTTGTTAAACATTTACCAGCACACCACTGCTTGTCCCCTAAATAGATTGAAAAACCTCTAGAGTCAAACCGGTTCCTGGAAGCACCCCAGCCACTCAGGTTTTCAGGATACCCACAATGAATATTCATGAAGATATCTGCACACCAAGAAGGCAGTACATGCAAATCTCTCTCATAAATATGTGGATATCCCAAAAACCTGACTGGCTAGGGTGCCTCCAGGAGCAGTTTTGGGAACCACTGGTCTAGCAGATAGAAAGGATAGCTTGGTATAGAGGGGGAGTGCCTAAAAAATTGGCACTGAAATCAGTGCCGACTAAGGGCCCAGTTTACAAAGGCATGTTAGCGTTCGTTAGTGTGCGCTACAAATTAGTGTGCACTGTGTAGGTGCCCATAGGAATATTGTGGCCCTAAGTGTATTCTATAAGTGCCAATTATGGAATACACTTAGTTGATATTTCAGCACCTACATCTACGCACATCCATTTATACCAATAAAAATGTGGTGTAAATCCTGGCGCATAGATTTAGGCGCACTAGGCATGTAAATTTTAGAACACCCATAAAATGCCCATTTCCCCATCTATAACCACACACCTTTTTTCCCACGCATGTTTGACGTTCAGCGCACATCGTTACAGAATATGCTTAGGGAGTTGTGTGACTAAATTCTAATCAGTGCCAATTAGTGCTCATTATTGCTTGTTAAGTGCTGATAGCGCTCAAACTTGTTAAGTTGCATTATTGTTATAGAATCCGCACCAATTTCAGCACCAATCTCTAAGCACACTATATAGAATCTGGGGGAGAATGTCTAGGTCAGCCATTCCCAACCCAGTCCTCAGGCCACACCTTTTTCCAACTTTCCAGTATATGTTTTGCGCTTAGATTCTTTATTGATATTAGTGGGATATAAATACCTAGAATAGAATATCCATGAGATAGATTTGCATTCACTGCCTCAATTGCATGCAAATCTAGCTCGTGAATATTTATTATGGATCTCCTGAAAACATGATGGTACTAAGTGTGCCCCGAGGACTGGGTTGAGAATGGCTGGTCTAGGTAGTAAGCTGGTTGATTACATCTGTGAAGAACCTTGTTCTACATACAGTGCTGCCAAAGAAGCATTTGTAATTGGCAGGACTCACATCAGAAGAAACCATTTTATAAAACATTCATAAAAACAACAGTATCACATGGGACTTTGCTAGCAGATTTTGTAGAGTGGCATATCCACAAGAAACTGATTAAGGACCTGAAGTCCAACACTCAAACTTTTTCCATTTTAAGATTTTATTTTTTACAAATCTTTTTATCGTTATTTCAAAATATCAGTACACTTCTATTTTATAACAATTCTAAGAATAACTGTAGAACTAAATAACATTTCTGCAGCAAAATAATCTACATGAAAACACTCGTTATACAGCTAATATACTACATCTCTCTGGATGAAATACCACCCTCCTTTTACATCCCCAATTATTTATTTTTCTCTCATTCCCCCAAACATATCCCCCCCCTGACTTTTACCTATCCTGCAGAGGAGATCTCAAGATAACCTCTCCAATGAAAAATAGATGGTAACTCTAAAAATCCAATGAACAATTAAGAATGCATACTATATATTGATGAAATGGGGACCATAGCCTTCAGAAGTCTTCCTTCTATTCTTGAACTCATGGATCAATTTTTTCATATTGAAAATATCCTATAATTTTGCTAACCATTCTGTTGTTTTGGGTGGGGCCTCTCATCCAAAATCTGGTGACTACTCTTCTAGCTGCCAATAATAAGCCCCAAGTTAACTTAGAAGCCACCTTATGCACTGGATTATTCCATTTTGACATCAGTGTGAAGATCTCCATAGTAAGAAGGAAGTCTGCCCCCGTAATTGCTAAAATTATATCCTTCACTTTCATAACTACGTAAGTACATAAGTATTGCCATACTGGGAAAGACCAAAGGTCCATCGAGCCCAGCATCCTGTTTCCAACAGTGGCCAATCCAGGTCACAAATACCCGGCAAGATCCCAAAAATGTACAAAACATTTTATACTGCTTATCCCAGAAATAGTGGATTTTCCCCAAGTCCAACAGTCTATGGACTTTTCCTTTAGGAAGCCGTCCAAACCTTTTTAAAACTCTGCTACGCTAACCACCTTTACCACATTCACTGGCAACGAATTCCAGAGTTTAATTACACGTTGAGTGAAGAAATATTTTCTCAGATTCGTTTTAAATTTACTACATTGTAGCTTCATCGCATGCCCCCTAGTCCTAGTATTTTTGGAAAGCGTGACCAGACGCCTCACATCTACCCATTGTTCAACTCCACTCATTATTTTATAGACCTCTCCCCTCAGCCGCCTTTTCTCCAAGCTGAAGAGCCCTAGCCACTTTAGCCTTTCCTCATAGTCATCCCATCCCCTTTATCATTTTCGTCGCCCTTCTCTGCACTTTTTCTAATTTTTGAGATGCGACGACCAGAATTGAACACAATATTCAAGGTGCGGTTGCACCATGGAGCAATACAAAGGCATTATAGCATCCTCATTTTTGTTTTCCATTCCTTTCCTAATAATACCTAATATTCTATTTGCTTTCTTAGCCGCAGCAGCACACTGAGCAGAAGGTTTCAATGTATCATCAACGACGACACCTAGATCCCTTTCTTGGTCCGTGACTCCTAACGTGGAACCTTGCATGACATAGCTATAATTCGGGTTCCTCTTTCCCACATGCATCACTTTGTACTTGCTCACATTAAACGCCATCTGCCATTTAGACGCCCAGTCTCCTAGTCTCGTAAGGTCCTCTTGTAAGTTTTCACAATCCTCCTGCGATTTAACAACTTTGAATAACTTTGTGTCATCAGCAAATTTAATTACCTCACTAGTTACTCCCATCTCTAGGTCATTTATAAATATGTTAAAAAGCAGCAGTCCCAGCACAAAGCCCTGGGGAACCCTACTAACTACTCTTCTCCACTAGAATACTGACCATTTAACCCTACTCTCTGTTTTCTATCTTTTAACCAGTTTTTAATCCACAATAGAACACTACCTCCTATCCCATGACTCTCCAATTTCCTATGGAGTCTTTCATGAGGTACTTTATCAAACGCCATCTGAAAATCCAGATACACAATATCAGCCAGCTCACCTTTATCCACATGTTTGTTCACTCCTTCAAAGAAATGTAGTAGATTGGTGAGGCAAGATTTCCCAGGGAGACGCCGACCGCATGGTCCGAATAGAGGAGGAGAAAGGCGCCGCATAGTCGGACATACGCTGGGTCGCAGAACTGCTGGTTCCCCAGGCTAACCAGGAGCATCAAGAGACCCTCCCGAACACAACCCTCTCGGACACAACCTCCCAGACCAATACCAACCGTGGTGAGGACCTACCCGCATGAAAGAGCCTGTGCTGCCGAGATCCAACAACCCCGAGCTGATAGCAATCACCCACAGGTCACGTCCCCGACCAGACTGAGCCGACCCAAGCCAGGATCAACCGACCTCGCCAGCCTCGGAGCGGATAGCGCCAATAATACCAAGTGGCGCTACACGGCTCAACAGAGCAGAGACCGAAATAAGTCGAGCGACATCCCCCTCCAGATTGGACCCGCCGATTGGGCCTACCACCTGCGCCAACCAGCGAAGGAGGGACCGGCACAACATAATCAATTGCCGATCAGGAAAATCTTAGTTTCTTACCTGTAACGGTAGTTTTCCGTGGACAAAGGATCTTCTAGCCACACCCCTTGAATATATGCCACGATGACGTGCGTGATCCGGCCATCCAATAGCAACGCTTTAAAAAGAAAGCAAAAAAATTAGCAGATTCCCGCCCATAAGTACTGTATAAATACACTTGACAGCCCAGACCAGTCAGTTTAATAATATAGCTACGACAACTAGGGAGGGTAGGGAGGGATGGTGTGGCTAGAAGATCCTTTGTCCACGGAAAACTACCGTTACAGGTAAGAAACTAAGATTTTTCCATGGACAGGATCTTCTAGCCACACCCCTTGAAGACTCCCAAGCAAACACAGGTAACAAAAACATGTAATCATTAACATGAAATATACAGTCAACCCACTGCCGGAAATCTGTTACCTGTGATAGGAGGAGGAGGACAGTTGTCGGTTACATTGCCTCCCGCAGGATTGACAGTCCAAACAATGAATCTGCACGTGAAGCTGCATCCAAACAGTAATGCTTTGAAAAAGTATGCAGAGAGGACCAGGTAGCTGCCCTACAGATATCAATAAGAGGTGCTCTATGTAGAAATGCAGTAGAGGCTGCCATTGAGCGTAATTTATGAGCAGTAACATGAGGATGTGATGCATGCTGGTGATAACAAAAATTTATACACTGAGTCACATATGATGATAAAGTTCGTTTTGATATTGGTTGTTGAGCATTCCCATTGTACGACAAAAAAAGCTGTGAAGGTCTATGACTACCTGACGTATGGTGCAAATAAATAGATAATGCTCTGGTACAATCCAATGTGTGCAACCTACTGTGTTGAACAGATTGATGTGGAGGAGGAAAAAACACTGGTAAAATAATTGATTGATTTATATGAAAAGAAGAAACTACCTTTGGCAGAAACTTCGGATGAGGACGTAGTATCGCTTTATCATGTAATATTTGAGTATAAGGACTGTAATATACGAGTGCATGTAATTCCCCAATTCTTCGAGCTGAAGTAATAGCTATAAGAAACAAGGTTTTCCAAGTAAGATATTGAAGGGTTGTCTCTTGAAGAGGTTCAAATGGAGGTTCCATGAGTTTGTCTAAAACCAAATTCAAATCCCAAACTACTGGAGGTAATTGAACTGGAGGTTTAAGGTTAAATAACTCCTTTAAAAATCTTTTAGTGATGGGATGTGCCATGACAGTGCAACCATCAATTGAATCATGAAAAACAGAAATCGCCGCAACATGTACCTTTACTGAAGATGCAGCTAGTTGTGAATTAGATAAAGAAAGGAAATATTCCAATAAGGAAGAAATTGAACACGACACTGGGTCAAGTTGATGCGCTGTACACCAATGACAAAATCTTCGCCATTTTGAGGCATAAACCATTCGAGTCGACTGCTTCCTGGAAGCCAACAAGACTGCAAGAACTGGTTGAGAAAAAGCTTGAGAAACTAATGATTGACTTGAAGATACCACGCAATGAGCTGGAGGTGGCTGAGATTTGGGTGTAGAAGCTGACCGTTGCTCTGTGAAAGAAGGTCTGGAACTACAGGCAGAAACTGTGGTGGTCGGACAGCTAACTGGTTTAGCACAGGAAACCACACTTGCCTTGGCCAAAACGGCGCTATTAGAATGAGTGATGATTTGTCCTGGAGAACTTTCTGCAACACTCTTGGAATGAGAGGGATTGGAGGGAATGCATAAAACAGAGAATTTGTCCAACGGATAGCAAATGCGTCCTCTGCTACTCTGTTCTTTGCAGGCCACCTTGAACAATATCTCTGACAGTTGTTGTTCTGTGGGGAGGCAAAAAGATCTACTAGAGGCCAGCCCCACATTTGGAACAGTTCGTGAATAATTATGGTCTTCAGGGACCACTCGTGAGGTTGAAGACTCCTGCTTAATACATCTGCAATCTGATTCTCCCGACCTGGTAGATAAATTGCTTGAATCACCGAATTGAGGGAGAGAACTAGGTTCCAGAGTGTGACAGCTTCTTGACACAGATGAAGAGAACCCATACCTCCTTGCTTGTTGATATAAAACATTGCGACTTGATTGTCTATACGAACTTGAATCACTTGGGATCGAAGTAGATGGTGAAAAGTTTGAATAGCCAATCTGACCGCCCTCAATTCCAGAAGATTGATGGAATAACACTTCTCTTGATTGGTCCAGCGGCCTTGTGTCGAGAAGTGGTCGATATGCGCCCCCCATCCCACTTTGGATGCATCCGTGGTAAGAATTTTTGTTGGAAGAGGTGACTGGAAAGGCGCTCCTACCAAAAGATTGTGTTGATGTGTCCACCAAGAGAGCTGAAGTTTGATACGGGTGGATAGAAGAATCCTTGAAGTAAGCGGATCTTGATACTGAATCCACCTGTTCTTTAAATACCACTGTAAAGGTCTCATGTGCAGACGTGCTAGTGGAAGTACCGCAACTGTCGATGCCATATGACCTAACAGAATTAGGAGAACCCGAGCTGTTATGACCTTCAGTGATTGAAGATAGTGAACTAATTGGATAAGCAAATGAGCTCGAGGGAGTGGTAACTTCGCTAGAGACTCGTATGACACCAGACCCGCTCTGATGAAAGTCAATCTCTGTGTTGGGATCAAATGTGATTTTTTGTAATTGATCACTAAATCTAACTTTTCGAGAAGCACAATGGTAGTCTGTAAATCTTGAAGATTCTGCTGAGAAGACTGGGCTACGATCAGCCAATCATCGAGATATGGGAAAAGGACGATTCCCTGTCGATGTAATTGAGCAACTGGTGCTATGACACACTTCGAGAACACCCTGGGAGCTGATGTTAGACAAAAGGGCAGAACTTTGGATGCAATAGAAGTAGCCGCAGTTCTGACCGAAGTGTCAAACTGATCATGAATAGTTCGGATCATTTGTTTAGAGCTGTCTTCTAAATTCACCAGAATTTGCTGAAAAAGCGGCATGTTCTGTTGATGAATCAATGATTGCAATTTGGATAAATGTTGTCCTTGACAGACAAACCGAAGAAATCGTCTTGAAGAGGGATGAACAGGAATATGTAGGTAAGCATCCTGCAGGTCTATGGCTGAAAACCATGCTCTCTGATTCAATAGAGGGAGAATGACCTGTAACGATGTCATTCGAAACCTTTGTTTTGGGAGAAACTTGTTGAGATGCCGCAGATCTAGTATCACTCTTTGACCTCCATCTTTCTTGGGAATGAGAAAAAATCGGGAATAAAAGCCCTTGTTTATGTCGTGAGCAGGTACAATCTCTATAGCATTGAGATGTAGAAGTCTGCACACTTCCTGACGTAATTGGGGACATGGAGATGTGTAGATGATCGAAAAGTTGGGGTTTGTGAAAATACCAGAGAATAACCATGTTGAACAATCTCCAGAATCCACTTGTCTGTTGTTATTGATCTCCAAGCAGGGAAAAAATGTTGAATCCTGCCCCCCACCGGACATTGGGCCTGGGAAGGGTCAAAAAGAAGGCGTAAGCTTTTGCTGCTGATGTGGTTGAACAGGCTTCTGAGAACGCCTTTCTCTAGCCGGTCTAGCATGAAAATTGTAACGGTGATACTGAGATTTAAAATGAGAAGCTGACCGTTGAGGAGGAAAAGACTTCCTTTGAAGAAATCTATTCTTAGTATTAAAATAAGGCAAGCGTTTATAGTTTGATTTTGAAGGCTGTTGTTTATCTTGCTCCAACGTATCTAACGTTGTACAGTCCTCTTTAAGGCCCTCAATTAACTGTTTTACTTTGTCTCCAAACAAAGAATCCCCAACACAAGGAGCATCAGCTACCTTGTCATGAACATCTTCTCCCAATGCCGACGCTCTTAACCATGACAAGCGTCTGGATGCAATAGAAGTAGCCGCAGTTCTGACCGAAGTGTCAAACTGATCATGAATAGTTCGGATCATTTGTTTAGAGCTGTCTTCTAAATTCACCAGAATTTGCTGAAAAAGCGGCATGTTCTGTTGATGAATCAATGATTGCAATTTGGATAAATCTTCTATGATGGTATAAAGGTATTCAATCTGATGGAACATGTGAATTGCAATACGTGCTGACAACATGGAAGACTGAAAAGTTTTCCGTGCTAGAATGTCCATAAAGTTCAAATCTTTCCATGGTGGATGGTTGGTTATATCTTTCTGCAACTTACTTCGCCTCATGGCTGATTTGACTACCAATGATGCATGAGGAAGTTGCATCTTCCCATGACCCAAAAAATCCTGGACCTTATATTTATTGTCTAACGACCTTTGTGTAGGTCTAATTGAATAAGGTGTGGACCAAACTAATTTTTGATGATCTTGAAGCACCTGCGGTATAGGCAAGGCTATTGATTGCTTGACTAAATTCAAATATTTAGTGACAGATCTTTTCCCTTCAGAAATGTTCCCTTGAGATGTAAGGGGTATATGCAAAGTAGTCACTAATTTGTGTAAGAATTTTGTATAAGATTCATCCTGGACAGGAAGAGTCTCATCCTGAGAAGTAGAAGGAAGAGCTGGAAGCGCAGGTAAATCTTGTCCTGTTGGAGTCATGTGTGTATGATGTGAAGAAGCCACTGAAGGCGCTGGTGAATTTACTGGTGATTTTACTGACAACACTTCCTGCACCGAAGGTGAAGGAGAAAAGGCACATAACTGCTGCCTCTGAGGTGAATGAGGCAGAGATATTGCTTCAGAGGTGACTAATTGAGTTGATTGAACTGCAGGCTGATGCATTTTTTGCTGATTTGCTAACAACTTCGTTAGCAAATCCACTATTTTCAATTGTGTAGTGGAAGAAGTGGAAGAACGCCCTCTAGAAAAGGCATGAGAAATTGACCGAGTCGATCCCCTACATCTAGCAGAGTGAGAGGGTGATCCAGCCTGCCTTCTGCATCGCTTCTTCTGAGGAGCAGCAGATGAAGAAGAAGATGAAGAACTGGATCGAACAGTGCTTCTGCCTCGAGGAGAATACTCATATTTTGAAGAACGACGCTGTGAAGAACGACTTGGTCTAGCAGAACGTCGATGGTGCCGTGCACTGCCCTGCCTGGTACCGACATCGGATTCATTGCTCGAAGTCGAGCTCGATGACCTCTTACGATGTCGAGGGTTGTCATGACGACGTCGAGCGTCAGCTGATCTCGAAGATCTATGATGCCGACGTCAATCTCGAGAACTGACCTCGATGTCAGTGACTTCTCTCACAGATGCTTGCTGTCCATTTTGTAAAGAAAGAACCTGATCCCCGGGCACTGAGGCAAGGGGGAGAGCAGGAATGGACGCCACCTGATCCCCTGATCCCCGGGAGAGCAGGGAGAATAGCAACATCCTGAAGCGCTGAAGCTGCTGATGCTGTGACAGCCATAGGCGGTGAAGCTTTGTCAGAGGAGCTGACAGATCGAGTTTCAGACTGAGACGCTGTCAAATGCTGCTGTAATTTAAATGCCCTAATGTCCAAGGATTTCTGAGACATATTCTTACAGGCAAAACAGGACTTGGTATCGTGATGTTCACCTAAACACCTCAAACATCTAATATGTGTATCTGTGAGAGACAATTTACGGGGGCATGTAGCGCAAGCCTTAAACCCCGTTTTTTTCTGAGACATAACGTAAATAATTTACAATTGTAGATGACTGACTGACTGACTGACTGAATAGTAAAAACCGGGTCGCTGTCAATCGCGGAAAAAATAAAACTGACTGGTCTGGGCTGTCAAGTGTATTTATACAGTACTTATGGGCGGGAATCCGCTAATTTTTTTGCTTTCTTTTTAAAGCGTTGCTATTGGATAGCCGGGTCATGCACGTCATCGTGGCGTATATTCAAAGGGTGTGGCTAGAAGATCCTGTCCATGGAAAACCAGGAGGCCCACTGACTTCGGAAGTTCTACCCGACAGAACCAAGCCACGACTAATAACATCGCCAGGCATCGCAGACAGGAACAAGCAAATCCAACGAGACGGGAAATCACCTGTCTCGACCTACTCTCCCGGAACCCGAAACTGCTCTACAACCAGCGCCAACCAACAAAGGAGGACCTGGCTGGTAGGTAAAGCACAAAGCGTGGGACGAAAAGAGGACAGAACTAAACGAGAAATGCAGAGAGGCGAACAGAGGTAAAGGTGAGCAGGGGTTCGCTAGCAGTGGATGCCACACACTTCAATACTAACTGTCTAAAAGAAAAAAAAAAACCACACCCATCCCGGGTTACCAGTACTACACCACCTTTAATACTGCTTTAAAAACTTTTAAATTGTTTAAACTGTTCAAATTGCCTGCTTTAAAAAACTTTTAAATTGTTTAAACTGTTTAAACTGCATTGCTAACACCGTACTACCTGCTTTAAAAACTTTTAAATTGTTCAAACTGCATTGCTTACACCGTACAGCCTAGACCGCACTGCTCGATAGCTACTTTGCTTACAACACATTGCTCACATTGCTCAAACTGAACTATCATTATTGCAATGCATACACTGTGCTGTTAATGTTTATATAATGTACTGCCACTGCTCTAGATTAAGCTGCACTGTTTAGATTGTAATGCTTACAACGCACTGCTTGTACTAGAGCCAACATGAATACCAAAAAACTACTCATGATAATATACTTCCTCCCCCTAATCTATCACGCCTGGACCACTCCCAACCTAAACAACAACTTACCCACTATAAATAAACCCTACAGACAACCCATCCACAACTCACCAGACCAAAAAAAAACAACAACCAACTGAGTGGAAAAACAAACACATACGGAAACAACCAACAGAAAGGGAAGAAAGGAAACAACAAAACTAAATACCGGCAACTAATAACAATCAATGGCCCGGACCGAACCATACTATCCAATCCAATTGGGATACACAAACGCTAGATCAGTAGTTAAAAAAACAGATGATATAACAGACTGGATCACCACAGACAATCTCGACCTCCTATTCATCACTGAAACCTGGATCCATGACCTCAAAGATCCCATAATCCTAGACTTGTGCCCACCAGGATACAAAATTACTCATTGGACAAGGAATGGGAAAAGGGGAGGTGGCATAGCCATAATATATAAATCCGAGTTCACTATCACAACCACAGCTGAAACCATCCTACCTCAGCTCGAAATTGCATCAGTTAGAATCAATCACCCAAACCTGCAGGAACACCTTAACGCAATCCTACTCTACACACCGCCAGGTAAATGGCAAGTCGCCCAAACACACCTCATGGACTTCATCTCGAACACATGCATCTCTACCTCAAACCTCATCATAATAGGCGACATCAACCTGCACCTAGAAGAATTTACCTCAACAAGCACCCAAGAATTCAAAGAATTCCTTCAACTATGGGACCTATACATACCAAAGGCACAACCAACACACACCAAAGGACATACACTAGACATTATTGCATATAGATTCGACCCAGACCTAAACATTATACCAGCAGATTTAAAATGGACACCCACACTGTGGTCAGATCACTACAAAGCATACATCTCTCTCCAATGGCAAACGAAAACCACAATAAAAAAACAAGAACAAAAAACATACACCACGAGAGGAAAAATAGACCCGGTAATATTCTTGCAACAGATCTACCACAACGAATGGACAACAAAGGCAGACACAACAAAATTTCTCCTAGAATGGGACAATAGATGCAAAACAATATTAGACAAAATCGCCCCAATCCAAATCAGAACCTCACATAGAAAGAACTCATTACCGTGGTTCAACGAAGAACTGAAAAAACTCAAAACACAAGTTAGGAAATTAGAACACGCATGGACTAAAAGGAAAGATGATCCCTCACTTAATGAATGGAAACAACTCCGGAGAAAATATAAATACACCATAAGACAGACCAAAAGACTATATTACAAAAATGAAATTGGACCAAATTACAAGGAAAACACACAAACTTTTCCAACTCGTGAATAAACTGCTAAATACCACTCCAGTCACGAACAACAGCACAGACACTCCAGAGGCAGAAAACCTCACGAAATACTTCAAAGAGAAAATAATACAACTCCGACTCAAAATACCTACCAGCCCCATCGAATACGCTACTTTACTAGACTGCCTAGACCCGAACCCTGGAGAATACCCAGCAGATAGGATCTGGAAAGAATTTGAAACAATATCGGAAGATCTTATCTCCCAAACGCTTAAAAGATACGCCAAATCTCATTGCAAACTAGATATATGCCCAAATTACCTTATGAAATTAGCCCCCCAACACTTCATCACAGAGCTAACGAAACACGTGAACTTTATGCTACAAAATGGACTCTTCCCAAAGGAGAAAGGAAACATTTTACTCACCCCCATACCCAAAGACTGTTGGTGGAGGTGTACATTGTACTTATGAAGGCCTGAACCAAGCAGTTTCAGTGCTGCTAAGTATCTAATATCTAAGAATTAATGTACAGACGATGAGAAGTGGAAATTTCTCTTTTTTCTGTAAATTACAATGATATTAAGCAGGCCAGGTGGAGCAAGTACCC
This sequence comes from Microcaecilia unicolor, assembly GCF_901765095.1. Classification (NCBI taxonomy): domain Eukaryota; kingdom Metazoa; phylum Chordata; class Amphibia; order Gymnophiona; family Siphonopidae; genus Microcaecilia; species Microcaecilia unicolor. The sequence goes on along the minus strand of NC_044032.1, from coordinate 315,208,001 downwards.
CCCACCTTCCTCTGACCAAGCAAGTGAAAGACAATGAGCTCCTGCCATTTGTTGTCCATTTGCTGTTCACATAATGTGTGTATTAGCCTTTGAGAGACTTTTAGGATGCAGATCAAAGGAAGTTCCAGGTGTAGGGGGCAGGGCTGACAGAGGAGAGAGAGATAGAAATCCTGTAGTAAGGACTGGATAAGAAATATTATTGCAGAAGGGGGAGAATCTCTCCCTTTGAATATGGCCAGGCTTGGAAGTAAGGCTACTATCCAGGACAGAATTACCCTTTTACAACCATGAATCAGGTAACACCTTATTTCCTTCTCTGCCTAGAACAATTCAAACACTATCTCCCTGGTCCCTGGAGTCAAAAGCAATAGTTCTATTGACAAGAGAAACATAACACCTCTATAACAACTCTATAAGGAAACAATAATTAACTTTTGTCTCCTCTTTCAGAATAGGAGAAAATACTAATTAAAGGTTTGAGAAATGTATGTCCAAGACACTTGGACAACAGACCAAATGCATCTTCAAAAGGAAATAGAAACAGATGCTATATATGTCTTTATTGTCAGGAGATCCTGCCTGACTATGGGATGCTAATTAAGGGGGTAAGAAGAAACCCTTCCCCCTTCCCATGCTCCTCTGGTATTGAAAGGGAAAAGAAATCCTATATAATATCTCTCTGCCAGATAGGAGGGAGATCAGTGTGCAGTGCTCCTGTCTCATGCCAGAGAACTGGGAGTCTGCCCTGGCCAACTTTCCATTTGTGATTTCTATTTCTATAATATGTTCTTATTTCTGTCATATTCTAGACTATACTTGAATATTTTCTTATTTTTTTATCCTAATCTCTAGATAATTAAATAAACCTGTGTTAACCCCAGAAAGCGCTTCCTTGGTCTCTTTTTGTCTTTGTTGCAGTCTAAAATAGTGCTACCAGTTGTCTGGTTCGTTTAAGGTATTGGTCGAGGGGATTGCATTTGTGTAAGTAGTGCTGACCGTGATTAGAGACTGGAGGCAGCACGAAAAAGCACAAACAACCCACGAGAGGAAAAATAGACCCGGTAATATTCTTGCAACAGATCTACCACAACGAATGGACAACAAAGGCAGACACAACAAAATTTCTCCTAGAATGGGATGATAGATGCAAAACAATATTAGACAAAATCGCCCCAATCCAAATCAGAACCTCACGTAGAAAGAACTCATTACCGTGGTTCAACGAAGAACTGAAAAAACTCAAAACACAAGTTAGGAAATTAGAACGCGCATGGACTAAAAGGAAAGACTTAATGAATGGAAACAACTCCGGAGAAAATATAAATACACCATAAGACAGACCAAAAGACTATATTACAAAAATGAAATTGGACCAAATTACAAGGACACACACAAACTTTTCCAACTCATGAATAAACTGCTAAATATCACTCCAGTCACGAACAACAGCACAGACACTCCAGAGGCAGAAAACCTCACGAAATACTTCAAAGAGAAAATAATACAACTCCGACTTAAAATACCTACCAGCCCCATCGAATACGCTACTTTATTAGACTGCCTAGACCCGAACCCTGGAGAATACCCAGCAGATAGGATCTGGAAAGAATTTGAAACAATATCGGAAGATCTTATCTCCCAAACGCTTAAAAGATACGCCAAATCTCATTGCAAACTAGATATATGCCCAAATTACCTTATGAAATTAGCCCCCCAACACTTCATCACAGAGCTAATGAAACACGTGAACTTTATGCTACAAAATGGACTCTTCCCAAAGGAGAAAGGAAACATTTTACTCACCCCTATACCCAAAGACGCAAAGAAAAATGCGAGCGAACTAACCAACTATAGACCAGTTGCAGCCATTCCCTTAATAACCAAAATAACAGAAGGAATGGTAACCAAAAAACTCACAGAATATTTAAACAAATTCTCTATACTGCACGACTCCCAATCAGGATTTCGTTCTAATCACAGTACTGAAACAGTATTAGTTACGCTCATGACGAAATTCAAACAAACGATTGCAACCGGCAAGAACATATTACTTCTACAATTCGACATGTCCAGCGCCTTCGATATGGTCGACCATGGAATCCTATTACACATCCTGGAATACTTCGGCATCGGAGGCAATGTTCTTAACTGGTTTAAAGGATTCTTAACCACACACTCATATCAAGTCACATCAAAATCGACTACATCAACCGCATGGACACCTGAATGTGGGGTTCCACAGGGATCTCCCCTTTCACCGACTATATTCAACCTAATGATGACACCTCTGGCCAAACAACTATCTAACCAGAACCTCAACCCATACATTTACGCCGATGATGTAACGATTTACATCCCATTCAATCAAGACCAAAAAGAAATTTCCAACAACATCAACCAAAGCCTGCAAATCATGCACTCCTGGGCAGATGCCTTTCAGCTAAAACTCAATGCAGAAAAAACTCAATGCCTAGTACTTACCTCTCAATACAACACGAGCAAATTCACCACCATCAACACACCAAAGATAAACCTACCTATCTCGGACACCTTGAAAATTCTTGGTGTCACCATTGATCGACACCTAACACTTGAGAATCACGCGAAAAACACAACCAAAAAAATGTTCCAATCAATGTGGAAATTAAAAAGAGTAAGACCATTCTTCCCGAGGACCGTCTTCCGTAATCTGGTTCAATCTTTAGTCCTCAGTCATCTAGATTACTGCAACTCACTCTATGTTGGCTGCAAGGAGCAAATACTCAAAAAACTCCAAACAGCTCAGAACACGGCAGCCAGACTCATATTTGGCAAACCAAAATATGAGTGCAAAACCCCTACGAGAGAAGTTACACTGGCTCCCACTCAAAGAGCGCATCACGTTCAAAGTATGTACCCTAGTACACAAAATCATCCATGGCGATGCCCCAGCATACATGTCAGACTTGATAGACCTACCAACCAGGAATGCTAAAAAATCTTCTCGCACATTCCTCAATCTTCATTTCCCCAACTGCAAAGTCTAAAGTACAAACTAATGCATGCATCAACCTTCTCTTATATGAGCGCACAGCTCTGGAACGCATTACCACATAACCTGAAAGCAGTCCACGAACTAACCAACTTCCGGAAACTACTAAAGACCCATCTCTTCGACAAGACTTATCACAAAGACCAAGTCATGTGAAACTCACACCTATACCATGAATGTAAATCAATGCTTCCTGTCTCTTACTTTTATGCTTTCCATTATCATCCAACACAAACCCTGCTGTAACTCCAAATGCCTAACCTCTTCTCATTTCCACTATCCATGATGTATTGTAAGCCACATTGAGCCTGCAAAGAGGTGGGATAATGTGGGATACAAATAAATAAATTCACTAAATCCATGTTGATTTTGTCTCATTAATCCATGCTTTTGAATATGCTCTGTAATTTTGTTCATAATAATAGTCTCTACCATTTTGCCCGGCACCGACGGTCTATAATTTTCCGGATCTCCTCTGGAACCTTTTTAAAAAATCGGCGTTACATTGGCCACCCTCCAATCTTCCGGTACCACACTCGATTTTAAGGATAAATTACATATTTCTAACAATAGCTCCGTAAGCTCATTTTTAAGTTCTATCAGTACTCTGGGATGAATACCATCCAGTCCAGGAGATTTACTACTCTTCAGTTTGTAGAACTGCCCCATTACATCCTCCAGGTTTACAGAGAATTCATTAAGTTTCTCCGACCCGTCAGCTTCGAATACCATTTCCGGCACCAGTATCCCACCCAAATCTTCCTCGGTGAAGACTGAAGCAAAGAATTAATTTAATCTCTCCGCTTTGGCTTTGTCTTCCCTGATCGCCTCTTATACACCTCGGTCTAGTGATCCAACTGATTCTTTTGCCGGCTTCCTGCTTTTAATATACCTAAAAAAAATTTTACTATATGTTTTTGCCTCCAATGCAATCTTTTTTTCGAAGTCCCTCTTAGCATCCTGTTTCCAACAGTGGCTAATCAAGGTCACAAATACCTGGCAAGATCCCAAAAAAGTACAAAACATTTTATACTGCTTATCCCATAAATAGTGGATTTTCCCCAAGTACATTTAATAATGGTCTATGGACTTTTCCTTTAAAAAGCCGTCCAAACCTTTTTAAAACTCCGCTAAGCGGTTACGCCTTTACCACATTCTCTGGCAACGTTTAATTACACGTTAAGTGAAGAAAACTTTTATTCGATTAGTTTTAAATTTACTACATTGTAGCTTCATCGCATGCCCTCTAGTCCTAGTATTTTTGGAAAGCGTAAACAGACGCATCACTTCTACCTGTTCAACTCCACTCATTATTTTATAGACCTCTATCATATCTCCCCTCAACCGCCTTTTCTGCAAGCTGAAGAGCCCTAGCTGCTTTAGCCTTTCCTCATAGGGAAGTCATCCCATCCCCTTTATCATTTTCGTCGCCCTTCTCTGCACCTTTTCTAATTCCACTACATCTTTTTTAAGATGCGGCGACCATAATTGAACACAATATTCGAGGTGCGGTCGCACCATGGAGTGATACAAAGGCATTATAACAGCCTCATTTTTGTTTTCCATTCCTTTTCTAATAATACCTAACATTCTATTTGCTTTCTTAGCCGCAGCAGCACACTGAGCAGAAGGTTTCAACATATCATCAACGACGACACCTAGAACAACGACACCTAGATCCCTTTCTTGGTCTATGACTCCTAACATGGAACCTTGCATGAAGTAGCTATAATTTGGGTTCCTCTTTCCCACATGCATCACTTTGCATTTGCTCACATTAAATGTCATCTGCCATTTAGATGCCCAGTCTCCCAGTCTCGTAAGGTCCTCTTGTAATTTTTCACAATCCTCCCGCGATTTAACAACTTTGAATAACTTTGTGTCATCAGCAAATTTAATTACCTCAATAATTACTCCCATCTCTAGGTCATTTATAAATATGTTAAAAAGCAACGGTCCTAGCACAGAGCCCTGGGGAACCCCACTAACTACCCTTCTTCATTGAGAATACTGACCATTTAATCCTACTCTCTGTTTTCTATCTTTTAATCAATTTTTAATCCACAATAGAACACTCCAATGACTCTCCAATTTCCTCTGGAGTCTTTCATGAGGTACTTTGTCAAACACCTTCTGAAAATCCAGATACACAATATCAACCGGCTCACCTTTATCCACATGTTTGTTCACCCATAAGCGAAATGAGGACGCCCACATCAGCAGAGCAGCTGGGGACGTTTAGGGATTTTGCCCATAATCGAAATTAGGACGCCCATCTTGGGTACGCCCATGCCGCTCTTACATCCTTCTCAGTGTTTTCTAATTTTTGCATCCCATTGTCAGAATGGTACCAAAACAGGCACCCACCTGCAAAGGTAATTTCACTATGTCCTCTGCACTCCTTCCACAGTTCTATGTCTACCCACCTGCCTGTGTGGCTGTCTTGCAGTCTCTAAAGTGCACTGTACTCCTCATCTCCAGCTCTGTACCATCTACAATGACATCTGTGATTGCCTGCTAATGCCATTCTTCACCATCTGTTTCCTGGGTCTTCACATGTGGGGCTATGTGTATGAACGCTGCAAAACACAACTGGGTTATTTTGAACAACACATTTCCTCCCCTTTTGCTATACAGGTGATGACACCAGTCAGACACAGAAGCTGGTCTTAGTGGCCACCAGCCCCAGCCCTAGCAGATAGAGCAGGAAACCAGGCACACAGACAAAGGTAACAGGGCACTGAACAACTCTCAACTTTCTCTCCCAACAACGATCCCGCCACTCTCCAACTTCACAAAATCGCTAATGGGTCTAAAGACGACTTCCCCCTTACCCTGGATGCTTTTATTTTCCATGTTCCCGCCCATGCAAAACATTTCGCTATCCATTATACACTGGAGGCGCCCATCTTGTAACGCCGCCCAGAACATGCCTCTAACATGTCCCCTGTGGGGATGTCCACAGATGGATGTCCTTGCGCTGAGGACATCTTTATGGCCCTGTTTCGATTATTGGCTTTGGACGACTTTCTTTCATAAGGACATCCATGTGCCTTTTTAATTTATAGAAGTCTTTATTGAGCATTGTAAAACCATTACAAAAGTTACTCAACGCAGTACAACACATTAGTACATAATCAAACAGTGAGTACATTACAGAGATAAGCACCCTCAACTTTGCAATGCTATAACAGATACCACTAACACTTCTAGTGTTGTCCCCCTTGCCCCTATCTTATCCCCCCTTACTCTTCCCTCCCCCCCCCCTCCTCACCTTTCCACCTATGTATACACCTTTTATTCAGAACATCTTTTTAGAAAGGGTTCCCACACCCTTTCCCATTTGGACAGAGTTTTTCTTTTTACAGCAGTTAATCTCTCCATCTCGCATATATATCGCACTTTGGTTATCCATCTAGTCACTGGGGGAACCAACGGTAATTTCCAATTCTGTGCTTGGTTTAAGCGGGCTGCATGCAAGGATCCTTGCAACAAGGTCCATTGTGCCGATGTGAGGCCCAAGTATGAAGACCAAAGGATGCCACTGTACAGACCTGCCTATCCACACCTGGACGAGATTGTACTAGTCCTCTCCAGTAGGCCTGTGCTTTAGGGCAAGACCACCAAATGTGTCCCATGGTCCCCACTTCCCCACATTTCCGCCAGCATTCCTTTGACACCTGAGCGAACATGTGGTGTAATCTGGCCGGTGTCAAGTACCATCTGTAAAAAACTTTTATTGCATTCTCTTGCATAGCCACCCCCCGGGAAGATCTCAACAATCTCCTCTCCAAGGTCAACCAGCCTGCCTCCGATAAAGTAAACTGCAGCTCATGCTCCCATCTCTTCCTATGTAATATTGACGGCATCGCACGGGACCTCAAGTATGCATACAAGGAGGATATCAATCCTCGCGTCCGCGAGTCTACACAAACCTCCTCCATCTGGTGTATATCAAGCCGCATACACTGGTCCTTGCAACATGTGCTGCAACTGTAGCTAAGCGTAACGGTCACCTGGTCGCAGCCCAAAATCTTCCATCAGATTCTCAAATGGTACCATAGTCTCTCCCACATGTAGCTGCCCCAGCATATCTAACCCCTGCTCCGCCCACCTACGGAACGTGCAATTTCCTATACCAGGCTCAAACAGAGGGTTATCCACTATCGGTGTCAAGCCTGACATCAGAGGCTGTCGCTCGGTAAACATCAGGTCCCAATAGTAAAAAGTAGCCTGTACCGCAGGAGGGAATTTATCTACCCGTCCCCTATGTTTATCCGCGAGCCACATTAATTGCCCTAGTTTCCGAGAACCCACCAAGGATTGCTCTATATGTATCCACAGTTTATGGTCTTCTTTCCTAAACCAGTCTACCGCCGCTCTGGACTGCTCCGCGCAATAATACCAGAATAGGTTGGGCATCCCCAGGCCTCCCTCTCGCTTGCTTTTATATAGAATGGCATGGGGTAACCGCGGTCTCTTCCATCCCCAGACAAAGCGAATCAGACTGTCCTGCAGACCAGACAGAAAAGATCTAGATAATCGCATTGGAAGAACTTGAAACAGATTCAAGAAATGGGCCAAAATATTCATTTTGATCGCGGCAATTCGCCCGAACCAGGATATGCCCACAGCCATCCATCTATCCAGGTCTCCCTGGATCTCCCGCTTAAGAGGAGGGTAGTTAGCAGCAAACAACTCAGACAAGTTGCTCGGAATCTTCACCCCTAGATAGGTTAATTCATGTTCTTCCCATTTAAATGTAAAGGACGTTTTCAATGTCTCCCTTAACCCTGGCAAAACTCCCACAGCCAAGCCCGTAGATTTACTGGCATTTAATTTGTAGCCTGATACCTGCGTGTATTCCTTTATCACTTTCATTAAGTTAGGGAGAGAGACTAGCGGGTTTGTTAGGGAGAGCAGAACATCATCTGCAAACAGAGCGATTTTGTATTCGCTTGTCCCCACCCTCACTCCAACAATATCCTCGTTTTCTCGGATAGCCACCGCCAAGGATTCCATCGCCAGAGCAAAAAGTAAAGGGGATAACGGGCATCCCTGCCTGGTACCTCGACTTAACTGAAATGCCCCCGAGTTTCCCCCATTTACACGTACACAAGCCTGCGGTGAGGAGTACAAAGCCTGGATCCAAGATCTATAACACTGACCAATCCCCACTCTATGCAAAACCTTGTCTAAATATCCCCAATGGACCCAGTCAAATGCCTTTTCTGCGTCTAATCCAAGCAATATGGTTGGCCAGTCTTTTGTCTGCGTCGCATACAGTAGGTCCACCGTGCATCGTACATTATCCATAGCTTGTCGTTTGGCTATGAAACCCACCTGATCCGGGTGAATTAAGCTGGGAACCTTGCCAGAACCTTTGCTAATATTTTAACGTCTGTGTTAAGAATCGAGATGGGGCGATATGAGGCACAATCCATTTCATCTTTACCGGGTTTTGGTATGACCGCTACCCATGCCTCCATCATAGTATTGGGAAGAGATGCCCCATCTCTCACTGAGTTTATGATCATCGTCAACTCTACCCCATAGGTCTTAAAGAATTAATTCGTGAACCCGTCCAAGCCAGGCACCTTGCTCATCGGCAGCGCTTTAATAACCCTCAGGACCTCGTCTACCTTCACCGGGTCTTCAAGTTCCCTCCTCTGTGCTTCAGTCAGGGCCCGTAGTCCCCTGGCAACCAAATAGTCATCAATTTCTCCTGTCTGCACAGCAGCATCCTCTTTATAGAGTCTCTTAATATCGGGCAAAGCAATCTCTAATCTGAGCGGATTTATATGTCATATTCCCCTTGGAGTCCCATACTCTCAAAATATGCCGATCTGATCTCATCTTTCATAATTTAATGGCCAACAGCCGTCCAGGTTTGTTAGTGGACCTGTTTCATCCTTGCATGCACAAATTGTAAACTCTCCTCTTGCAGTGCAGCAATCTCCAAACGCACTGCCTGCAGCTTTCGAAAGTCAGATACCGAACCAAACGCCCCGTATCTGCCTTTCAATACACCCAGTTGGTCCATACACTGAGCCAAACGTGCTTTCTGTGTCCGAGCCCTCTGGCTTGCACATTTAATAGAGTGGCCCCTCAAAACTGCTTTAAAAGCATCCCACACCACCCCCAATGTCGGGCCCGAATCCATATTGATATCAAAATATTCTTTCAGGACTGGAAGAAAGCTAGCCACAACTTCCAGATCCTGTAACAGGCTATTGTTAAATGTCCATCTCTTTTCTCTCACCTCCGCCCTCAGAGAAGGAATGGTGGTCCAGACTGGGGCATGGTCTGAGATGGTAATATGGCCTATGAAGGAGTCACCACCCCCCTCTGATAAGGTTTTGTCAGGGAAAATATAATCCAATCTGGAGTGAGAAAGATGCACGTGGGAGGAAAAGGTGTAATCCCTCCCTCTAGGGTGTCCCAATCTCCATACATCATACAGTCCCATTCTTTCCACAAATTTTTTCAAAGACTGAGATATTCTACAGTCCGTCAGAGCAGGAGGAGCAGAACGGTCCAGGCTAGGTTGCATGGTGGCATTAAAGTCTCCTGCCACCAGCACTTTGCCTCTAGCAAAAGTCTGGAGCTCTCTATGGAGCCTGAAAAAAAACAGTTCTTGCCTCTCGTTTGGCCCGTAAATACTTGCTAATGTGTATTCCTCCTGCTCCAACAGAATATGCAAAAAGAGATAACGTCCTTCCCTGTCTCTTTTTGCGTGGACAATCTGAACCTGGACATCTTTGTGGAACATAATAGCCACCCCCCCCTTTTTTTTCCCCCTTTTACATCAGAGGCACAGAGCACCATCGGGTACTGCTTAGATGACAATAGTCCCTCGTGTTTCTTCAAGAAATGAGTTTCTTACAGAAAAACCACATGAGGGTTTAGCAGCTGCAACTCCCACAATAGGGCATGCCTCTTATATGGAGAGTTCAGACCCTTTACATTATAGGTAAGAAATTTATAGTCCGCCATCAATCAATCTCTGTTCCAAGCACGTGCTTAATGAAAGGTGTAAACCCATCTCTACCTCCCCTCTCCCCTTAACTGCTACCCTCCCTCTCCCCCCTCTGCCCACCTATCTTGTCCCCCCTCCCCCCCCTATCTCCCACCCTACTAACTCTCGTCAATCCCCCCAACCGGCACCATCCAGCACCACTTGGGCACAGGAAGAAGAAAACCTCACAGGCCAAACAGAAAACATCCTCCTCAATCCCCACGCCACACTCACCCCCACCCTTATATACTCACTCAATGTAAGGGTCATCCTTCACCTTCCAGCTTATGAAAGCTCCCATGTTCGCTTTCCCCAATCCATTTCCCTCTGAAATGCCCTCTAAAGCAACACTGGAAAAGCAACAGTCAGAATATTCAGTCCAATCAACCATGTTCATGTCTGAGACCCCATCTTCTTAGCCGCTTTCTCCACTCTTTTCCACCGCTGGAACCGGGTCTTCATGGCAGGGGCCATCCCTACCGGCATATGTTCAGTCGGGGCCATGCCCGCATCGTGTAGATGTTTCCATGCCTATCGCACACTTCGACAACGATGTTGTTCCCCTTTAATCTCGAAGCAGAGTGCAAACAGGAAAGCCCACCTGTATGCCATCTTATCTTTAATTAGAAGTTCAATAACCAGCTTTGATTCAGTGTAAACAGAGAGAGGTCTTGGTAAATCGCCACCTTTGTCCCGTTGAAATCGAGAGTGGGACTCTTGCGGGCCTGTTGCCAGATCTGATCCTTGCACCCATATGTAGTGAAGCGGACCACAATATCTCATGGCCTGTCGTCTCTGGTCTTGCCCAGCACTCTATGTGCTCTGTCGATGCTCACTGTTCCAGGATCAAAACCCTCTCCCATCAGCTTTGCACAGATGGCTCGCACCATGGCCGGTACATCCTCCTGTCCTCCATTTTCCTGGACCCCTTGGAACCTCAGATTCTGTCTACGGCCCCGGTTCTCTATATCGTCTAGTTTATAGTGGAGCTCCTCTGCCTGCTCAGCCAGCTTATGTAAATGCCTTTCAGTCTCTTCACTCTTCTCCATCTGTTCATCTGCTCACTCTTCCAGCGCTTCCACTCTGCCCCCCAGCTCTTGTAGATCAATGCTGAGCGCGTCCACGTGCTCCAGGATTTCTTCCTTGGAAGCACGGATCTCGGCACGAATCACCTCAATACACTGGGACAGGTCTGGAGATAGTGCTTTCGTGATTGCAGGATCGTTTTGCTCCTCTCAGGTGGTTAGTGAATCTGACTCCGACATCTGCACGGGTTTGAAGAGGTGGAGCAGGACAGGCCCCTCGCCATCAGCCTCGTGGATAAACGCTCACTGTCCCACTGCGGTAAGCTGGCTTTTTTGCTCATTTTGCGATGCAGGGTCTATGTCCTATTCGCTCTGTATCGTTCAGGCTAAACAAACGGGATTAGATCTCCGTCAATGCTAAATTAATGGTGGGGAAGCTCGGAGCTCAGAGATCAAGCCTCGTGATGTCACTTCCTCCTATATTAAAAGTTTTTATATCCTCCCCTCACTGAAAAGCAATATGCACAAAAACACATTCATGACCTTATCATACAGCACTAACTCCCAGGACCCAAAGAGAAACAACCTTATCCGTGAGAAGGCAGCACTAACACAGGGCCCTAACACATCTATACACCTACACCTGCACTGCAGTGTCACCTTGACCCCCCCCCCCAAGAAAACCAGATTCTCTCTCTCTCCCCCCATGTATATCCCTTCCCCAATCTTTTTTCCAGCCTCCCTCCACCCACATGACTCCATTCACATCCCCTCCTGTACTTTATCATAGTGCCCTGGTGGTCTAGTGGCCTCTTTGGGCAGGGCCGTGCTGACACGGTAAGCAAGGTAAGCAATGCAGGGGGGGCGCCGACCTTAGAGGGCGCCACTCACTTGCAAAATATTTTACCTAAAGTTGTGATTCTCCTCTCTCCCCTGCCCGCATCAGGAAGTGAAGGTAGCCCACCAGTGCTGAGACAGACACTCTGCTCTGCTAAAGCTGTTTCAAAGAGTACAACCAGCAGCTATTTATGGCTTTGGTGTGTGAACAACTTTCATTCAGGGTGAGCTGGAACAACATTCAAATTAAAGAGAACAGGTTTGGAGGCAGGTGTGCAAGTGAGACTGGGGAGAAATAAAAAATAAATAGTGTAATTGTTATCTGTAAGTGGTTCAAAGTTTTTGTTTTTTGACCATGTACACTGAGAAGAGGGCATGACTGCAATGATGTGTACATAATTATCATAGCTACAGCTAGAATCCATTTAATTGGCTGAGGTTCAAAGAGGAAGTTTAGCTGACGTATAGTGTAGAATAGCTGGTAAGTAAAAATCTGATTGCTTTTTTTGTGTGTTTGTTTATAAAACATTCTGCTTGGATAGGGAGAGTTTGTGATATTTGAAAATACATTTTGCTTTAATGAAATTGCTAAACTTTAGAGTCAGAGACTTATCAATGAGGGATACATACAGTGGAAAGGAAGCCTTGGAAACAGAGTTAAGAGGACAGATACCAGCAACAGAATCAGATACTGGGCCAGCATGATCAGAAAAAGAAAGTCACCAGCCAACAAAGGTAGAAAAAAATCATTTTATTTTCATTTTAGTGTTTGGAATATGTCCACTTTGAGTATTTACATCTGCTATCTTATTTTGCAATGTATAGCAGTCTCCAAGAGACTGGGCTCCCAGTGAGCCAGGGAGGTCAGACTGTGTAAATGAAATGGAGACCCCCCCCCCCCCCCCCCCACCACACACACACTGTAACAAAGACAGGAACATGCATAATCAAAGCTTAGGTCTCTGCAGTTACAAGGGCTGGCCATTCCTAATTATGCTAATAGTGTTAAGTAGTTTTTAATAGGCTAAGTCCCACTGAAAAGCCTCTTTATAAAGGCAGTGCTTTCTCTGGAGAGCAGTGTTAAGAAACAGCAGGAATTGTGTTTATTTTTTTAAACTGCTTTCCTGTGTAAGCTAATTTACAGTTTTCTAGTATATGTTTGACATTGAAGGATGTGGTAGACCCTTTTGTCAGGTCTGGCGGGGCCTGTAGTTTTCAGTCTAAAGGAAAGACAGGTAGCTATGGAGAAACATCTAATGAAGAAGTGAGACGGGGGGGGGGGGCACCAACTGATAGTCTGCAGGGGGGCACCAGAGACCCTTGGCACGGCCCTGTCTTTGGGGTAGGAAAGAGCCCTCTCTTTCCTGCCCGGATCGGCTGCAGACCTCTTGCTCCCAGTGCCACTTCAAAATGGCTGCAGAAGTCTTGCAATGTCACTGCTTGAACTCTTGGAAGCCATTTTAAAGCGGCGCCGGGAGCAAGAGGTGCTGACCAGGCAGGAAATAGGGGACTCTTTCTTGCCCAAAGAGGCACTACGATAAAGTACAGGAGGGGAGGTGAATGAAGTCATGTGGGTAGAGGGAAGCTGGAAAAAAGATTGGAGAGGAGATATACATGGGGGGGAGAGAGAGAGAGAATCTGGCTTTCTTGGGTGGGGTCAAGGTGACACTGCAGTGCAGGGGTGAGATGGGGTGGGGTGGGTGTGGCAGGGGTGGGGTGTGGTGACAAGGGGTGGGGCAAATATGGTATCCCTAGGTGTAGGTGTGTAGATATGTTAGGGCCCTGTGTAATATTTACAGTGCTGCCTTTTCACAGATAAGGTTGTTTCTCTTTGAGTCCTGGGAGTTAGTGCTGTATGGTTAGGTCCTGAATGTGTTTCTGCACAAGTTTGTTCATATTGCTTTTCAGTGGGGAGATTTTGTGTTGGCCTTACTGAGAGGATATAAAAACTTGTTAATTTGTTATAACATCAGACAGTGTTTATGAAAGAATCATAGAATATATGTACATGTGTAACTTTTTTCCTTCTTATGAGGCAGCCTGGGCAGAGAAATCATATTAATTTGTTAATTCTGTTTAAGTTTGGTTCAGTCCTGCAAGTGATAGAATGCCATCTGGTTTTAATTACTCAAATGTCTAGCTTTTGCTAGACTAGAGGTTAGAAAGGTCAGAGAGAAATAAAACTTTCTTTGTCCCTTTTTGAGTGATGGATTGTTAAGGCTGGTTCATAGGTATTATTTACCACATCTGGATGCCATTCTGAGTAAGGCATACTGGACAATCTCGAGGGGATCAGCAAGCAAGCTGTTTTAAAAGATTAGGCTGAATGCTGTTTAGAAGAAGATGGTTTAGATTTAAATAATTCTAGATAATTTAGATTTTGTCTTATAAGGAATTCTGATTTCTGCTTATTTTAAAATATGTTTTATTCTGTTTAATTAATAAGTTCTATTTCTCTATGTAAAATATCTTTTTAATTCAGTGTCTGACTTTCAAGTGAGATTTGTCTGCAGTTTAAGAGGTCATCATCTGGTTTGAATTATCCACAGTCCTAGCTAGTTCTGTGTATGAAGCTAATAGGTGAAAGAGATCAGGAAAAGTCAAATCTTCTCCTTGATGGATTATAGCTAAGTATAGGACTGGTCTCCTGAAAGTATTAACAAACCATGTCTGTGTGCCATTAAGCAAGACTGGCCCCTTGGCCCCTTAATGAATGCCAGAGTCCAGTTAGCAGTTAGTATGAAGTTAGCTGGGAATTTGAGAATTTAATAATAATAAAATGCAGGAGATAGGTGCCACATTGTCTAGTTTGAGAGGCCCCAGGTCATAGGTCAGTTTAGGAAATATCTCAAACCTATGTAACTGATATTTTTGAGTAAATGTGTAGAGATAATTAGTTCAAGACAGGGTAATCAATCTATTCTTTACCATCTGGTGAGAAAGGGGGGCTAGAGGGGTTTAGGACCCTATATAAAGGAGAACAGAAGCAGCTTACGTTAGACGAGAAGGAACCAAGACAGGAGACACAAGACACAGAGAGCTGAAGAGAAGGAGAGAGCTAGCGCTGATGTCCTACTTTGTTTGCTGGCAAATAAAGAAGATTTCTCTCTCATTCTGGTGTGTGGTGTTTGACTCCTGAAGTACCACAGATTCTGCTAACAATAGTGGTAATTCCTGCAACAATTCCTGGTGTCAGAAGTGGGATCCCGGACCCTGCATCAATTTCTGGCACCCAACTGACTGAGGAACACTGGCCGGGTATGTATTTTGTATTCTGTATTCTGTATTGTAATCCTAGGAAACTGTAACCAGCCCCTCAAAAGTTGAGGGAAGGGGAGTCTGATCAACTCTCAGCGAAGGCCTTAGTACCTTCTAGTCTAGTGGGGACTAGCAGGGAAACCGCCAGAGCTTATCTGTATTTGAAAAATCTGAAATTGTTGGGTGGGATTTTTTGTACAGTGTGTGTGATGCATGAATGTTAAATGAGTGTGGACTTCTTATAGCTGCGGTTCCAGTTAACGCGAGTTCAACTGGCCAGCGACGGAAGGAAGCAATTGTTGTTTGTCTACCTTGTGTCTCTGGACGTGTGGACCCCTTACCACACTTCCAAAAATTTTCCCTTCCTTTCTGTGTGTTGTAACTGTAAGCATTATGGGGGGGACATCGTCTAGTCAAACTGGTACTCCCCTAGATTGTATGCTTAAGAATTTTAAGAAAGGATTTTTAGTTAATGATTATGGACAGACTTTAAGCTTAAGTACTCTAAGAACCTTGTGTGAAGTTCAGTGGCCATCTATGGGAGTGGGGTGGCCCCCTGGTGGCAGCATAGTTGTAGGAGAACCAGGATATCTTGAACAACTCCCCTATATAGATTCCTGGGACAGCCTTGTGACTGACCCTCCCTCTTGGTTAAAAACTTATATGGGATCCCCGGTAAAGTTCATGTTGGGCCGCGTTCAAAGAAAGATTATTAGAAAATCTAAACTGGAGGAGGGAAAGAGTCCCAGGAAGCCCACCATCCAATCGGTGGCTTCCGCCCCTACCCTGTCCGAGAAACCCATACTCTCTGATGACCCCTCAGATCTTGAGCCACCACCTTATGGCCCATTGTTGAGGTTCCGTTCCACCCCCAGAGATCCAAGCCTCTCCAGCACAGGCTTCTCTGGATAGTTCCTCCCCTTCTGTGCAAACCCTGCCACATCCTAGGTTGGACTTTTCAGCCAGCATCTACCCTTCTCTGCCACATCCTTCCCTGCTAACCTCCCATGACCCGCTTTGGGCCCCACTCCCTGACTCCTCAACTCCCGACAGCCCAGCCTCTCCCTCTAGTACCCCTTCCCACTCATCAGGGGCCCAGCATCCCTTTCAATGGACTGAATCACCTGTGATCACCTCTCAGCCTATGAGTACCCCTTCCCATCCCTCAGGGGTTCAACACACCTCCCCTGAATGGGTTAGACCCGCTGCAATCACCTTTGAGCATGATAAGGGGGTAGCTCCTCGCTCTACCTCAGGTTCCATTCCCACCTCCTCAAGAGCTCTGCCCCTCCGTCAGGTAACCACCACTCGACCGGATCCTAATAATCAGGGTCAGGTTATACAGGTACAGGCCTACCAGTATGTACCCTTCACAACCACCGATCTCCTGAATTAGAAGATGCATTACCCCTCTTATAC
Organism: Microcaecilia unicolor; assembly: GCF_901765095.1. NCBI lineage: Eukaryota > Metazoa > Chordata > Amphibia > Gymnophiona > Siphonopidae > Microcaecilia > Microcaecilia unicolor. The sequence goes on along the minus strand of NC_044032.1, from coordinate 315,191,413 downwards.
TGAAAAGCCTCAGGCAGTGGTGGAACTAGTGGCTAGTATTATGGCCACCCATAACCCAACTTGAACTGATTGTCAACAGCTCCTCCTGACCCTCTTCACAACTGAGGAGAGGCGGAAGATTTTACAAAATGCTGAGGCCATCACGCGAGCGCGTGTCCCTGAGGGGACACAGGACCCAGAGGAATGGGTTAAAGCTTGATTCCCTCGCGCAGCTCCAGCTTGGGATTCAAATAATGGGCAGCACTATGAACTGTTGTCCGGCTATTGCCGGGACTTGCTGGAAGGTATGAAGAAAGGCATAAAGAGGCCCATTAATCTGGCAAAGGTCTCTGAAATTCTCCAAGGGGCAACTGAATCCCCTGGGGCCTTTTTAGAGCGACTAATTGAAGCCTACAGAACATACACCCCATTTGACCCTGAGGCACTAGAAAACCAGAGAATGGTGAATAGTGCATTGGTGGCCCAGAGTATGCCAGATATCCGGAAGAAGCTGCAGCGTCAGGAGGGATTCGCAGGGATGAATACCACCCAGCTAATTGAGATTGCAACAAAGGTTTTCGTTAATAGGGATCAGGAGATGCGCCGAGAGGCTGACCGGAAGATGCAGAAGAAGGCCAACCTCTTGGCGGCAGCCATTACTAATTCCACCCTTAACCGAGGTCGACCTCTAGCCAATAGGAAGCCGAAGTGGGACCCCGGACCGCCAGCCCGGCCTCGGGATTCCTTCACTCAATCCCGGCCATGAGGGGAGAATCCCAGACCACGATTGGCGAGGGACCAGTGCGCCTACTGCAAGGAAAGAGGGCACTGGAAAGATGAATGCCCCCAGAGGCGCCAGGGACTGAGAAGGGGACCCGGAGATCGAGGAAGTCGAGGCCGAGTTTGAGAGGGAAGGTATGAGCCTTCTGAATCTGACATCATTGGGATAGCCGAGATGGCAGAATGGGATGAATAGGACAGACCGGGTTCCTACAAACTGGGCTCCCAGGAACCCATGGTCAAGCTAACCATAGGGAGCCGCTCAATTCCATTCATGATTGATACAGGAGCTGAACACTCTGTTGTGACGGAGCGATTAGCGCCTGTGTCTGGAAAAACTGTCCGAGTGGTGGGAGCCACGGGGGTGCAGAACCGGAGGCCCTTCCTGACGACCCGTAGATGCCAATTAGGCTCACACACAGTCACTCATGAATTCCTGTATATGCCAGACTGTCCAATCCCTTTGTTAGGCCGGGACCTGCTGTCCAAGCTTAGGGCCCAAATTTCCTTTGACTCTGATGGCCAGACTTCGGTCTCCTTTCAGCCCCCGACATCCAGCCCTAAGGGCATATTGAGTTTCTGCTGCCCCCTTGAAGAAGAATGGCGGCTGCTTCAGTCGCATGACCAAGTTGACCTACCCCTGGCCGACAGCTTCCAGGTCAATGGAGTATGGACAGAAGATAATCCCCCAGGGTTGGCCCGAAATATTCCCCCTGTCCATGTAGACTTACTTCTGAGTGCCCGGCCAATCCGTCTTCGTCAATACCCAATTCCCCGAAAGGTTCTGGAAGGGATTCAAGCACATCTGAATCGTCTGTTATCCCATGGAATTATTCGACCTTGCCAGTCTCCATGGAATACGCCACTGTTGCCAGTCCAGAAGCCAGGGACTGAGGACTACCGGCTAGTCCAAGACTTACGAGTGGTCAACAAATCCACTATTTCATTACACCCTGTAGTGCCTAATCCATATGTCCTGCTTGGATTGATACCTTCTGGAGCTACCCATTTCACGACACTGGACCTAAAAGATGCCTTCTTTGTATTCGGGTGGCCCCCGCCAGTCAACTGCTTTTCGCCTTTCAATGGGAAAACCCAGTAACAGGACGGAAGCTTCAGTATACATGGACCCGCCTGCCACAGGGGTTCAAGAACTCCCCCACCATTTTTGGGACAGCCCTAGGACAAGACCTTAAGACTTTTAAATCTGAGCCTTCCAGGCGAGTTTTACTCCAGTATGTAGATGACCTCCTGATTGCAGCAGTGACCCAGGAAGAGTGTTTCGAGGCTACCAGAGAATTGCTGGAGTTACTCTTGGATGCGGGTTATAAGGTCTCACGCTCGAAGGCCCAACTCTGTCAGTCAGAAGTGAAGTATCTGGGCTTCTGCATTTCCCAGGGAAGTCGGAGACTGGATGTCAGTAGGAAGCAAGCGGTTGCTGCAATTCCCCAACCCAAGTCCAGAAGGGAAGTTAGGGAATTTCTGGGAGCAGCTGGATTCTGCAGAATTTGGATTCCAAATTTTGCACTGATGGCGAAACCCCTTTACCAGGCCACAAAGGGGGGTGAAAAGGAACCATTTGAATGGGGACCTATTGCCATAAAGAAAGCCCTACTCCAAGCCCCTGCGTTAGGTCTTCCTGATGTGGAGAAACCTTTCTCACTGTATGTCCACGAGCGACAGGGGGTTGCTCTGGGTGTGCTGACCCAGATGATGGGATCCTGGCAGAGGCCTGTTGCATACCTGTCTAAACAGCTGGATGGAGTGGCTAAAGGATGGCCAGCCTGCCTGAGGGCCATTGCAGCAACAGCCTTACTGGTCCAGGAAGCTGATAAGTTGACCTTGGGGCAAGAACTGGTTGTCAAAGTCCCCCACGCAGTTCTCACCCTCATGGAGTACAAGGGCAACCATTGGTTTACAAATAGCCGCATGGTTAAGTACCAAGCCAGCTTGTGTGAGAATCCACGGATACACCTGGAAACAGTGGCTACATTCAATCCCGCCACTCTTTTGCCAGCATCTGAGGGACCACCGGATCATGACTGTATCCAAACCATGGATGAAGTGTACTCCAGTCGACCAGATCTCAAAGATGTTCCTTGGAGGGACCCAGATGTAATTTATTTCACAGATGGAAGCAGTTACGTGGAGAACTCCAAGCGATTGGCAGGCTATGCTGTGGTGACAGAAGACAAGGTGATAGCAGCAAGGGCCCTGCCCCAAGGAACTTCAGCCCAGAAAGCAGAACTTGTGGCCCTCATACGAGCTCTGGAGCTAGCAGCAGGACTGGTGACCAACATTTATACTGATTCCAAGTATGCCTTTACAACTCTACACGCTCATGGAGCTTTGTATAAGGAAAAGGGACTCATAAATGCCGCAGGCCAACCTGTTAAGTATGGACCCGAAATACTTCAGTTGCTAGAGGCCATTTGGGCCCTTAAAAGGTAGCTGTCATTCACTGCCGGGGACCAAAGGACAGATACTCCAGTGGCCCAAGGGAACCGCCATGCTGATCGGGTGGCCAAGGAAGCTGCTCGAGGACCTCCAGCAGGTACTGTGACCCCCCTGTTCCAAATTCGACTGCAAGAATGGACGCCTATGTACACCCAAACGGAAGAGAAATGGGCTCAAGAAGAAGGGGCAGTAAGGAGACCTGATGGTTGGTTACATCTCCCTGATACCAGAGTTCTGGTGCCACGCCACCTAGCTTGGCCGGTAGTGTCTCAAGCTCATGACCTGTCACACTTAGGGAAAACAGCACTAGCCTGCCTACTCAGTCGAGTAGTGGTCCTGGAAGGATTGGATAGTCTGGTTGCCACTGCCTCTGCCCGATGTACTCTCTGTGCCCAGAATAATGCTTGTCAGGGACCCCGTATTCCACCAGGAGTTCAGTCCAGAGGACTAACACCCTTTGAGTCCCTAGTCATAGACTTCACAGAAATGCCCAGGAGCGGTAGGCTCCGATACCTCTTGGTCATGGTCTGCACTTTCTCTGGGTGGGTGGAAGCATACCCTACAGTCACTGAGAAAGCCACAGAAGTAGCTCGAGCCCTCCTTAGGGATGTCATCCCCAGGTATGGACTGCCCCTTGCCATAGGCTCAGATAATGGTCCCGCCTTTGTTGAAGCCACACTTCAGGCCCTGTCCCGCGCATTGCGCATTACCTGGAAATTACATTGTGCCTACCGTCCCCAGAGTTCAGGGCAGGTTGAACGGGCAAACAGAACCTTGAAAAATAGCCTAGCAAAGATTTGTCAGGAAACCCAACTGAAATGGCTACAGGCACTGCCACTAGCCCTCTTCCGCCTCCGATGCACCTCAACTAAAGGAACGGCCCTCTCTCCCTTTGAAATTGTGTTTGGGAAGCCCCCAGCCATTTTGCAGGGAATTAAGGGAGACATAGGGACTTTAGGGTCTGCCCAGGTGCAGGAGCAGGTAGCCCTCTTGGCCCGGATAATTTCTGAGCTTCAGTCTTATGTGAGAGAAATAAACCCTGTCCCCTTCCAGGCTCAGGTACATTCCTTCCTGCCAGGGGATAGAGTTTGGGTGAAAGACTGGAGGCTCCAGCCCTTGGGGCCCCGGTGGAAAGGACCTTTTACTGTTTTGCTTTCTACCCCTACAGCTGTGAAGGTCGCAGGGATAACTCCATGGGTCCATTGGTCTCGAATCAAGTCTGCTGACTAGACTGAGCCCAGCACGGATCAGACGGAGCCTAAACAGTGGAGAGCAGAAAGTGATCCTGCGGAGCCATTGAAGCTGCGCTTGACCCGAACCAAAGAATCTACTAGCTGAAAAGAAGGGTCAACTGCATACCGCAGGAGCTGCTGGAATTCGGCTTCATACTGAGACTCTTTCTTGCCCTGATTCTGGCTTTCCTGGAATTCGAGAGCTTGATCCTTGTCAGTTGAGGGTCTATCCCAACTGGTATAAGAACTCAAAGACTGAGAACATTATATTAGAGTAATCTGTGACTAGCACAGACTGTTGGAATATTATTGCTTGATTAGTTTGCTGTATTTGTTTTAGATTAGGAAGAAAGAAAATGTTAGTAGTTTGGGTGCTTTTGTTGTTTTCTACTCCTTGCCTCCTTTTTCCTAATACCCCAACTCGCTCCAACCTTTGGCTACACTCTGTCCAGGAACTAATTAGCCAGGCAAAGATTACTTCCCCTTGTATTGTGTGTTCCCGATTTTCTCCTTACACCACAGATGTCCCAGCTGTTCCTGTCCCTGTGCCGCTTACAGCTCTTATACCTCCCTATTTTTCGAGTTCGGGCCCTTGGAGCCAGGATTATACTTGGTGGTCCTTTTATAATGCTACCTCCCCCTCTGAATCTTCTCTACGGCCAGTCTTTACGTCTCCCTATCCAGCTTCTGGAGTGTTTTGTTTAACAAGAAACATCTCAACTGTTCTTCCCATTTCCTGTAACTATACCAATGTTCTCCCAGAGAAGGGGGAATCTGTGTAGGTAGTCTCTCCAGGTACTCCTATGTGCCCTATTACCGTACCTGCAGATTATGACCCAAGTGATTATCTGGCTCCTAAGCGTACCACTGAGAGGACCATAGTGTCCCGGCCTATTTTCTACTTCCATAAGTCCCCGGGGTATGAAGAGTTTGGAACAAGTGAGCAGCCTGTCACAATTGGGGATTGGCACCTATGGTGTGCAAAGTCTCCATATCGTCTTCGTTCCCCCTGGGATAGGGGCTCGCATTATGGGCATCCTAAGTACCTTGTCCAGCCTGAGCCAACATTTATTGGGAACTTCCCTCACCCTCTCCTTGGCCATTACTGGCTCTGTGATAATGTCCTCCACATGATTCTTCCCCCCACGTATGATTTTTGTGTATTGGTAACCTTGAATTATTTTCCTAAAGTTATTCCTCTCCTCAGGTCACCATCCCCGCACCGCTCTAAGTGAGAGGCCTTGTCCTTACCCTCCTCCGTTGCCACAGAGGATGAGGCGATTGAATTAGCCCTCCAGTACATCAACTCTACTTATCCTCTGACTAAAAAGAGACTTGTGGCCCTTTCTGCCACGGCCTGGATTCCAATTGGGGGCCCGGTAGCGGGTATCACTGAACTAGGCATGGCTACCCGGCGACTTCAGTCCCTACTCCATGTTTTAGTCCATGAGCTGAACGTGGTAGTCAATGCATTGCAGGATCAAATTAATGAATTAAATGTAGTTTCTCAGTATAACCGTATGGGCCTTGACTACCTCTTTGCAGCCCAGGGTGGCCTCTGTACAGTGCTCAATTCTTCAGAGTGCTGTACCATTGTCATAAATAGGACGCATGTAGTTAGGCATGCCATGGATAAAGTCCTACAACTGGCCAGCCTTAATGTGGAGGATTACCGAGGAGGATTAGACCTTACCTCCTGGTGGTGGTCATTGACCTCATGGATACGCCCCTTGTTCATTTTCCTAATAGTCTTAGTTTTAGCAGGATTGTTGTTTTGTTTCTTGGCCTCATGTGCTTCGGCAGTATGCCGTCGGACCTTAACGAGTAGGGTAATGGTGATTCACAAGCCTATTCCTAGACGTTATGCCCCAGGAGGAGGTATGGAGTTGGGATCACTATAGTCCCCAGAGTTTGAGTTGTGAGACTTATCTCTGCATAAGCTGATTTTAGTCTCAAAGGGGGGAATGAGGCAGCCTGGGCAGAGAAATCATATTAATTTGTTAATTCTGTTTAAGTTTGGTTCAGTCCTGCAAGTGATAGAATGCCATCTGGTTTTAATTACTCAAATGTCTAGCTTTTGCTAGACTAGAGGTTAGAAAGGTCAGAGAGAAATAAAACTTTCTTTGTCCCTTTTTGAGTGATGGATTGTTAAGGCTGGTTCATAGGTATTATTTACCACATCTGGATGCCATTCTGAGTAAGGCATACTGGACAATCTCGAGGGGATCAGCAAGCAAGCTGTTTTAAAAGATTAGGCTGAATGCTGTTTAGAAGGAGATGGTTTAGATTTAAATAATTCTAGATAATTTAGATTTTGTCTTATAAGGAATTCTGATTTCTGCTTATTTTAAAATATGTTTTATTCTGTTTAATTAATAAGTTCTATTTCTCTATGTAAAATATCTTTTTAATTCAGTGTCTGACTTTCAAGTGAGATTTGTCTGCAGTTTAAGAGGTCATCATCTGGTTTGAATTATCCACAGTCCTAGCTAGTTCTGTGTATGAAGCTAATAGGTGAAAGAGGTCAGGAAAAGTCAATTCTTCTCCTTGATGGATTATAGCTTCATTTGTTTGAAGGCATGAATAAACATGTCAATTAAAGTGAGCCGACTGATGTAGTGTATCTAGATTTTCAAAAAGATTTTGACAGAGTTCCTCGTGAGAAACTCCTGAGAAAGTTAAAAAGTCAAGGGATAGGAAGCAATGTCCTTCTGTGGATTAGGAATTGGTTATTGAACAGAAAACAGAGGGTAAGGTTACATGGCCATTTTTCTCAATGGAAAAGGGTGACAAATAGGACCAGTGCTATTTAACATATCAGAATGACAAGTGAGGTGATTAAATTTGCAGATAACACAAACTATTCAAAGTTCTCAATATAGAAGCGAACTGTGAAAAATTGCAGGAAGACCTCAGGAAGACTGGGCATTCAAATGGCAGATGGCATTTAATGTGGACAAATGCAAAGTGATGCACATTGGGAAGAATAATCTGAACCATAGTTGCCTGATGTTAGGGTCCACCTTAGGAGTCAGCACCCAAGAATAAGATCTAAGTTTAATTGTAGACAATATGTTGAAATGTTCTGCCCTGTGTACTACGGATGCTAGGAATTACTAGGGGGCTGTGTTGCCTGCCCTCGGCCACAAGCAGGTAGTCGGCCTACATGGTGGTGTTGGCACATTGGAGGAGGCCGTTGGATTTGTCGTACTGCAGACAAGTAGGTGGTAGCGGGAACTGTGGTGTGATGGTGGTCATGATCAAACTTGCTTGTGGTTATCTTTCTAGGGGAACATCTGGAAGCTGACACAAGATTGCCAGGTCAAGGGACCCCACGTATCAGCACAGAGGTCAGAGAGGGCAGTGAGTAACGTAATGTCCCGTGGAGTGCTGGAAGGGAACAGTAGTAGTGGGTGGGGCAACTGGAAGTTACTCAACTGGCTTTTGTTTGTTTTTGTAGGTGGACATCTGGCGGCAGGCACTTCCACAGGGGTGTCAGAGCACCATGTAGCAGCCAGAACGAACAAGAAGCAGGTGAGTACAGAAAGGTGGCATGTGTGTTGCGTGGATCTTGAAATAGGATAGCGGTGGTGTGTGTGTACATAATTTCTACCCTTTCATTTTTAAGGGCTGTGGCCACTAACACCTACACAGGGAGGAGAGGATGGGGAGCCGGTGGAGGAAACTGTGACCCTTCAGCTCGTTGATGTTACCCCCTCTTCTGCCGTTGAGTCACACCATGATTGCCCTACAGCACCCCTTCCCACAGAGACATTAGCAGCTGTGGAAGAAGCAGGAGAAGTGGAACAAAGGTATCAATAGACTGCTTTCAGAAGTGGCAGGTCGTGTACAGCATTCCACAGATGTCCTATGCGAACAGATGCACGTCAGGTCTGACACGCAGTGCGAGCAGCAGAGCTTTTGGTGGACATCCATTTCCGTGTGCTGCGTAAGGAAGTACAAAGGCTTTCCATGAGTGTCAGCAACAAGCCAAAAGGCACTTTCAGGAGCAGCAACAGCAGATAAAGATGCTCTTTCAGGGCCTCTGCCAGGAGCTGAGGGAGCTGAGGCATGAAGGATCACGGGATGAAACCGCCGGCAATTCCCACAGTTCTCACAATTCTCCTTATCAATCCCTCTATATTTTCATCCCATTGACTGAATGTGTTCGTCTAATGTGTATGTTCTTTTTTTCCCCTACTCTCCCAGCCCTTCTCTCAGTAGTAAATATCTCACATGCCTACTGTATTCATATTTTCCCCAGCCACCAAACACCCATAATATGCACTTTTAACCCATATTTTTTTCTCCTCACAGCCAGCCACCTCCCTGTCCCTCCCTTGTGTCCCAGCCCCTCTCTCAATAGTAAGTATTTTCCATGCCTACTGTTTTCATAGTTTCCCAGCCACCAAACCCGCCCATAATGTACACATTTAACCCTTGTTTTCTTTGTCCTCACAGCCAGGATTACTAGCTATCCTCTGTCACAGAGTGCTGCCGTACCCTCAAGCCCTTCTGTCCTCAGATATGGTACGTTGTGAATAGTTTGGTATGCCACTATGCCCCCCCCCCCATGCAAGATCCACCTATACATGTTTTTTTATGCCCTCACAGGAAACATGGTAGCTCTACCATGCTGTTTGCAGCATTCACAATTAATTGTTCTTTTTTTCAAGGTGTGGTGAAACAGTCAGATGTGTCAGTCCTGTGTGATGGTTGATGTATAACACCTTGAACACCAAAGTGTTTCCCTGATTTTTTAAACATTGATTTGTCTAAACAAAGAAATTTAATTCATACATTTTCTATAAGTGATCATGGAGTGAACAAGATAAATATACACATTTATATAGATATAAATATGTCCTGTTTTATTTTAATTCTTATTGCTATTCTTTATGATACGTGTTTTATGATTTTATATTTGGTTTATGTATTTTTAGATTTTACACATGTGTAATTCATATAATATTTTAACATACTGTTCTATACCATTGATTAAGAACAACATTTACTGTGTGCTATACTGATACATGCTTTTAAAATTAACTATGTATATAAAGCTCTTATGTATTTATTTTAAATGTACTAGTATATGAAGTATGTGTATGTTGCTATAATAATTTATTATGCCTGTGTTTCACCTTCATCATTCTATACTTTCCTCTACACATATTAGATTATACACTCTTCCTTTTTTTACTAATCAATTTGTCAGGCTCCTTCAATTTTTCTTTCCACATTACGAAAAAAAGATAGCATTAGAGGCAAAAAACATAGCAAAAGTTTTTTCGGTATATTAAAAGCAGGAAGCCGGCAAAAGAATCGGTTGGGCCGCTGGATGACCAAGGGGTAAAAGGGGCGATCAAGGAAGATAAAGACGTAGCAGAGAGAATGAATGAATTCTTTGCTTTGGTCTTCACCGAGGAAGATTTGGGTGGGATACCAGTGTCGGAAATGGTATTTCAAGCGGACGAGTCAGAGAAACTTACTGACTTCATGGTAAATCTGGAGGACGTAATGGGGCAGTTCAGCAAACTGAAGAGTAACAAATCTCCTGGACTGAATGGTATTCATCCTAGAGTACTGATAGAACTGAAAAATGAGCTTGCGGAGCTACTGTTAGTGATATGTAATTTATCCTTAAAATCAAGCGTGGTACCGGAAGATTGGAGGGTGGCTAATGTAAAGCCGATTTTTAAAAAAGGTTCCAGGGGAGATCCGGGAAATTATAGACCGGTGAGTCTGACATCGGTGCCGGGGAAAATGGTAGAGACTATTATCAAAAACAAAATTACAGAGCACATCCGAGGACATGGATTACTGAGACCGAGTCAGCACGGCTTTTCTGTGGGGAAATCTTGCCTGACCAATTTACTTCAATTTTTTGAAGGAGTAAACAAACATGTGGACAAAGGGGAGCCGGTTGATATTGTGTATCTGGATTTTCAAAAGGCATTTGACAAGGTACCTCATGAAAGGCTACAGAGGCAATTGGAGGGTCAAGGGATAGGAAGAAATGTCCTATTGTGGATTAAAAACTGGTTGAAGCAGTAGGAAGTGGCGTCACCGCTACCGATGGCAGCTTAGCTTCTGAGCTCCTGCTCCCTAAATCACAAAATAGCTATAAAAAGCACTCACCAGCTTCTTTAAAATCGATTGCAGCGTTCCTTATTGCTCCTCATCGGTAACAGCATGAGTAGATCATCTTCGGCGCGACCTAAGGAGGCTGAGAAGTCGGCTGGCGGCGGGATGAGTAAAACCACTAAGCGCCATGAGGTCCCCTTCGGACTCTGATTCCGCATTGTCGATGTCGGAATCGCGGAAGCCGCTGGCTAAAAAAGGAATCTCAGGCGAACTTCGCCAGCTGCTTTCAGGAATACAGGAGGATATAAAAAATCGAAGGACAAGATGGAGGTACTGAGCTCTGACCTCCGTGAGCTGGGCAACAGAGTTGAAGATGCAGAGGCAAAGCTGGAAGAGAGAGTGCTCATCTTCAAGCCCTGGATCAACAGAATAAAGACCTCACATATAAGCTTGATGATCTTGAGAACAGGGGACGGCGGAACAATCTTAGGTTCCGTGGAGTCCCTGAGGGCGGCGAGAGCGAAGATGTCCCGCTCATTATACAAACACTGTGTGCCACTCTGCTGGGGGCCGATGCTGCAGCGGCAAAGATAGAGATAGACAGAGCACATAGATCCCTTGGCCAGAGGCAAGAGAATAGAGTACGGGACATTATTACACGGTTTCACCGGTATGAAGTGAAAGAACAACTGCTTAATTGCGCTAGGAAAAAGCCTGACCTGGAATATGGCGGAGCTAAAATATTTGTGTTTCAAGACCTTTCGCAGTTTACTTTACAGCAGAGACGCCTCATGAAACCGGCCCTGGACATTCTAACTAAAGAACACGTCACGTACAGATGGGGCTTTCCCTTCTCTCTGAACTATACTCTCCAGGGAGCCAAAAATAGAGTAACATCATTGACCGAAGCTTGGACATCCCTGCACGTGGCGGGCCTGGTGAAAACGAGCAAGCCCCCAGGTGACTTAGCGTCCGCTACGTGTTGGATTATTTGTAGTAAATAATTAGCAGATTTTAGTACACACAGCTTCAGCTTTAGAAATGTTAATTTCTTTCTTCATCTCTCTCTCATTCACCCCAGAATAATTCACTGCTGAGTCACTTTAAAGTTGAAGTAACAAAACATCTGTTTACTCACAGTTTGTAGTTAGATTATAATCAGACAGGCTTATATATACATATTACTATACATTTGTATTATCAGCTCCTTCCATGTGCTTAGATGGTAATGGATGCTCACACCACCATAGATCCTCTCAGGTTAGGAGAGATCATGAGCTCCATGTGCTTCATGTGCTCCATGTGCTGCATCTAACCCCACAGGAAGTTGCATAGCTGTGTGACCTCTCTAACTAATTCACATCAGAGGTCACAGAGTAATCACAGAGAAATAATAGGTGACAGGCAATGCATGTAAAAATACAATTACATTCCAACAAACCCCTTCTCATGCATAACTGTCATGCAATTATTTATTCATACAAAGTCCAAGCTTTATACGCAGATTCACAAAATGTTCTCTGGGTAACGGTTTGGTCATGATGTCAGCTGTCATCTCACTGGTGTGACAATAGTGTAGACTGATGACCCCTTCTTTCGCCAACTCTCGCACGTTGTGGTATTTCGTTGCGATGTGCTTGGTGCGTGACTGAACCTTGTCATTCTGTGACAGTCGGATGCAGCTCTGATTATCTTCCATTATCTGGATTGGTCTCTTTTCAGCTATTCCGAAATCCAGCAAAAGTTTTTTCAATCCACATCAGTTCTCTGCACGCTTCCGATACGGCCACATATTCAGCTTCTGTAGAAGACAGACTCACAATACTTTGTTTATGACTGGCCCATGAAATTTGTACATTTCCATACATAAACACATATCCACTTGTGGATTTATAATCAGAATGATCCCCTGCCCAATCTGAATCACAGTAACATATTAGTTTTGGATTACTATTGGCTGAAATCTTTAATTTACAATCAATGGTACCCTTTAAATACCTTACCATCCTTTTAACTGCAGTCCAATCTGATTTGGTAGGTGAGCTGACCCTTCTGCTCAAAATTCCTACTGCATTTGCTATATCAGCCCTGTATGTGGTAGCTAGATATAAAAGCTTACCTATGGCTGATCTATATTGGATGTTATCTGGTAAAGGTTCTCTTACTGTTTCATCCTTCAGAAAATCAGTGATCATGGGAGTGCTTACAACTTGGGCATCTTGCATACCTAAACTTTCAATAAGCTCATTTATTTTCTGCTTCTGGCTTAGAAGATAAGAACCATCATTTTGTTTCTCAATTTCTATACCAAGATAGTATGACACATTACCAAGTTCTTTTATCTCAACATTGTGGTTTAAATATTTTACAATGTCCTTGTACTCTTGCTCACTTTTGCTTGCAATGAGCAGATCATCAACAAAAGCTAAAATGTATGCATATTGTCCATTTGTGCACCTAGTGTACAAACATTTATCTGCTTCACCTTGCTTAAATCCTAAATTTGTCAATATTTCATGCAATTTTTCATTCCAACATTTTGCACTTTGCTTTAATCCATAAAGACCTTTGTTTAATTTACACACTAGCTGTCTTTGTTTTGTATTTATGAAACCTGTTGGCTGTTCCATGTACAAGTCTTCAGTTATATCTCCGTGAAGAAACGCTGTTTTCACATCAATGTGGTTGACTTGCATGCCTTTTGAGACTGCAATGCTCAGAAGTGTTCTGATTGTCGTGTGTTTCACTACAGGTGCAAACACTTCATCAAAATCTTCTCCATATTTTTGAAGATATCCCTTTGCGACTAATCTGGCTTTATACCTTTCCACTTTTCCTTGTGCATTCCTTTTTAACTTGAATACCCATTTGCATCCTATAGCTTTCTTGCCAGGAGGTAATTTTGTAAGAATCCAAGTATTATTTTATCCAATGCATCAATTTCTTCTTGTGCAGCTTTATGCCATTCAGCAGCTTCTTCTGCTGGCATTTTCTCAATCTCATCCCATGTTAAGGGCTCTTGAGCTTCTGCTGACTTTGTTAGGTAAGACAGTCTTGGGGGTGGAACACCTTTGTTTTCCCTGGATGAGCGTCTGACAACAGGTTGGTCTGACCTTTCTGCATCCTCTATATCTGAGAGTACTTCTCCAATTGATTCCCCTTCTCCAACTGTACTGTCTTCTTCAATGATCCTTTCTGTGTCTGCTTCCTCTGCCTGTTCCTCGTTAGATACAGATGAGTTGCTTTCAGACATCTGCCTTGGTATGGCATTTATATACACTGGCATGTCTATTATGGTTCTAGTTTCATATTCTGGATGATAAGGCTCATCTGGGATAATCCAGCCTTTATCAACCCTTTTGTTTTCATCAAAATATGTAACATGTCTTATGCCAACAATGCCAGTTTTCAGATTCAAATTCTATATCCTTTGTGTCCTGGAGCATAGCCAACTAAAATGCCCCTTTCTGTTGTGGAATCCAGCTTATGCCTTCTTTGCTTTGGTACATGAGCATATGCTGTACTTCCAAATGTTCTTATGTGTGACAGGTTTGGCTTCCTACCATGCCATGTCTCATGTGGTGTGCGCTCAGCGCCTTTAGTTGGCATTCTGTTTTGTAGGTACACTGCTGTGAGAATGGCTTCCCCCCATAGTCTTTTAGGGAGATTGCTATCTGACAGCATACATCTGGTCATTTCCACAAGTGACCTAAATTTTCTCTCTGCAACAGAATTTTGCTCTGGTGTGTAAGCTACTGTTGTGATATGTTGAATGCCTTCTTGTTCTAGAAATGTGCGCATGCTTTGTGAAATGAACTCACCACCATTGTCGGTCTGAAGAACCTTTGGTTTTCTTTCAAATTTATTGCTCACCATGGCTACGTATTTCTTCAGCATGTCTGTGACTTGACTTTTCTCTTTCAGCAAATAGGCCACACAGTATCTAGAGAAATCATCCAAGAATATCAGCACAAATCTGTTATTTCCCAATGATGGGATATTAAACGGTCCACATAAGTCACTGTGTATTAAGTCCAGCACTTTATTACTCCTATTTCCTGTGTATGCAGGAAATGAGGGTCTCACACCTTTTTGAGTAACACAGTCTATGCATTTCTCCATTTTACCAGCATTCTTCCTTACTTGCGCCATATGTGAGGCTTCACCTGAAATGCTCAGCTTATAAACATCATTATGCATAAAAGCTTCAGCATACACTTCATCATTTTTAGAGATTGTGCACTTACTGTTTTCAAAATGAATCACAAATCCCTTCTTATCTAATGTAGATACACTAAGCATATTGCAAACTGCTTGGGGAATATACAAGACATCACTTACAGGAATTTCTTTAACTTCATTAGACACTTTGCATTTTAAGAATCCAATACCTTTTGCTTGGATCTTAGCAGTCCCTGCGTTTGCAGTTTTAAGAATACCTTCCTCTGGACACATTTCCTGAAAGAAATCTTTACAATTGGTTAAATGGCATGTGCTCCCTGAATCCAAAATCCAAGTACTTTCATTTGAATTATTATTTACCATAGTCAAAGATTTTTCTGCCATTAGAAAGCCCTTGTGTTTATCTTTGTCCTTCATACATTTCCTGGTTTGAAAATTCTTTAGTTCCATTGGCTTAGGTGAGCTAGAGGGAGTGTTTTGTGTTTCCTTACACCATTTAGATACATGTCCCTCCTTTCCACATGAGTAGCAAATCAGCTTTCCCTTGGGTGGAGTTTTCCCATAGCTCCGCCTTCCTCTGTTCTTTGCCAAGAAATTTGTTTCATTTCTCTCTGACTTGCTTTGAGAACACATCTCCTCAGAATCATTTATTATGCATTCCTGCCTTAGTTTTGATGTTGCCTGTTCAAAAGATTGCCCTTCAATGGCCTCATTTACAGACCTAAAAACATCAAACTTCTTTGATAGTGAGGTAAAAAGAAATGCTCTTTTCAATGCATCACACATGGGAATTCCAGAAAGTTCTAGCTTTTGAAATGAAGACATAAGATGCATAATGTGATCATTACATTTACTTTTATCCCTTAATTTGGTTTCATTCAACTCTGCCAGCCAAATTGGTTGCTGCTTTGCATATGTAGTTGCATACATAGTTCTCAGTTTATATAAAATGTCCTTTGGTGTATCTTTTCCCTCCACTAATATGGCTTGTTTCTCTGAGAGAGCTTCCAAAAGCATGCATTTCACATAATAGTTTGCATTGTCCCATTCAGCCATATTTTCAGCTGTTCTGTCTTGGTCTAAGCATATATTTAATCCTTTTGCTCGAAGGAGACATATGAATCTTAATTCCCACTGCTGATAATTAAACTCAGTTAATCTAGGCACCTTGAGAGAATAGAACAATGGTGAATTTCTTCCCTCAGCCATTTTCTTAGCCTTCTGTCTGCTGTGTGGGGGGAGAGAGAGACAGACTGAATCTTTCCTTTAAAACTTAAGAGAAAAATGTGGCCTTTTTTTCTGCCTGGTAATATTTCTCTTCTTTTTCAATTCCTGGACCCTGGGCCCATAACCCTTTTGTTGGATTATTTGTAGTAAATAATTAGCAGATTTTAGTACACACAGCTTCAGCTTTAGAAATGTTAATTTCTTTCTTCATCTCTCTCTCATTCACCCCAGAATAATTCACTGCTGAGTCACTTTAAAGTTGAAGTAACAAAACATCTGTTTACTCACAGTTTGTAGTTAGATTATAATCAGACAGGCTTATATATACATATTACTATACATTTGTATTATCAGCTCCTTCCATGTGCTTAGATGGTAATGGATGCTCACACCACCATAGATCCTCTCAGGTTAGGAGAGATCATGAGCTCCATGTGCTTCATGTGCTCCATGTGCTGCATCTAACCCCACAGGAAGTTGCATAGCTGTGTGACCTCTCTAACTAATTCACATCAGAGGTCACAGAGTAATCACAGAGAAATAATAGGTGACAGGCAATGCATGTAAAAATACAATTACATTTCAACACTACGAAGGCTAAACTTCAAAATTGCAGCGGGTTCCTTCCACTACTAAAAGGAACAACTCGAAAAGAAGAGTGACCGCGGAAGAAACCTAAACTGCTGTGGCGGCCTGGTTGGTATATCTTATTTGAGGTCACACTCTGCACGGCGGTTGAAGGGACAATGGTTATGTCTGTGCCAATGGCTGGAAAAGCAGCAGGGAGTAACAAATGTTATGTTATGTTTTAAGCGTTATGTTACCTTTGCAAAAGGGACTTTAAGATCCTTTATTAATGGATGTTACGGGGGGGGGGCAACAAAAGTGTGTGGGGGGGGGGAAATGTTGTGTTTAAGGTAGCAGTGTTGCTGGGGATATAGGGGGGAGGTAGCTTAAATGATTGGGGGGCGCGCTGGGGTCTCCTATGAGGTTGAGTGCATTTGGCATGGGTAAGAAATCTAATAGACCCTGGTGGTTTATGGGGTAATTCGGGGAGGGGTGTGGGAGCTGGGTTGTGGGGATGCGGGTGTGTTACTTTCTCTTTTCCCACTATGGGGCCTTGTGCCTCCGAGTTGGTGTTAGACAGGGGGGTTGGGGGGGACACGGGAGGGTAGGGGGTCATTGAGAAGGGGAAGGGGGTGAGGCAGGTTGGGGGCATCACCGGTTTAGGGGAGCACCTGTACATGAAGTGGTTGGAATCTACTTGTTAAACCTTGACTTAAGATCCTAGTAATGAGTACAGATCTAAAGATACTATCTTACAATGTGAAGGGGTTGAACATGCCTCAAAAAAGGCAGAAATTGTTTAAAGAGCTACAGCAGATAAAACCACATGTTGTCCTGCTGCAGGAGACCCATCTCCGCAGAGTACATGAGCGACTTCTCTCCCACCCAGACTATCCCAGTGCCTTTTTCGCCTCCTCCGCCGATGGAACTAAGAAGCGTGGGGTGGCGGTCTTGTTCCACAAATCCATATCGGCCCAAATTCTAAACATTAAACAAGACCCGGGAGGGAGATTTTTGCTATTACACATTGTCATAGACCAAGTGGAACTCACGTTCGCATCCTTATATGCACCAAACGACCACCAGGGGTCCTTTTACACCAAAGTGAAGAACATATTAGCTACATTTACCAGGGGCTCTCTGATCTTGGGGACCAGGCGCTAGATAGATCCGGGAGACCCCAGCAACCGGTGTCTAAGGACTCTCTGGCCTTGGGTTCCCTGGTTTACTCCCTGGTGACTTTACATGTCTGGAGTCACACGACCATGAGGGACTACACATTTTTCTCTCCCGTACATAAGTCGTACTCCCGTATCGATTAGATCTTTCTAGATGTTACTCTAGCGGAGAGGGGGCCGCAATCAGGAATTGGTAGTGCAACAATCTCTGACCATGCCCCAATATGGGTTACCTTGCCAACTATTAGGGCTGAGGTCAAAGACAAAAGATGGATGCTTAATACAGACTTACTGCAGGAGGGGGAGGAGGTGGAGGGCTGCAGAAAGGTCCTGAAGGAGTACCTGGAAATCAATATGGAGTCGGGTCCACCTCTTAGTGTTGTGTGGGATGCTATGAAGGCAGTCTCGCGAGGTTACTTTAGCTAGTAAGCGTGCGAGAGTCCGTAGAGCCCAGCTGGCACAATGCCTGGCAAGGATCAGGTTCCTGGAGGCGCAGCACAAGTCAAGTGGTTCCTCAGTGGTATTGGAGGAGCTGTGTGAGCAGAGGCTTCAGCTGGACTCTATCTACTCTGAGCAATTAAGTTGGATACAAAATAGACATAAGGTTTGATCTTATGATTTCACTAATAAAGCAGGACGTCTCTTGGGTATAAAGCTACGCAGACGAAGGGAAGGGTGGACCGAGCGGTAACACACATTAAGGATGAGAGGGGTGAATTGTTGAATACATCTGAATTCATACGGAGGCACTTCAGTGAATTTTATCAGGGGCTATATGCACAGGAGCTTAATCCTCCTGCTGACTCTATTCTAGAATACTTAGCTGAGAGTGGCCTAGCGTCTTTCACAGATCAGCAGAGGATCTTATTTGACGCGCCGGTCACTCCGGTTGAGATACAAAAAGCTATCCAACATCTGCCTTCCTGTAAATCACGGGGGTTGGATGTCTTCCCCAATGAATTCTACAAGAAATTTGCTCCCGAGTTGGCCCCGCTGTTAGCCAATCTGTTTAACCTGATTGGGAAGGGGGAGGCTTTGCCTACTTCCATGTTGGAAGTATGGATTGCGGTACTGCCTAAACCGAACAAAGATCGTACGGACTGTGGGTCTTACCGCCCGATATCCGTTTTGAATGCTGATGTCAAAATCTTAGCTAAAGTCTTGGCCAACCGCCTGGCACCTCTGCTCCCAGCCATCATCCACCCCGACCAGGTGGGATTTGTTTCATATAGAAAGGCATCGGACAATACTAGGCGAGTGGTTGACCTAATGTATCTGGCTAAGAAAATGAATAAGCCTCTTTGCCTCCTTAGTCTAGATGCCGAAAAGGCCTTCAATCGCATGCATTGGCCATTTATGTACAAAGTGATGGAGGCCTTTGGGATAGGACCTCAGTTTTGGGGGTGGATTCAAGCATTCTATAGCTCTCCTAAGGCGTGTATACGAGTTAATGGGGGCAACTCTGCAGCGATCCCTCTACATCGGGGTATTAGACAGGGTTGCCCCCTGTCCCCCCTGCTGTTCGCAATGGTGATGGAACCATTTGCTACTAGGCTCAGAACCAACCCAGATATCTCGGGTCTCTCCATAGGTGATGTGCTGTTGTTTGTCACTCGCCCCCTAACCACCTTCCCTGGGCTCCTGAGGAAGATTGAGGAATTCTCGACTGTGTCGGGCTTTAAAGTGAATATGTCAAAATCTGAAGTTTAGAAATAAAATAAAAGTGGGAGGACGACCTCAATACCTCAATAAACATCTTTATTATTATATATCCTTTCAGTCTTTGGAATCCTTGGTCGTCCTCCCACTTTTATTTTATTTCTTATTGTTGTCCGTGGGGCGTCTAGAGTTCTCTGCCTTCTGGCGGATATTTTTTCTCTAAAATCTGAAGTTTTGAATGTGTCTCTTCCGGAGGAGCTTGTGGGATCGTTGAGATCTTCCTATGCCTTCCGGTGGGCTGACAAGAGCATTCGTTACCTGGGGGTCAACCTGACGGCCTGCCACTCTGATCTCTTTGCGGTAAACTATAAGGGCTTGGCTGGGACACTCACTGAGGACCTTGGTAGATGGGGCGACCTTGACCTCTCTTGGTTTGGCCGCATAGCTGCTGTAAAGATGAATGTTTTGCCGCGCCTGCTCTACCTTTTTCAAGCCCTTCCAATCAAAATGCCCTGGAAATTTCTAGTAACACTGCAGGAACGTATTATGCGCTTTATCTGGGCGGGGAAACATCCGCGGCTAGCGCGCTCGGTCTTGTACCCAACTTGGCCTGGTACTATAGAGCAGTTCAGGCGCGTGCGGCAGTGGAATGGTTTCAAGATTACCCAGATCGGCAATGGGTGCAGCTGGAACAATACACCTTAGGTGCGCGGCCCCTGGGGGCGCTCCTGTGGAGAGTTCGCTTAGATCCCTAGAGGGGGGCTTGTGTCCTTCCATATACCTCACCCTTTCTAACTGGGATAGTATGTGGATGTATTGTACTTTCTTGTTTGTCCCCTATAGCGCACAATCCATTATTTTACCCAGGAACAATAAAGGGAGTTTTCACAAGATGGTACAAGGGAGGCTTACGAATATGGGGCCAACTGTTTGAAGGGGACTCTTTATTGTCGTACCCAGAGGCTCTTGAGAGATTCCCGATAATTGGGTCTGAACGGTATGCCTACCTCCAGTTATCCACCTTTCTTAAGACACGGGCAGTTCGGGAGGTGGTGACCCGGGAAAAATCCACACTTGAAGCCATTTGTGAGGGGCCACCCAAGACGAGTGGGCTAGTCTCACATCTCTACCACATTGTTAATAGGCAGTCCCAGAACGACACACTTCATAGGAAGGGCTGGCAAGGGGAATTGGGGTTGACAATGGAGGAGGCGACGTGGGAGAGACTGGAGCGGGATGTGATGGGAGTGTCGTCTCATATGCCTTTCAAGGAGAATGCGGTGAAGGTGTTGTTTCGATGGTACTTGACGCCTGAGCGCCTTTAGCGCACTTTCCCCACTATGTGCTGGAGGGGTTTTGGTGTGAAGGGCACAGCGGGACACATATGGTGGACTTGTAGGAAGGTCAGTGCCTTTTGGAGGTCTGTACGCAACAGGCTGCAGAAGTGGATGGGCAGCCAACAAGCCTAGAAGTACATATGCAAACATGTAGAAAGCAAAACAATGTCTTACTTACCCAGCTGGAGATCCTCTTAGCGAAACCGAGACGAGCTCCCCAAATGTCAGCAATCGTTGTCTAGGGTTGGTCCCAGGTCCAGTTCGAAGAGGCAGTGGGTTCTCAAAGAATACACAGTCCACACGGGTTTTGCAGATATATATAGGCTTACAGCACTTGGTACAGGTAAAAGGATACAAGGCTGTCTCCCACTACCTTGGAGCCCGACCTTTTTCCTATTTCTGGATGATGGATTTCAAGATTACCCGGATCGGCAATGGGTGCAGCTGGAACAATAAACCTTAGGTGCGTGGCCCCTGGGGGCGCTCCTGTGGATCTCGAGTTCGCTTAGATCCCTAGAGGGGGGCTTGTGTCCTTCCATATACTTCACCCTTTCTAACTGGGATAGTATGTTTCCGCGTGGATGTACTGTACTTTCTTGTTTGTCCCCTATAGCGCACAATCCATTATTTTACCCAGGAACAATAAAGGGAGTTTTCAGGTCCTCAGACCCAGCAAATTTTTCTGAGGCAGGCTATATGCGCTGCTAGAGTTGTAATTGCTGCCCATTGGAAGCAGCCTATAACTCCACCAATAACTCGGTGGATTCAAAAACTGAGGCTTATCTGTGAGATGGAAAGATTACTAGCTGAGAGGCGCAACCACCTGAGTAGATGGCACTTGATCTGGGATCATTTTCTTCTTCATGTATAATTTGATTGCTGTTACGGGTTACGGTGATGCTCGATAGAGGGGTTAGGGGTGGGTAGGGGTGGGTGGGGGTTTAGTGGGAATGGGGGAGGGGGATGGGAACTAATATAAAAATCTACAAATATTGAAGTATTGGACTGGTCATTCTGAATAGTTTACTGGGCGCACTCGTATAGTAAGATGTGTTTGGTTTGTTGGGTGTGCAGTGAGAGTTTCACCACGTGTTGTATTATTTGTAAGCCACATTACCAGAGATTGGTTCTGTATAATGTTGTGCATGATATGCTATGTATTTGACTTTGTGTATTGCTTATTAATAAAGACTTCATGAAAAAAAAACTGATTGAAGGATAGGAAACAGAGAGTGGGGTTAAATGGGCAGTATTCACAATGGAGAAGGGTAGTTAATGGGGTTCCTCAGGGGTCTGTGCTAGGACCACTGCTTTCTAACATATTTATAAATGATTTAGAGATGGGAGTAACTAGCGAGGTAATTAAATTTGCTGATGACACAAAGTTATTCAAAGTTGTTAACTCGCGACAGGATTGCGAAAAATTACAGAAGGACCTTACGAGACTGGGAGACTGGGCGGCTAAATGGCAGATGACGTTTAATGTGAGCAAGTGCAAGGTGATGCATGTGGGAAAAAAGAACCCGAATTATAGCTGCGTCATGCAAGGTTCCACGTTAGGAGTTACGGACCAAGAAAGGGATCTGGGTGTCGTCGTCGATAATACACTGAAACCTTCTGCTCAGTGTGCTGCTGCGGCTAGGAAAGGGAATAGAATGTTGGGTATTATTAGGAAAGGTATGGAAAACAGGTGTGAGGATGTTATAATGCCGTTGTATTGCTCTATGGTGCAACCGCACCTTGAGTACTGTGTTCAATTCTGGTCACCGCATCTCAAGAAAGATATAGTGGAATTGGAAAAGGTGCAGCGAAGGGTGACTAAAATGATAGCGGGGATGGGACGACTTCCCTATGAAGAAAGACTAAGGAGGCTAGGGCTTTTCAGCTTGGAGAAGAGACGGCTGAGGGGAGACG
This sequence comes from Microcaecilia unicolor, assembly GCF_901765095.1. Lineage (NCBI taxonomy): Eukaryota > Metazoa > Chordata > Amphibia > Gymnophiona > Siphonopidae > Microcaecilia > Microcaecilia unicolor. Next base: position 315,168,814 of record NC_044032.1, on the reverse strand, counting down.
TGATAGAGGTATATAAAATATTGAGTGGAGTGGAACAGGTGGATGTGAAGCATCTGTTCACACTTTCCAAAAATACTAGGACTAGGGGGCATGCGATGAAACTACAGTGTAGTAAATTTAAAACAAATTGGAGAAAACTTTTCTTCACCCAACGCATAATTAAACTCTGGAATTCGTTGCCGGAGAACGTGGTGAAGGCGGTTAGCTTAGCAGAGTTTAAAAAGGAGTTAGACGGTTTCCCCATAAACCACTACTAAATGGACTTGGGAAAAATCCACAATTCCAGGAATAACATGTATAGAATGTTTGTACGTTTGGGAAGCTCGCCAGGTGCCCTTGGCCTGGATTGGCCGCTGTCATGGACCGGATGCTGGGCTTGATGGACCTTTGGTCTTTTCCCAGTGTGGCATTCAGTGGCGTAGCCAGACCTGACATTTTGGGTGGGCCCAGAGCTAATATGGGTGGGCACTAGGTATGAGTAGTGTTTCTTGGGATATTACAAAATAATGCCTTAGAATGCACTTGATGATGGATTTCTAAGTAGTCTGCCCAACAGCTGCCCTGCATCAACATAAACCACATACATACTTAATGGAGGGGGGGGGGAAAACCCAATATTTTTAAATACAGTTACATTATGCCATAATCCATCAGAGCCATCATTTTGATTACAAGAGTAATCAAAATGCTGGCTGGTAGTGGGCTTCTGGTTGGGGGTGGGATCTTCACTGCCTATGGCAAAAAAAGTATATTTAATCATTAAATATACCTTTTTTTGCCATAGGGAGTGAAGAGCTTATACCACCCAGAAGCCCACCACTAACCAGCATTCTGATTACACTCTGCAGTATGAACACATTACATGAAACGCTAAAATTAAAAAAATATATGTATTTTACCTGCTGGGCAGCTGCTTGCACGTGGTGCAGAAAAGCACCCTGGCTCCTGTTCCTGTTGTATGGGGCCGCGGGGGAGTGCTGCTATGATCGATTTGAGAATCGAGAGGAGACTAATAATAAATAAAATCATCTAGACCCAGCTGGCAGGCACAGGGTGGACTGTGGAGGAGCCGCGCCCACGACACAGCCGACACCTTTCCCCATGTGGCACTGCGTGCGGCGCCATCATGCTGTGTGCACTGCAGGGAGCGTGGGGGTGCTAGGCTTACTCAAGTTTCTTGAAGCTCTCGCCACCTCCATACACCTCGCCACTCTGCGGGTCGTCCAGCAAGGTGATCCGGTGGCCAGCCTGGGGCGTGTATAGGTTGCGAACAGCGCCGAAGGGAGCATGCACACTGTCCGTCACCTCCTGCAGGAAGACATCAAAGTTGCCCACCTTCCTCTCATGGATGAGCATGTGGCAACCCTGGTAGATGGGATCCCCATTGCTGTACACCACCACGCTCTTCACGCTGCTGAGCCAACCCAGCTGCACCGCCACTTCCCTGATCCTATAAATGTACTCACTCTGCTGCTCCCCAGTATCTCTCCACACTCGTCCTTCCCTACACCCCTTCCCGTGTACTCTGCTCCATGGATAAATCCTTCTTATCTGTTCCCTTCTCCACTACTGCCAACTCCAGACTTCGCGCCTTCTGTCTCGCTGCACCCTACGCCTGGAATAAACTTCCTGAGCCCCTACGTCTTGCCCCATCCTTGGCCACCTTTAAATCTAGACTGAAAGCCCACCTCTTTAACATTGCTTTTGACTCGTAACCACTTGTAACCACTCGCCTCCACCTACCCTCCTCTCTTCCTTCCCGTTCACATTAATTGATTTGATTTGCTTACTTTATTTATTTTTTGTCTATTAGATTGTAAGCTCTTTGAGCAGGGACTGTCTTTCTTCTATGTTTGTGCAGCGCTGCGTATGCCTTGTAGCGCTATAGAAATGCCAAATAGTAGTAGTAGTAGTAGTAGTAGACTCTCCCATCCTCCTCCCGATAAATGCACACACATAGTAACATAGTAGATGATGGCAGAAAAAGACCTGTACGGCCCATCCAGTCTGCCCAACAAGATAAACTCATATGTGCTACTCTATGTATATACCTGACCTTGATTTGTATCTGCCATTTTTAGGGCGCAGACCGTAGAAGTCTTGCCCAGCACTAGCCCGCCTCCCAACACCGGTTCTGCGAATTGGCGAAAGCCTGGGACAAGCAGAGAGAATCCCTAGCTGAAAAAGCTAAAGGCAGAGAAGAAGATCAAATAGGACGTATAACAGCACAACAGCTAAAAAAAAAAATGGCCTGGTTAGATCAAGGGTCAGATTCTAGGTCTCTTGTTTGCTCTGCGCAAAGGCCTCCTGTGAAAGAGATCACAAGAAAAAAAAAAAAAAAAGAAGAATGAGCACAGTGAGGGTAGAGAGAAAAGTAATAACTTTAGTACCAAGGGTTCACCCTCCAAGCAAGAGACTTCCTTCAGTGACAAAATGCTGCAGGGAGGGGGCTCCAACTTAACAGCAGCACCCAAAACATGCACGAGCACCCAGGAACGGAAAGAACTCTTAGGAAATCAAGACCCTCCTTTTGGGGTTCCTATAAGTTTCTGAAGTCATTAATCTCATCACTGCACTTTGAACAGATCACACACAATTTCCCTTAATTGCTTTAAAATCACTCAGGCTACGGTCTCTTTCCCAGGATCCCGCTCCCAAAGAAAAACACTCAGAAGCTGAAGGATGTGCCAGAGGCAAGCAAACAAAAGTCCAAGGCGGAGTAAAGGATAAAAACAGAAAAAGAGAGGCGTAGTGCCCCCTCAGGTGCACGGAGCCGAAGATAACATGGCGCCGTGCACCGAGGGGGCATGCGCGTTCATGCCAGCGGGGCGCCCTGGGAGGAGCAAGGTGTGCTCGATCTCGTCGTGAGATGGGCACCCCGCTGCGAGAGGGAGGAGAGGAAACGGGGCTTAAAAGCCCCGGGGAGGAGCCCGGACAGCCTCTTTCGCGTCCGGGCTCCAGGTGCGCGTCCGGGCTCCAGGTGTCCCCAGGTACACGGACCAGCGGCGACCCCCTCCCCCACCGGGACGAGCCTAAGAGAAGTTTACGAGCGGCGGGAGCCCGAAGTAGAAGTGGCAGCGTAATCCGGAGCGATATCGGGGCCCGTAGTTGTCGGCCAGCTGTTTGCCGGCGTGCAAAGAGGACAGACTGATCCCAGATCCTGTGCCAGCTGTTTGCCGGCGTGCAAAAGAAGGAAAGGACAGACCGATCCCAGATCCTGTGCTTTGGCGATCCTCCCCCTCTCCTACAAGCAAATGTAAGTAAAAAAAAAACAAAAGAACAAAAAGAAAACGTGGCCTCCAGGCAGGAGGGGGGCGGCCATATTGGTTAGTCAGGCACGGCCATGGGGGCGGCCATATTGGTTAGTCAGGCATGGCGCTGGGGGCGGCCATATCGGTCAGCCAGGTTCCTTCCCTTGTTAAAGAAAAACGTGGCCTTTTGGCAGGAGAGGGGCGGCCATATTGGTTATAAACAGAAATTAACACCTTGAAAGGAGCTGTACCACATCAAACCTAAACAAAACACCAACTCCAGGGCAGAGCCTGTACAAGTATCGTGTCAGCAGCCATATGTATGCAAAAGAAATGCTTCCTCCGGAGTCTCCATTCAAACACACAATTTCAACATAAAATAATAATAATAAAACAGTGTCCCCTTAGGTTACCTCACAAAAATCCCGCTGGGTAGAAAGTTGAGTTGAACCTTGAACATCGATGGTGAAAAAAACAGACCGAGAGAGAGTAATCCACCTAAGTGGATGAACACAAACTCCCACGTGAAAATAACAGTACAAAAAAAGAGTGGGAAATGGACCAATGACTCTCGGAAAACGGGAAATAAAATACCAAAGAACCACTTTATTCAATGACTCTCAATGACTCGACACAAAAAAACTGTGTTTCGGCCAGAAGGCCTGCCTCAGGAGTCTAAAAACAACAAATATTTAAAAACATCAATTCAAATAAACAAACAAAAATAAGCATTTGATAACATAAATTGAAATAAACAACAAAATTAAGAAATAATGGTAGGAGATTATACATCAAAAAGAATTTTTCTAACAATATATATCTAAAGTAAAATTATCTAAAGTAAAAATATCTAAAGTAAAATGAAATTATAAGTATGGAGACATGATATATATAAAGATATACATAAACAATGCGGAATAATAAAATGAACTTATATGGTCTAAAAGAGATAACATGAGATAAAAGGCACATATATATACATATATAATTATATGTCCATATGCGGGGACTCTATATGATATAACAGATAAAAAAACGTACTGATATATTATATTGTAGGGTGGTAGGATCAGATCGAATCCTTAAATTAAGTTAATGTGTACAAATGTAGATCTGTGATTAAGACAAAGAAAGTCAGAAAAAAATATAAATATACATATACGCACATATCCACATCTATATACATATACATACACATACATATTGTATGTCTATGTATTTTTGAATATTATTACAAAGAATATTATTATTATTTAGCCATGCACATGACACATTTACCAAGAGGGTGTGAAGTGACTGATACAGAAAGTATGAAAAGCAGTGGATGAAAAAAGAAAGAAATAAAGATGTATCTATAAAGAAAAACAGAGTGACCGACCTTGGTGATCCTTGTAAAAAACTTGGGGTCGGATAGTCTGTAGAGAAAAATAAAAAAATAAAAAAATTAAAAAATAGAGAGAGGAGAACAAGCATCATTGATACAACTAAGGCTACACCAGAAATATATTGTCTTTTAAAGGAAAAGTCCGCAGGACATTACGTTGTCAATCAAGTAGTGTAGGGCAGGAAGATAAGCACAGTGTTAGAAAAATTCTTTTTGATGTATAATCTCCTACCATTATTTCTTAATTTTGTTGTTTATTTCAATTTATGTTATCAAATGCTTATTTTTGTTTGTTTATTTGAATTGATGTTTTTAAATATTTGTTGTTTTTAGACTCCTGAGGCAGGCCTTCTGGCCGAAACACAGTTTTTTTGTGTCGAGTCATTGAGAGTCATTGAATAAAGTGGTTCTTTGGTATTTTATTTCCCATTTTCCTGGAGTCATTGGTCCATTTCCCACTCTTTTTTTGTACTGAAAAAAACAGACCAGCATCCCTGTCTGACGATACCTGGAGCATTACAGCAGCAGCCGCTTAACTGAAAAGTAACAACGTGACTTATTTCTAGAGAAGGGGGGGAGGTGTTCTCATCCAAATCAGAACTCGCCGGCTTCAGGTAAAACTTCTCTGGCACTGCTCGAAAAGTGGCAAAACCCAAAGCTCGCGGAGAGCTGTAGGGACAGCAGCCTATGCATCATTTAAACCGAAACAACAAGAACTGGAGCAAAATAGCAACCGGAAGCTGATGCGATGGAAGAAAGGCTGTGGTTGTGTACTTTTTGGCACTTAAACTGAGTGGGTCTGAGGCGAGATTGGGTGGGCCTGGGCCCACCCGGGCCCACCCGTAGCTACACCCCTGCTTATGTACTTATGTAATTTTGACCTTTTAATGTGTCCAGGTTCACCATGTTGTTGATCATACATTTTGGGAAGTAGGTTTTAGTTGGATATATATAATGTGTGTATGTTACGTTACTTATTCTGTCCTTGATCACAACCCTCAATAAAGGAGACAGTAGAATGCCAGGTTTTTGTTGGAGAACTACTATACTGTTAGAAACATTAAAAGTTATATGTGATATTGGGCACACTGGACACAAGGGTTTTGTCTTTACTTTTAATTGCATTGCATTAACAAATTAATGTTTAAACCTATTCATACAGATGGTCTCTCAATTGAATGAAATATAAACTGCGGTTAAAAGAATGCTGTGCATATATGTCTTCTTGGCTTTAGCCCATTACCTACCTTGATTACTCTATATATACGATACAATACTACACAGGCCGTGGAACTCTGGGAAAGTACTCCTGGATCAGCTTTTGTCGCACTGCATTTCCCCTCGTTACATCCATAGGAGCCAACTTTTCAAAATGATTGGGTGGTGCATTCTCCCCCCCTCTCTCCCCCTCCCCCATCTCCTCTCCCCCCATCTCCTCCGAGTTCCAGGCCCCCTCCCTCTCCTCCGTTCCAGGACCCCCTCCCTCTCCGAGTTCCAAGCCCCCTCCCTCTTCTCCGAGTTCCAGGCCCCCTCCCTCTCTCTCCTCTGAGTTCCAGGCCCCCTCCCTCCCTCTCCTCCGAGTTCCAGGCCCCGCCTCTTCTCCAAGTGCCAGTCCCAACCCCAGCCCGACCTCTTCTCCCACAACAGTCCTCACCTTCCTGCCGCCCAGAATTTAAAACTCATCTTTCTTACGTCGGGTCCTGGTGGCAGCAGTGAAAGGCGAGCAGGCTCGGCGCTTCAGCCTTCCCTTCTCTCTCAGCTCTGGTCCCGCCCTCATTTCCTGTTTCCACAAGGATGAGTTTTAAATTCTGAGCGGCAGGGAATGGATGGAGGACTATTGAGGCCGAGGGCAGGCAGGTCGGGCTGGCTGGCTGGGAACTTCTGGCGGGTTAAAATATTGAGTCGGCGCCTATGATTATATCTGACCATCTGTCCGAGGGGGTTATGTCCACCTCTGGAGGCACTATGTCGATCTTCAGTCGATGCTTCAGTGCATGCAGCACACAGTCACAATGTCCGCCACCTTATCAGGGGCATATTGCAGGGATCCTCCGGACAGATGCAAGCAGCGGAACCGAAGGTCTGCTCAATAGTACACCTTGTTGAGAGGTATGACTCATTGTAGCTCTTTTCTGCCTCTAAACAGGGTACTGTGAGCTGGGTCAATAGCCATGGTTTGGATCCATATCCTGCATCCCCTGAGCACACGGTATCAGTGCCTACCACTATCCAAAACAGAGGCCCGTCCCAGAAGTCTAGTGCCACTTTTTATACAGGTTGCATATGCATCCCCTCCGGCACCCCTGCCACATCTGTTAAAAGACAAAAAGCACTCACCAAGTAACCACTCTTTTCCGAATCCCCCTTCCACAAATTTCTTTCACAGTGAACTGTTTGCCAAGATGAAAGAGTCATGGCAGCTCCTGGGAAATCGTGACACAACATCGAGGATCCTCAAGTTAACATTGCAGACCACCTGGACATTCAGTGAATATCCCATCTTGCGATTATGGTACTGGATTTCTTGATCCATCGGTGGGGTGAATGCAACATGGGTGCAGTCAATAGCCCCCAGGACATTGGGCATGCCAGCGATCTTGGAAAAAGTTCTACTTAATGCTCTGCTGTTCCTCTTCCCAGGAGGATGTGCCAGTGAACATATCTTTTCAGGGCACACAGAACCTGTGATGTAGAGCAAGTGATGTATTCAGTATTGCACTTTCTAAACTCACCATGGCCAAGGAAGGTGTACAGTCCCAAAATGAATACAAGTGCATAGCACTGTAAGGCAAATATGGAAAAGGGGAGAAACAAAGGGGAAAGAGGGCAGACACCATGGAGTGGAAAGGCAAGACGGGGTGGGGGGGGGGGAGGACATGGGAAGGGGGGGAGATAAGATAACTAGTACCTGTGCTAGATGTCTTGAAATAGTAGCTTGGTCCACGCCACTGTTACCCCCTATCACATGCTGGAATGTCCTTGTGGCAAGGAACTGCAGAACAACCAGCAGCTTCACCAACCCAGGTACTGCGGGTCAGGCTAAATATGTCCTGTCTGACATGTCTTCCAAGACATGGAACACACATGGGCAGGGGACAGACAGACACGAGTAGGGGGATGATGCACAGGTCACCTTGGCTCCCATCTTGGCTTGTCAGCTTGCCTCTCTTCTACAAAGTCCAGCTGCGCCAGGTAGAATCCACCATTCATTTCCCAGTCTGTTTTGGTGGAGCAAGGGGAGAATATATATATATATATACAGGGGGGTTGCATATGGGGGCCAGGGGGAGGATAGGAGGTTATAGTTGCAGCGCCGTGGGGCCTAGTGCTTCCCCTCCCACATGCATCAGCTGTGCCACCTCCATGAACTCCTCTGCGGTGAGGTTGGTACAGGTGGGAGTGGGAAGGATAGGGGAGGTGAATCTGTGGACAAGGGTAGAAGTGGAGGGAATTATTATTATTATTGGGGGAGGTGCTGTTGTCAACAAGGTGGATAGGGGGATGAGAAGGGATGTCCTCTCTTGTGAGATCCATCATGGCACCTGCAAGGTTTTTGTTGTTACTTTTAATTGCATTGCATTAACAAATTAATGTTTAAACCTATTCATGTAGATGGTCTCTCTATTAAAAGAACACTGTGCATATATGTCTTCTTGGCTTAGCCCATTACCTACCTTGATTACTCTATATATAAGATACAATACTGCACAAGTGGTAGCTGACTACACAGGTTGTGGGACTACACAGGATCAGCTTCCCCTCATTACATCTGACCCTCTGTCTGAGGGGGTTATGTCCACCTCTAGAGGCACTATGTCGATCTCCAGTCGATGCTTCAGTGCATGCAGCACACACTTCATAATGTTCGCCACCTTATCAGGGGCATATTGCAGGGATCCTCTGGGCAGATGCAAGCAGTGGAACCGGCTCTTCAGTACCCCGAAGGTCTGCTCAATAGTACACCTTGTCGAGATGTTTGACTCGTTGTAGCTCTTCTCTGCCTCTAAACAGGGCACTGTGAGCTGAGTCAACAGCCATGGTTTGGATCCATATCCTGCATCCCCAGCAGGAACACAGCAATACATTAGTATTGAGCGCTGAGATTTGTCATACAGCTTCCTCACAGACCACCTAGAAACCCACACACCAGTATAGGCAGTACCTGTGCGACTAACCATGGACGAGTATTACTTCGAACTGCTTCAGGAGGGGGGTGACTTTCTCAGGGGGGGCCCCAGCGTGGCTTGCTCCATCTAAGGAAGGGGGAGGGCAGTCTGAGGGGAGCTTGGGAGGGGGTAGCATGTGTTGGAGAAGGGGTGGCTGGCTGTGCGGCTCTGGGGGGCAGGGAAGGGGAGAGGTTAGCCATATAGGGCCATGCTTTGGGGTGGGCAGTCTAATAAGGGGGTTTTCTAGGATCTCTTGGAGGGAGGGACCAGAAGACGGGCCTGGACAGACCAGGTCATAAGGACAGGGATGTGGACCAGGGGCAGGACCAGAAAGGTGGGGAGGTGCGACACCTACCAGGGACCCCTCAACATCATCACCATTCTCCTCTTCTTCCTCCTCCTCCTCTGAAGAGACTTCTGCAGAGACAAGGAAACAGTCACAATCCCTGGGCATTTTCAGATCTCCCGTTGTAGTTAAGCCCATGGCCAACCAATGAGTATCTGGGCTGTTGTCGAGGTTCGCCTTTAACCCTGCAGACACCCTGCAGATAAACCACTGATCACACTTTTGGAAATACAGATCAAATGGGGATAGTAAACCTCTCGAACCATCAATTATCACAGCATGAAGTCTCTGTACTCGCCAAAGGACTTGCCCATCCAGCAAGCTGGATGAAATTCAATTATACTCAGACCTGGAAGAATTATTTATTTATTTTTTTGTGTCCATAATCGCCACTGAGCCTCCTTTGTCTCAGTGGCGATTATGGACACAAAAAAATAAATTGAAGAAGGGCACAGACAGCTCTCAGACAATACATACTGCAGGAAATTAACTGAGGATCCCACACAGGATTATACAAAGCAGCTGAAAGACCAGATCAGAACATTTCCTAAACAAGTACAGCCACATCTGAAGAAACTCATACCAAACCAGCCTTCTGTGGGCACATTCTACATGCTACCCCAAATCCACAAACCTGGAAACCCTGGCAGACCAATCATATTGGGTATTGGCATGCTCACGGAGGAAATATCTGGACTCATAGAGGGGATTCTAAAACCTCTCGTGCACAAAACAAACAGCTTCATACAAGACGCCACAGACTTTCTGAATAAATTGAAAAATATCAAGCAATTACCACCAAGTACCCTTCTGGTCACGATGGATGTAGAATCACTATACAGCAACATTCCCCATGTGGATGGCATAGCTGCATGTGAGAAACACCTAAAAACATCCACACTGGACCATCAATACTCACCAGAAACCATTACAAAATTAATGAAATTTATTTTAACTCACAACTATTTCTGCTTTAACAATGATATTTATCTACAAATAATGGGCACTGCGATGGGCACCAGGACAGCACCCCAATATGCCAACCTCTTTATGGCTGAGCTGGAAGAGACATTTCTGAATACATACCAGACCAAACCCCTAAAATACTACTGGTACATCAATGACATTTTTATGATTTGGACTGAGGGGGAAGAAACTGAAACAATTTTACAATTCCTTCAATACATACCATCCTATAATCAGATTCAAAATTGACTACTCCCCAGAAAAAGCCAATTTTTTGGACACCACAGTCTTAATCACCACTTACGGAACTATGTAAGCCACATTGAGCCTGCAAATAGGTGTGAAAATGTGGGATACAAATGTTATAAATAAATAAATAAATCAGCAATGGCTATATACAAACATCCATATACAAGAAACCCACAGACAAATGCAGCTAACTCCACCTCCACATACCAAAAGTTGGCTCATACGGTGTGGATATAGTTCCTCCATGTTCCTCATTATTTCATCCCTTTGGGTTTTTATCATTTCTTTCTTCTTGTAGCGTTGATGTATAAGTTCATTTCTTAGTTTCTGATTCTAAATGTTGTAATTTGTCAGTTGGGAGGTAAGAGAGAAGCTGTACAGATGTTTTTAGAGGCTTTAGAGTAGTGACTGTCATGGTGACTGAATGCCAGCTGCTTAGTTAAGCTGGGATGTTAGAAACTTAAAAGCTTAATAAATCAAACTAAATAATTGTTAGTACCTCTCAGTACTAGGTAACATAAGCGCTGACTGAGGTGTTCACTAAATTCCTTCCACTAAGTAAAATCAGAAAGGAGTTATGAAGTAAAGATCCTTTACAAAACTTTTAAATAAAGGATCATTTAGGGAAAAAAATATTTACTCTGCTTTAAGAGAAGCAAATAAAGTTACAGAGTATATAGGAGATAGCTGAAAGTTATATTAACATCAGAGCTCAGTATTAAATTTGTTCTATTTTGGGGAATAAAGTTTTTCAAATATTTCTTTGAATTGATAAAAAGTGGGTGGGAATAAAAAGAAATAGGGCTTAAGAATGATATGTTTCTTTCTGGGGACGTTAGCTAGAAAAGTACTGGAATAGTTTGTACAGTACTTAAAGTATTTTGTTAGACAGCATTTTAGGGTTTTTGAGTTCTTTTAAAGAGCAGAGTAGTAGGTATCCGGATTCTTGACTTGTTTCCTGATCCCTGATCCCTGTGGTCTACATCCCAACGATAAAAGAAAGAAGAAGATAGAAGAAAATACAAGAAAGCAGGAAAAAGTATCCTTTAAACCCTCATTACAGGCACATTGAGAAAGGATTCTACAGGGACTTATTAAAGAGAAGTGAAATAAAACAAAGGATCAGCTCTTACAATTTAAGAGAATTTAAGAATATATTGCTGTTGCGCTGTACATGTTAGAGGGGGGAGGGGGTTTTGCTATGTTTATGAAATATACTTATCTGATATTTGTCTCTGAAAGTTGGTGATATTGGCTGTGAAAAGAAAAATTGAGTTACCTTAAAACATTAATAAGCAAATAAATTTAATTAATTTGGAATATAAACTTTGTCCAACTGATCATTTTAGTTTAATTTCCCCTCTTGTTTTTGAAACAGGAGAGCGAGGTTAGTGAAAATAATTGCACCTCACCTCTGTCAGTTCTACAAGAGTTCACCTGAGGTATTCCCAGGGTATTCGTAGGGTGAGCAATTGTATCCAGATGTGGGGTCACATTATAATAGTCAGAATTGTAAGTAGTAGCCAAAGGATTTTTGATCCTCAGTCCTTTAGGAATTATGTCATTCTTCTTGCAGATTGTCAGAAAGTAAAGATGACTGTTCACTTTTGCTTCTTTTTCCATAAGTTTATTTGCTTTTTCATGCGGCTGTATGCGGAATCTTCCATCTGGAGTAGAGAGGTGTGGTAGCCCTGTTAGTCCACTTTTAAAGGAAATAAAACAAAATAAAACATGGAAAAGAAAATAAGATGATACCTTTTTTATTGGACATAACTTAATACATTTCTTGATTAGCTTTCAAAGGTTGCCCTTCTTCGTCAGATCGGAAATAAGCAAATGCTGGTAGATGACAGTATATATAAGTGAAACATCAAAGCATTTCAGTGACAGTCTAACAGGATGGGGGTGGATAGGTGAGAGACAGGAAGAGTCGGGTGGAGACAGGAGGGTGACAAAGTAGTACAATTTTATGGTTTATAATGCCACTGTTCTGCCATAGAATCTAAATAACTTCTGGGAACAAAGTGGTGCCTGCACCACCCCCAAAACTGTGCCACCCTGCTCTAGCATTCATTTTTTCCTTCTTTCCTTTACTTCTGTGCTTAGCCCATGTTTTTCTTGGATTTGTTTAGTGTTTCCACTAGTATGATTCCTGGGTAAGTCATGGGACCCATTGCACCAAATTTCTGTGATAGCCACAATATCTAGATCTGCCTTAATTTTATTACCCTATTCTTTCCCCCCAAATCTTCTCACTGTCTATTCTCAGACTTCCCCACCTTATATTCCATATTTTTAAAGGGTAGTCTTGTGTGATATCATGTGTCTGTATTTTTTTACCAGTAACTTTGTTGGTTTAATTTTCCTTAATAAATGAAAATACAACACAAAAACAAATGCTGAATTTTTATTTTTGCTCTTATTAAGCATAGTCGCACCTTATTAATCTGCTGCAGTCTCTCTTATCTGGATAGACCGGATTAACAGCCTGATCTCCTCTCCATGCTAAGTAGGAATCAAAAGATGCTTTTAGACTGTCAGCAAACTGCTCATTTTCCAGCTAAATCAATTAATGTGATGCAGAGCTGAGGATTGTTTTCTCACTTTCTTGTTTTAATTTTGGTCCTTCCTTCAGTAAAATGCTTTAATGCCATCTAAGAGTCCTTAGAAGAGGACTTTCCACAACTGCAGGTGCAAGCTTTTAATGCAGTGCTGATCTTGAGCTCCCCCTTTACCCCAGGCTATCTTTCTTCTTTGTGAAACACTTTTCTTTCTTCAAATGTAGGGGGCTGCAGTTAATCTGATTATGCTAATTTGTACTTTATGAACCCAAACAGGGTAAGGAGATCTATGGGCAAATTTGGGGAGGGAGGAGGAAGCAGGAGGGCAAAGAAGAATGTACTGGGAGTCAGATCAGTGCTGAATAGAGCACAATTAGTTCAAACCGGTTAAAAAAAACTACGTTAACACAAAGCATGCCTTGTGAAACTCACAAAACTCTTCACAATTTAGAGTGTTTGCAATTGCCCTGAGTGTGTGTTATGGAAAGCCACCCGTATGAAAATACATCCAATAAATTAAGGAATACTCTATATTCCTGTTAAAATGTTTTCAAATGTAGAAACTAAGCAGCTTTTATTCAGTGGCATGACATCCAAGTTGTGCCACTAAATATACCTGGTTAAAGTTAGCCAGATAGATTGGTTAATTTTAGAATATGTATTTATGCAGCCCAACTAACAATTGTTAAGGAAACAATGCATGATTTTGAGCAGATAGAACATGATAAATGTTAATGTACAACAGAATCTAAATAACTGAGATTCAAAGCATGCAATACATGTAAAGCACCTCATTATTATGCAAATTTGAAAAACAGCTCATTTTTAACTTTGCAAGCTGCATTATTTATAGAATAATGCCAACTTCAAGCTGACGTTATCTTATCTCCCTAGGAGTATTAGTGACATGTGGCTCAGTGTTCATGGAGGGCCTCTGTCCGCTACAGATCCCTTTCAATTAGACTCCCTCTTGATCAAACACCCCCCAAGAAGAATCCCTCTCCATCTGAACAGGGCTCGTGTAAGGATGTCAAGTGTCCTAGGCAAACCTAATTTTTTGCACCACCCTCTCAATTTTAAGGCCTGTAGGCACCCCCCTTCCCCAAGATTTTGATAATCATGATCACCTCAATGTCACCCATCTCAGAACAATCCTGTAAAAATGCATAACTAGACATCATCTTTTTAAATATTACTATCTATATCTATCTTTCTAGACATTTAAACTACAAGAAGAGGGTGACAAATAGAAGCAGGCAAGTTCACAAAGTCACCTCCAGCTAAAGCAAAAGTGTGAAAGCACTAAGGAAGACAAAGTTAATAATACAAAAAATCATATTATCAAAAAAGTAACAGGGGAGGGGGGGGGGGGGTCATGTGATGCAAGAGACCTGAGCGGACGCCTGGCAGCTCGGCTCCCCGCTCCTTACTAAGAGGCAGATGCATCAAGCAAACGTTAAAAAATCTAAATCGTTAAAGTCCCTAACGATTTTTTAAAAACGAAGAATGCACCAAAACAACAAGTCACACATGCTCGGATCGGTATTGAACAGTACAATGTATCAAACAATCACAATACACATCGGTAATCGGCCCCTAAAGTATGCGCAGAGCAGTCAATTGTTATGTTAGCTGCTCTGCGCATGCCACAAACAGCCAAAACACAAGCACATGGCTCCCAAATCAAAACAAAAATTAAAAAAGGGGGGGGGGGCAAAGGCGCTCGTGAGGAGCGTCCTGTATGGCCGTCCTTGCCCCCCCCCCGCCCGAGGTCGCCGTTTTCCCCCCCCCCCTGCCCGTAGTTTACCTACGTCAGAGGAGGGCGGGCCCAGGAAGAAAGAAGGGACGTCTGAGGAGGCCCTCTGACTCGCCGATCAGCTGTTCTTGCCCATGCAGCAGAGGTGAGAGGCGCTGCATGGGCCGGTAAGGCAAAGGGGGGGGTCATTGGAGGGGGGGAGCGGCAGCCACGACCAAAGGGGGGGTGGCGGGGGCGGGGCACGGGACCGGAGCATGGCAGGAGGCGGAGCTAGTGTGGGAGAAGACACAGGAAGGGAGGAGGGCCGGCCCGGGGCTGGGGCTGCTAAAATTTGAGTTTTTTCGGGCAGGGGGGGTGGGAAACGGCGACCTCGGGCGGGGGGGGGGCAAGGACGGCCATACAGGACGCTCCTCACGAGCGCCTTTGCCCCCTCCCGATTTTTTTTTTTTTGGTGCTGAGGGAGAGGGGAGCAGCAGCGACCTGGGGCTTCAATAAAGGACGCCCCTGACGCGCGTTTTCGCCCCCCTAGTTATTTTTTAAAATACATTTCACTTTTAAACTTCTAGCTGACAGCCCTAACGAGAGGAACAGACCTCTTGTTATATTTCCTGCCTTTTTCCTGCGTAAAGGCAATCGGAAAAGGTTAGTGCATCTCGTTTCAATGGGGTTTTTACACTAATTGCTCATCTCCATTCCATTTTCGTTGCTGCTAGCTTCCTCGGTAAAAGCCCTTTGATGCATGCAATGGATCAAAATTTCCTCATTGGAGGGTCATTAAAGGCTCATTAAGCTTTAGTGCATCTGCCTCCTAGATTTCCCCCCATGGTACCGCTGGAAGAACGCTGAATAGCTACAAAATAGACCAGCGCGAACCTAAAACCAGCTGAGGCGCGGGCGGCGAGGTTAAATTGAATTGAGCGGAGCGGCATGCCAGTAAAAGCATTGCAAACGGGAAAAGAGAAGAGCAGTGTGGTGAAAAGTTAAATGGCATTGCAGTCACCGCTTACCTCACCAGGCCCGATGGGAAGCAGCCAGAGCCTCACTCCGCAACACGAGCACATAGTACAAATGTCCTTGAAAAATATGTCGCAGTTACTTGACGACAAATTAGCAATGCTGCACTCAGGCATGGATGAAATAAAAGAGTGCCTAGCAGGCCATGCGGCCAGAATACAGCAGGCAGAGGAGCGTATTTCTACCCAGGAGGACCAAATGGTGGTGGCAGAGGGGCGCATTGTCGACCTAGAGGCTCAAGTGCACACATTGCTTGACAGAGTTGAAGATCAAGAGAACAGGGGGAGACACAATAATATCAGACTTGTTGGTATCCCTGAATCTGTTTTGGACCTGGAGTTGAAAGAGTTGGCAGAGAAATGACTTCCTAGACAGCTGAGCCTGGTAACGGAGTCCGGCCAGGTGGAGAGGATCCACCGCATAGGGGTGCGGAGAGACCAAGGATAGTCATCGCCCGGTATTTGAATTATGCAGATAAAGCAAGAATTTTGGAGTGCTACAAGAAACAATGCAATCTGGATTACAAAGGGCACAAGATCCTATTGTTTCAAGATTTTTCAGTCCGGGTTGTGGAGCAGAGGAAGTTGATGGCGCCATATTGCAAGAAGCTATTTGAGCGAGGGATTAAATTCACATTTCAATACCCGGCCAGAGTGCGACTTACTCATAACAACTGCACTGTTACCCTCACAAAGGTAGAAGAAATCCAGGCCTTTTTGGAGCAGCTAGCGAAGGCTCCAGAACAGGGCGCGGAGAGGCCTCCTGGTGACCCGCAGTAAGTAAAGAGCACGGCCCTGACAGCTGGTCTGGTGGAGCAGTAAAAGGGCAGAATGCGGATATAGGAGACCTGACTTGAGAAGCGCACGATGTGCAGACAGATTGGTTTGGTGGCCTGTGTGAAGGCGACGACAGACCTGGGCAGATTAGAGACTGATCACTGGCCAAGGCTGCACAAATGGAGCTGTGAACATTGAGAGGGTAGTTTGGAATGAGGAATATTGGGAAGGCTCATTTGAACAAGGAGCGGAGCCTAAAGCAGGGGGAGAGACGCAATTAACAGGTATTGCATGGCTCCAGAACAGAGATAAAGGCCAGATGAAGATAACAAACTCAGCCCAGGAGACGGGAAATAATGATATGATGGCCCCAGAGGGGCCTAGTGGCCGAGGTGGATAAGATATTGTAGGGACGACCTAGGCAATAAGAACACACTGTGGGTTAAGATTATGTTAAATGTTTCAGTTATACTATGCTCTGATGGCGAATTAACCCAACATTGTACCAGGAGCCTGAATTTAGAGAATACCTACAAAAGGAATGGACGTTTTTTTCTTGAGGATAATAAACACTTTGGGAAGCAGGGAAAGCTGTACTAAGGGGCAAAATTATTGAATACACTGCTAGGACTAGGAAGAAACGAGAGGGGGAGCTCCTTGATCAGCTCCAGACACTTCAGAAAGCAAGGGCAATGATGATGAGAGGAGATCTTTCGGGAAGCAAAAGTTAAGGTCAACGAGACGTTGAATAAACGGGCAGTGCAGGACATCCAATTATATAAGTACAGACTACATAGGTGGGCAATAAAACGGGGAGTCTGCTAGCAATCTTGGTGCGCAATAGACCTGCGAAGCAACTTATTTCTAGCATTAAAATTAGTGGGGAACAGAAGTTGGTAAGGGAGGAAGATATACAGGCAGCATTTGTAGATTTTTACAAGTCACTACGACAAGGGGACTTGCGATGAGAGCCGTCGGGAGGCATTCTTTCAGGGCCTTAAGCTCCCAGCTCTCACTCAGGACCAAAGAGATGTACTGAATGGGTTAGTCATGGGCAAGGAAATCCAAGCAGCCATTAAAAAGCTTAAATTAGCAAAAGCGCAGGGACCCGATGGGTTAGGGCCCGAATTTTATAAAATCTTAGGAGGAAAGTTAGCGGGGCCATTTAGCGCACTGTGTGAGGCTGTTACGTCTGTGCTTTCCTTGCCCTCTGGTGGCCAGAACGGGTGGCTGCTATGGACCATCACCCGTTCCAGATTTTAGCTGAGTCCGGTCCGGATCTTCCAAGCTGCCAGGTTTGCTTGTGTTGTTTGAGCCTGCACCACACCCGTAGCTGCCTGGTGATTGCAGCAGCTGAGTCTCAACTGCTTTCGGGCTTTTTAGCCATCTTGAAACATTTCTGCTTGCCTTTGCATTGAGTCTTAGGCCCTGGTACGTGGGTGCTTGTGCACTTCTGCCTGAGAGACTTTGTCTGGACCTGATTCTGCGTTTGCTGGTTTCCTGCCTTTTGAACCTTGCCTGATCCTGGACTTTGCTTTGCTTGCCGCCTGCCTTTTGAACCTTTGCCTGGACCTGGACTTTGCTTTGCTTGCCACCTGCCTTTTGAACCTTTGCCTGGACCTTGCTTTGCTTGCCGCCTGCCTTTTGAACCTTTGCCTGGACCTGGACTTTGCTTTGCTTGCCGCCTGCCTTTTGAACCTTTGCCTGGACCCAGACTTTGCTTTGCTGGCTGACTGCCTAGAGACCTAGCCTGGATTTGCCGGTACGTCTGTTCTGCCTTGCTTCTGGTGTGGGGTGGTTTTGCCTGCTACTGCCGCTCCTCGGCAGTGGTCCAAGGGCTCACAAACCCAGTTCCTGTTTAGTAAACATGACAGAGGCACTGTGTAAAGACGGGCAGCCCACGGGGACCCTGACACACGCCACTATTATAGTTTTGCCCAAACCGGGGCGTGATAAAGAAGCGTTGGGATCTTACCGCCCCATATCCTTATTAAATCAAGATATCAAGCTGTTTGCCAGTATTATGGCAGCTCGGCTGGGTAAGGTGCTGCCCAACCTGGTGCATGGAGACCAATCGGGATTTGTGCTGGGAAGATATGCGTCCACCAATATCCTTAGAGCACTCTGTGCCGTGCAGGCTAAGGGGTACACACCGGGAGACAATATCATTGTCAGCTTAGACGCGGAGAAAGCGTTTGACAAAATACTGTGGGACTACCTTTTTTGGGTGCTGCTGCAATTTGGCATATACAGGGAATTTTTGCAGGGGGTACGGCACAGATCTTGATAAACAAAGCATTGTCGCCTGCGTTCTCGTTGCTGCGGGGTACTCGTCAGGGGTGTCCATTATCTCCAATGTTATTCGTACTGGCATTGGAACCCCTGGCGAGTAAAATCCGGCAGTTTCAAGGGCTCAAAGGGATTCAGATAGGGCAGGATGAGTACAAAATAAACCTTTTTGCGGACGATATGTTAATCTTCCTGGGGGAGGCATCCAATGGCATTCCCACCCTTATAGACTTGATCCAACGCTTCAGCTCCTTTTCAGGTCTTAGGATTAACTTTGACAAATCAGAAGCCATGGCGCTCTCTACAAATTGCAGGTGTAAGAGTAGTCCGGATTTTCCGCTGGCATGGGCAAAGGGACCTATGAAATACCTGGGGGTATATCTACATCTAGATTTTAGAATAATGTACAAAAAATGTATCTGAGAAGCTGGAAGCAATTAGTAAATTGTGTTATCAATGGAAAGAGTTACCAGTGTCATTTCTGTGGCGAGTGGCACTTGTAAAAATGGTAATTTTCCCTAAGATCTTGTACGGCCTACAAATGATACCAATTTGGGTTAGCAGTAAGGATGAGGGGACATATCGGGGAGCTATAACATCATTCATTTGGGGGGGTCGGAGGGCTAGGATATAGTAAGCTGATCAGGGGGCGTAAAGAAGGAGGAGTTAACTTACCTGATCTTCGTCTTTATAATGTTGCGGCAATCCTTCAATGGATCCATGAATTACACACGGGCAGCTATGTGTATGCGCCACCACGGGTGTGGGCACTTGCTGCACATCCTTGTTAGGTCTTTAACGTTCTGTATGGCAGGAAATCACAGATTCAGATCTCCCCTCTTTTAATGCCGCTCCGCATGGCTTGGGAATGGTGGCGACAGAGGGTGGGGGAAGCAGTGGGGCCCTCCCCATTCATAGAGTTTCTAGACAACCCTGACTTTCCAGCAGGACAGGGCTCACCATATTTTAAGGAATGGGCTCAGACAGGTTGTAGATACGTGGGGCAGGGGTTAGCAGAAGGGGGAACACAGATCCTCTCATTTGATGAATGTCAAACTAAATGGAATATCCCATGGCGTCTATTTTTCTCATATCTACAAATTAGGCACTATTTGTTATCCTTGAAAAGAAAGAGTAAAAGACTCCCATCATTCACTGCATTGGATGTGTTTAAGCAGTTACCCGTGGCAAGAAACAAGCTCTCCTCATGGTACCACTTGGGTAAAATATGGAGGCCCACCAACTTTGCAGACATACTAGCCAAAAGGTGGAGCTCAGGGTTGGGCAGTGAAGTTTCGCAAAGGGAGCTTCAGAGATGTTTTGATTTGGCCTACAGAATAACTCCTAGTGTGAGTTGTCATGAAATCCAATTGAAGATCCTGCACCAGGTGTATATCACACAGAGCAGGGGTAAGGCAATGGGCTTATGGGTTTCAGAAGACTGCGATAAGTGTGCACATCACAAAGGCACATTAACACATCACTTTTTAGAATGTCCAGTGCTGCAGGTGTTCTGGAATGGAGTGTTGAGACATTTAGAGGATGTGTTAGAACAGCCCATAGAATGGAATTATAGAATTCTACTACTGGGATTAGATTCAGACCTAGCTGAACAGGGACTGAACTTACATCAGAGCCGATTTGTCCTATTGGCGCTGATCCTAGCAAAAAAGGTTATATTACAACACTGGGTGGATAAAACTCCTCCTCCTCTCACTCAGTGGTACAGCAACATGAAGCAAATGGCAGGTTGGGAGGGGGGGAGGTCAGTTTGAATTCCACTGGAGCAGACCCCGCCGGGCCGTTCTGTTTGGAGAAACTGCTTTGTGAAATTGGCAAAGCCCCCAATGTATAAATATATAAATGTATGTATGGATATATAAATGTATACATATATAAATGTATAAACTGCTGAGAGGGGAAGACGGAACTTTCGGTACTTGGGTTTTGGGTCTCGCAGGGGAGGGAGGGGGGGAAGGGGTAGGGCGGGGAGGTACTGATGGGGGGGGGGGAGAAAAAGAGAAAACTGGGAGGAATGGGCACACGAAGGTTTGTTAAACAGTGTTATTTATTTCTGCCAATACTGTATTGTACTGTATTATTTTAGACTGTACCTCACTTGTGCGATATTCCGCGATATTGTTGTGTGGAAGAGTTTTGCATGTTTGCGCATTTCTCTTACCAATAAAAACATTAAAAAAAAAAGTAACAGGGGAGACTAGACAAAAAGACACACAGAAGATGAAAGAGTCAACAAAATATAGCCGGAAAGCAATGAACACAAAGTATCCTTTATCCACATGGACCTCCAACACAAAAAGAGAAGTACATAAGTACATAAATATTGCCATACTGGGACAGACCAAAGGCCGAGTTCCAGTTCCGGCCAAGATGCTGAGTCCGGATCGAGTTGCAGTTCCGGCCAAGATGCTGAGTCTGGATCGAGTTGCAGTTCTGGCCAGGATCCTGAGTCTGGATCGAGTTCCAGTTCTGGCCCAGATGTGGAGTCCAAGCCGAGTTCCAGTTCCGGCCAAGACGCTGAGTCTGGATCGAGTTCCAGTTCTGGCCCAGATGTGGAGTCCAAACCGAGTTGCAGTTCCAGCCAAGATGCTGAGTCCGGAACGAGTTGCAGTTCCAGCCAAGATGCTGAGTCCAAGCCTAGTTCCAGTTCCAGCCGAGATGCTGAGTCCACGCCGAGTTCCGGTTCCAGCCGAGCTGCTGAGTCCACGCCGAGTTCCAAATCCAGTCAAGATGTTGAGTTCACTTTGAGTTCTAGCTCCAGTCAAGAGGCGAGTTCCAGTCCTGCTTCCAGTCCAAGTTCCAGTCCTGATGCCAGTCCAGGTTCCAGTCTTGCCCCCGGTTCAAGCTACCCAGCTACCCCTGGTCATGTTTTGAAGCTCCTCCGTAGGTTTCACCATGGAGACCTGAATCCCTCGTGGAGGTCAGGGGGGCCTAGAGGGGAAGGTACTGTCACGTATGTGAATGTTTCCTTGTCTATGCTCACCTCACACTCTGGTGGCCAGGACCGGTGGCTGCTATGAACTGTCTCACGTTCCAGACTTCAGCCAAGTCCAGTCCGAATCTTCCGGGCTGCCAAACTTGCTTCTCTTGTTTGTGCCTGAACAGCACCCGTAGCTGCCTTGTGATTCCTGCAGCTGAACTTCAGCAGCTGATGGGCTTTATTAATCACCGGGAAACTTCTGTGTTGGCCTTTGCATTGTCTAAGGTCCCTGGTTTGTTGGTGCTTTGTTGCACTTCTGCCTAGTCTTGTTTCTTGTTCAGTTCTAGTTAGTCTGTGTGTAGTTTAGCTTAGGTTTATTGCTTATTTTCTTAGTCTTGTTTCTGGTCTGTCTTCCTGGTCTAGTTTCTGTTTGTCTGTCTCTTGCTTAGTGGCTGCTCTGCAGCTTTCAGTCCTGTCTCTTATCTGTCAGTATTTGTACCCTGTTTTAGTGGCTGCTTGTCAGCTTTTAGTTCCTGTCCTTTAGCTTGTCCATTTCCTGCTTTGTGTAGTATTGTCTGTGAGTCCTAGCCCAGTTGCTGCCTTGCTGCCCATGTTTATTCCTTTCCCCTCAGTTCCTGTTCAGCCTAGTGGGTATCTAGTTCCTGCCCTGTCCAGTAAGTCCTGCTGGCCGCCTGCACCTCCTGAGGAACGGCGGTCAAGTGCAGGTGAAGTCTAGCTGTCCCTGTCAGAGTTCTGCCTTGTCTCTGGTGTGGGGTGGTTTTGCCTGCCACTGCTGCTCCACGGCAGTGGCCCAAGGGCTCACGAGCCTAGTTTCTGCCTTGAAAGCGTGACATGGTAATGGGTAGTAGGTTTTAGGGGGGTTTGGGGGGCTCAGCACCCAAGGTAAGGGAGCTATGCACCTGGGAGCAATTTCTGAAGTCCACTGCAGTGCCCCCTAGGGTGCCCGGTTGGTGTCCTGGCATGTGAGGAGGGCCAGTGCACTACGAATGCTGGCTCCTCCCACGACCAAATGCCTTGGATTTGGTCATTTTTGAGATGGGTGACCTCGGTTTCCATTATGGCAGAAAACCAGGGTCGACAATAAGGTCGACCATCTCAACATTTACATAGTAGATGACGGCAGAAAAAGACCTGCACAGTCCATCCAGTCTGTCCAACAAGATAACTCATATGTGCTACTTTTGTGTATACCCTACTTTGATTTGTACCTGTCCTCTTCAGGGCACAGACCGTATAAGTCTGCCCAGCACTATCCCCGCCTCCCAACCACCAGTCCCGCCTCCCACCACCAGCTCTGGCACAGACCGTATAAGTCTGCCCAGCACTATCCCCGCCTCTCAACCACCAGCCCCGCCTCCCACCACCGTCTCTGGCACAGACCGTATAAGTCTGCTCAGCACTATCCCCGCCTCCCAACCCTAGCCCTGCCTCCCACCACTGTCTCTGCCACCCAATCTCGGCTAAGCTCCTGAGGATCCATTCCTTCTGAACAGGATTCCTTTATGTTTATCCCACGCATGTTTGAATTCCGTTACCATTTTCATTTCCACCACCTCCCGCAGGAGGGCATTCCAAGCATCCACTACTCTCTCCGTGAAAAAATACTTCCTGACATTTTTCTTGAGTCTGCCCCCCTTCAATCTCATTTCATGTCCTCTCGTTCTACCGCCTTCACATCTCTGGAAAAGGTTCGTTTGTAGATTAATACCTTTCAAATATTTGAACATCTGTATCATATCACCCCTGTTTCTCCTTTCCTCCAGAGTATACATGTTTAGGTCCGCAAGTCTCTCCTCATACGTCTTGTAACGCAAATCCCATACCATTCTCGTAGCTTTTCTTTGCACTGCTTCAATTCTTTTTACATCCTTAGCAAGATAAGGCCTCCAAAACTGAACATTGGTGGGGCCTCACCAATGACTTATACAGGGGCATCAACACCCCCTTTCTTCTGCTGGTCACACCTCTCTCTATACAGCCTAACAACCTTCTAGCTACAGCCACCGCCTTGTCACACTGGTTCGTCGCCTTCAGATCCTCAGATCTGACCATCTCTAAGGTCGACCTAAATGCTGAGATTTGGGCGTCCCCGACCATATTATCAAAATGAAAGATGGACGCCCATCTTGTTTCGATAATACGGGTTTCCCCGCCCCTTCGCCAGAACGTCCTTAGAGATGGACGCCCTTAGAGATGGTCGTCCCTGTTCGATTATTCCCCTCTACATAAGCGTATGGCGTCAGAGGCAGCGGCCAGCTGTGTGCTGCCAGTTACTACAGCTACCTCTATCATCCTGCCGTCTGTATGGCACCAACTATGGTGAATGCCCATATGGATACTGCTGCTCTAGCGATGGCATGGATGTCTCCAGTTTTGGCTGCTATAGCTCTAGCTCTGCAGCTACATGTATAACATTTCTTGATGGATTTACTTATGCTGCATGACTGTTTCAGTGGACACTTTGCTGGTTTTGGTGGCTGACTAGGTATACTCTACACAACTATTTAGTACAGTTTTGTTCAGTGGCTCAGGCTACAGTGGTTCAGTCTACAGAAGCTCCCTACTGTATGTGATTCTACAGTCTAGCTGTTTTGCACAGCTAACTTCATAGCATTGGCATTAGCCACCACTGAATATATAAAGAAGACATTCACTGCATATATGCTTCCCCCCCCCCCCCCCCCACCAACCTTGAGAATGGGTGGGCACTTCATAAATGGGTTCCCCACATAAAGAAGGATGGGGAGACACATGAGGTGCAAAGTGGGAGAAAAGCTACCAGATGTGGATACCCGTGAACCTGGTGAAAATAGAGACGACATTCGAATCCAGAGAACATGCACAGAATGGGGAGCCCTTGACCATGAGGGATGCACACATCCATTCTCAGGGCCTCTTTCCCTCCCCCCCCCCAACAGGCAGCCACAACTGAGTGTGTCCAATAGAGAACAAGACATTTGTACAATGATGTGGGTAGAAACAATCATCACTATCATAGTCCAGTGTATTAGAGTCCACTGCTGTCCCTTGCAATCCTGTTGACCAGCTGAAGTACTGTAACCTGTCCTGCAAGATGCGTTTGTTTAGCACCTACATAGCAGAAGGGGAAGCGCTGGCTGAGAGGTTTGAGATAACCTTGAACCTCTGGTGCAAAATATTGCCAGACAACACACCAATCTGTTTGCTCCAAGGAGCCAGAGGCTGGCTGCTTCTACTAAGGAGAGAGAATACACAGCAAGCAGTTCCTGGAGGGTAGAGAATGGAGAGTCGGTCAGATGTAGAAAATGCAGAGTACATGATAAGCTGACAGCTAACACCCAGTCTGAAAAATTTTTCAAAGGAAAGGTACGCAGCCCACATACCAGTTATCTTTCAAGGATTCTCTTTGTCTGTTAGATTGTAAGCTCTTTGAGCAGGGACTGTCTTTCTTCTATGTTTGTGCAGCGCTGCGTACGCCTTGTAGCGCTATAGAAATGCTAAATAGTAGTAGTAGAAGATTCTCCAAAGGTAAGCATACAGTGGCAAAAAGAAGGTTTACTATAACTGAACATAAAACATTTATAAATGCCACCCCATTATCTAAAAAAAACATCTAAAGTATGAGCACAGAGAAAGACGTTTTAAATAGGCGCCCATAATGGGAATGCAAACGTCTAAATCAGCAGAGCACCTGTGAACGTTTATAGTTTCCACCCATAATCAGAATTATGGAAGACGTCTAGTATGCCCTCCCTTGGACATCTTTCATGGAGAATTTAAACGCTCTTCTCAGTATTTTCAAACTTTTGGATACCATTGTCAGAATAGCACCAAAGCAAGCACCCACCCGCAAGGGCAATTTCAGCGAAGCTGAAATAGAACTCATGATGCAAGAAATAGCAAAAAGGAACCACAGGGGGCAGAGGCTGGCTGCTTCAACAAAGGGGAGAGAATGGGAGGCAGTGAGGGACCGTGTCAACGCAGTCTTCCACTGCGGCAGGGATGTAGAAGACTGCAAGCGCAAGTGGTGCCAGCTGAAGTGTGATGTGAGGCATAAGGCTGGTATCAACCCCCCAGCAGACGACACTGCTAACTTGACCCCCCTAGAGCGCATTGTTTATAGGCTCTTGCCTCAGGAGGGGATCCAATGCATTGGGTCCCAGGACATATCAGCACAGCCTGAGGGCTCATGTAGGTTTACCATTAGGAAGCTGTGGTTGTGCTGCACTCTGCTTTCCACAAGTGGGGGACAGTAGGATGAAAATAAGTAATTAGGGCAATAATCATTCCATGATAATACTTATTACAAGGTTCCCGCTCAGTCTAGGGGAAATATTATTATAAAGGAACCTTGTGCTGGCACCCTGCCAGTGTTTTGTTCTTCGCCAAAGAACCAAAGCCACGTCACAGATGATAGTTATATATTATTTATTACAGGTAGAAAAATAGACACTCTGCAATAGCTTATATGCAATATAATATCTCTTACTGTTATGCACACTAACAAAATATATTGTCTAACTACACTCTGATTATCCTGAGACTACGTACAGTAATGATTAGAACAGTACAAATGATATCCTAATGATCCTTATGAAAACTTATCACATCTTATGCAAAATACACATTAGCAGCTGTCCCTGACCAAGAGCTGACATAAACCAGTCATACTTAGATAAAACCACTGCCTAACCCCAGACTTGGAAATATATCACTGTGATCTTACCATGCTGTCCTGATGACGGCTTCAGATAAGACCAGAGCAGAATCTCCCCAGACGCTATCTTAGCTGTCTGTGTCTTATGTAGTGCAGGTCTTTCTCAGCAAACAAGAAGTTCCCGTCTCTCCTTTGGTTATCAGAGCCAATATCTCTGCCACAGGTATTTGCACCAGTTATGCAGGTCACAAGGTTGGTATCATACAGTCTCTAGCTCACCCCGAGCCTTGCTGGATTTCTTCCAGGTACTCCTCCTCTGAGGGTCTCTGACGACTTTCTTCTCCCACTCTCCCCGCGTTCTTCCAGACCTCTCTGTCGGGTGATAGCCTGGACCAATTCTCTTCACGTACAGTCCAGTGCATGGGTAAGAAGAGTTCTTTGTTTTGTGACCTTGGAGATGGTAACTTCTGGTGCCATGAGTATGACTCCTTTCCCAGCGTCTCAGAGATAGAAGGGGGATGGTTGGAACACAGAATGTCCTTGGCTTCAGCAAGCCTGTCAGTGATTTTCCACAAGCTGAAGCTGGATCTTGCTGACACAGAGATGTTGCAGCAACCATCTTATTATACCAAGATGTCATAGGCTTGTAAAGGCCAAGACCAGCTTAGGCTAATCACAGGGAAATACCCCTACAGATTCCCCCCCTTGAAGATGGAATTTACTACAACGGAGTAAAAGCCTTCTCCAACCTAACTAGCAATATAACTAGACGGGTTGACATCAAGACTCATGGTGAGGACCAAATAAAACAAGAACTGTAAAGGTCAGTAACTCCATACTAACACTCTATTAATGCACTTCATGAATCATGGCTTTATGTTCACACGTAAATTCAAATGCTAAAACAGCAGATCATTAATACAAGAACAAATCATAGGGTGTAAGCAGTCATGTCCTAACTCATGAAAATATAATCATCAATCAATTATCATATTCTTATCAACTGCGTGGCAAAAGCATTAGCAAATTAGTCCTTAATATGATAGTAGACTAAAAGTGTTGCATCGTGGAGAATTACTCATGGTTGATCTCCACAAAGTCTAACAAAGTCAATAATATGAGAGTCTTTAGACTGTAAAATGACATAATGTCCAAACCATAGTCAATAGGGTGGGCCGTGATGAATGATGAGGTGTGAATGGACAACGTCTCACATCAAGAAGACATCAAACAGGAACAAAATGGTCCACGTAATGGTGATGATGAAGAAAGTCTTCAAACATAAGCATTGGACACAGTTCAAAAAGAAAGTCAATGAAATGTCCCAAAAACAAACAAACACATCCAAAATTTCACTTTCAGGAACACTGGATCGGTTGAAATAAAATAAACCAAACAAATTCCCCCCCAACAAGAAGAATGATTCTTGGGCAAAGAAAAACTCCAACAGTCATGACTAAACAATGGAAATCATGAGGAACAAGGGGAAGGAATGTTGAAAACCACCAATGGATTAGGAAGCAGGGCATCAGGAACATCTTGAAGAACGACATCAGGAACGGAAACAGGATCAATCTGCTTGGCAACTGCACCGAATCTTCAAGGTTTTGTTTTGTTTTTTTTCTGTAGCTGAAAAACAAAAGAAGACGAAGCTATTCTGTTTCATGGTTAGTTTGTGTCATTTCAACAATGCATGTATCTGGAACCAAATGACTGGGATGACATGGTCTCAGCTGATTGATGTGGACCCACTTAAGGTTATCTTCACCTTGAGAATTTTTTCTGAGGCGAATTTGGTAAGCCACAGGCAGGGCCGTGCCTAGGGTCTCTGGCGCCCCCCTGCTGGCGGCGGCGGCCCTCCCCCCGTGAAAATGATCGCTCACCACTTGCCACACTGACAGGAATTGTCAGCAATATTCTTAGAAACAAATTGCTATACATTGCAAAATAAGATAGCAGATGTAAATTCTCAAAGTGGACATATTCCAAACACTAAAATGAAAATAAAATGATTTTTTTCTACCTTTGTTGTCTGGTGACTTTCTTTTTCTGATCATGCTGGCCCAGTATCTGATTCTGCTGCTATCTGTCCTCTTAACTCTGTTTCCAGGGCTTCCTTTCCATTTATTTCTTTCCTTTCCTCCTTTCTTCTTCATTTCTGGTGATCAGCTTCTGCCTATTTTCTTCATCCATGTGCAGTTTTTCTCCTCTCTTCCTTTTCCCTCATTTCATCTCCTTCATCTCTCTTCCCTCCCCTCCCCTCTATGTCCAGCAATTTATCCTCTCTCCCTGAGCCCTGCCCTCCCATCCATGCTCCTCTGTCCCCTGCCCCCTCCATTCATCCCTATCCAGCAATTCCCCTCTCTCCCTGAGCCCTGCCCTGCAATCCATATCCATCCATGCCCATCTGTCCCCTCCATTCATCCCTATCCAGCAATTCCCCTCTCTCCCTGAGCCCTGCCCTCCCAATCCATGCCAATCCATGCTCCTCTGTCCCCTGCCCCCGCCATTCATCCCTTTCCAGCAATTCCCCTCTCTCCCTGAGCCCTGCCCTCCCATCCATGCTCTTCTGTCCGCTCCATTCATCCCTAATTCCCTATCCAGCAATTCCCCTCTCTCCCTGAGCCCTGCCCCTCCCATCCATGCTCCTGTCACCCTCCATTAATCCCTATCCAGCAATTCCCCTCTCTCCCTTCCATGACCCCCCCTTGCATCCATGCTCCTCTCTCCTCTGTCCTCCCGCTCCCATCATGTCCCAGTTGGCCTGGCCCGCCCTCTTCTCCCCTCCCCCTTCGCATCCATGCTCGTCTCTCCCCTGCCCTCCCGCTCCCATTGTTCAACTGCCCGCCCTCTTCTCTCCCACCAACATCCCTTTTCTTTTTTTTCTTTTTAATTTTACTTCCGTGGTGGTCCAGCAGGAAATGACGTCAGAAGAAGGTGAAACACAGCGAAGGGAAGGCTAGAGACGTCGGGAGCGCCGCCTCCTTCACTGATGCTGCGCTGCTGGACCGCCACGGAGGTAAATTTAAAAAGACAAAAAAAGGGATGTTGGGGGGGAGAAGAGGGCGGGCAGTTGAACAATGGGAGCGGGAGGTCGAGCGAGGTGAGCATGGTGCGGCGGCGCCCCTGCCATGCTTACCCCGCTTACCATGTTGGCACGGCCCTGGCCACAGGTGAAGCCTTTTCCACTATAGGGAAAGGACCATGCCAACTGGGCAGAAACTTCTTTTATTTTACTTTGTTTCTGGCAAAATTGGTATTCTTTGGAGGTAGTCCCTTGATCATAGTAGCCTTTCCTACCTCTAGCACTACATTCCAAGTTCTTTTGGGCAAAGGCAAAGGCACTTTGCAAATGCTGCCGCAAATGGGTGACATACTCATGAGAGGAAGTAGCACTGGATAAGTTCACATCATTAGTCCTGCAAAGCAAATGAATTGGTAACATCATTTCCCTACCTGTCATCATCTCAAAGGGTGACACTCCTGTTGACCGATGAGGTATGGCACGTATGGCCATGAGGACCAAAGGTAACTTCATATCCCAATCCTTACCTGAAGAGGACACGTACTTCTTCAGAATGGTGACGATGGTACGATTAGCTCTTTCCACTTGTCCTGAGGACTGAGGTTGGTAGGCAATGTGTAGTTTACTCTTCACGCCTAGCATCTTCCACATGTGTTGGATCACTTCTGCGGTAAACTGGGATCCTTGGTCTGAGTCCACTCGCATGGGCAAACCCCACCGGCTGAACACATGATTCAGGAGTAAGGTAGCCGTAGTCTTGGCGGTGCAATTGGGTGCAGGTAGGCACCATCATTTGATCTTGTAACGGCTCAGAAATCGGATCCAGTGGTTGGACGATTTTATGAGTACATCCAGAATCCGCAAGAACATCCATTGGCAGAAGAGAAGTGTCAATCTGAAGAACTTGGTGAACATGCAGGTGACAGTAAGCATGTACTTGTTGCCTCTGGTGGATCGAACCACAGGTCCAACCCAATCAATCTGGATATCTGACCAGGGCATAGCAATACCCTTCTTCCTGAGTGGTGCCCGATGGGATGGAGAAGATGGCTGGAACCGACAACAGGTCAGACAACCTCGAGTATACAGCTTCACATCCTGACGCATATGGGGCCAATAAGCCACTTGCTTCAAGGTCTCATAGGTGATGCCTTCCCCTCTATGTCCTGCACATGGTTCATCATGAGCATGTTGCAACATGATGCCATGATATGTCTGAGGCACAATCTATTGCTCAATGCCATGCTTACTCGTCCGAATAAGCAGATCCTGTCGGATCTTGAACTTCTCCCTGGATGTATAGAGTATCCTCAGTTCTTCAGATTGACACTTCTCTTCTGCCAATGGATGTTCTTGCGGATTCTGGATGTACTCATAAAATCGTCCAACCACTGGATCCGATTTCTGAGCCGTTACAAGATCAAATGATGGGACTTCACTGCACCACTGGAACACGGGAGTCTCATTCGACTGTTTTGTTTGCCGTCGAGTGACAGCATGAACTGCCAATGTCTCAGGTTCTAAGAACTGCCATAATTCTCCTGTGAGTGCACCTTCCTTGGCGAGTTGGTCTGCAAAGTCGTTCCCTATCTTGTCAGGACTATCAACTTTGGCATGACCCTTAACCTTCTTCCAATAGATGGTCATGTCATGGTCCCATACCAGGCGATCTATGGCCAGAATCAAACTTCCATGATGTACCGGTTTTCCTTTCGAGT
Organism: Microcaecilia unicolor; assembly: GCF_901765095.1. Classification (NCBI taxonomy): domain Eukaryota; kingdom Metazoa; phylum Chordata; class Amphibia; order Gymnophiona; family Siphonopidae; genus Microcaecilia; species Microcaecilia unicolor. The sequence continues at coordinate 315,137,715 of NC_044032.1, read as the reverse complement.
TTAGCATGTTGTTCTGCTTCCAGTTGGGTAGATGAGAGACAAAGTTCTGTCTCACATAATCGGAGTCTATACAGATGACTAGTTCTCTAATTCCTCTCTGAACGGCAGACTGTACCGCCACCAAAGCTGCTGCAATCTCAGCGTACTGATTTGTCTGTGAACCCAAGCTGTGCTTCAAAGTCTCTTCAGGAACAGTTGGATTCCATACCACTCCCACACCTGCAACCAACCCATGGTCTGTGTCACGGCGGTAGGCACAACCATCCACATAGACTTTGGGCATGGTAGTACAAATCTTCTCATCATACAGGTGGTGTCGATGAGGTTCTACCTCTGGTGGTGGGATATCTGTTTCAGGATTACCTGCAAAGGAATCATGTCCTGCACAGTCAAGCAGGTCAGCCATACCTTGGGCTACTACATTGCGATGTTTTTGAGCATACCTTACCTCTAGAGGCCATCCTTGAAGAGCCAGTGTCCAGGAGACTATCCTGCTGTTGGACACCCGACCAGATTTGATTCGGTTGCTACCCAGGAAACTCACGATTTGATGACAAGTTTCCACGATTAGCTTCTCCCCTTGGATGTAACTCCGGAAATGTTGCAGAGCCCACACTGTGGTCAATAAGGATTTCTCACAGTCTGAATACTTCTTTTCCACTTCGGATAGGCCTTTACTGGCCACAACCCGCTTATCAGAATCATATTTCTGATACAAGACAGCACTCATAGAGTGATTGGAGTATCAGCGCTGCGTATGCTTTGTAGCGCTATAGAAATGCTAAATAGTTGTATCCCAGGTCAACGTAGAACTCACGACCCCCCTCAGGGTACGCGAGGCATGGAAAGCGGCAGAGCTGCTCCTTCAGCTCCTGCATAGCAGATTCCTGCTCTGGACCCCAAGTCCAGGGTACATCCTTCTTCAATAACTTGACCAATGGTCGGGTGATCTCCACATACTCATTTATGAACTGTCGGGAGTAATTGCATATTCCCAGAAAGGAACGAAGTTCTGTGAGATTGGTAGGTTGTTTCAGCTGTTGTAAGGCCTGTACTCGCTTCTTCTGAGGTCGCAGACCCTCAGCAGAAATTTCATACCCTAGGTAATTCAGAGATTTCTTGCACCATTGTCCTTTGGCCAATGTCAATTTAGCTCCAGCATTTGTCAACTATCTGAAAACGTGCTCAATCTTTGACAAATGTTCTTGAAAGGTAGGGCTTTTGATCAAAATATCATCCACATAGACTAAAGTTCCTCGAGCTTCAGCATCTGGAAGTGCTTTGTGTAGATGTTGAATTCAGCCGGTGAATTGAGAAAACCAAAGGGAGTTCTGTTCCACGTATACTGTTTCTTCCCAAAGGTGAAAGCCAGTTTATACTGATCATGTGGATGTACAGGTACAGTCCAAAACCCTGATGCCAAGTCTAAGCTGGTGAAATACTTAGCCCCCTTGACTCTGATCCAGTGGAGCCATCAGCCACCTGGACAACGGTACTCGCTTATTCAGCTGACAGTAGTCCAGAGCAATTCTCCAGCTGTTGTTCTTTTTCAAGATGGGCCACAGAGGGGAGTTGTATGTGCTGTTGCATTGCCTAATGATGCCCCTGGCCTCCAAGGTATTGAGAATCTCTTGCACAGATTCATAGGAAGCCAATGGCGCACAAAGACAGGCTTACTATTTGGTTCTGTAGGCACTCTGGTGACGTGCAGGTCTGTAAGGCCACAGTCATATGAGTCTACAGCAAAAGGTTCCTTGTATTTGTACAGCAACTCAGTCAACTGCATCTTCTCTGTGTCAGTAGTACAAGCATCAGCCTGTTCCACTCGATCTTTCACCATAGCATCAAACTCTGAGAAAGGTTGGTTGGATGGAATTTCCACTTGATCTTCAATGTCCGCCTGCAGAGATGAGGTTTCAACAGAATTCACCACTCTAGACCTCTGGGGTAGAGACATCCTTCTGGACAAAATCAAGAAGTCGTCTTCCAACTGCACCTGTGAATCCATTGCATCATATGGCCACATGAACTCCAGAGATATGAGGCCTCTGGGAGAGGTAAACAGACTCAGTCTCCCCCCCCCCCCCCCCGGCAGGTGTTCCAAGAGGAAGGCAGCCTGCCAATAATAGGCAAACTTACCTCGACATCAGGAAAAGACTCTCCCATCAGAAATCCAAAAGGGTCTCCTTTAGACACAACAACTTCATCTGATTGCGGATTGGTGACCAACAAGTGGAAAGGAGCATCAGATACCTCCAAACATGGCAGAACACCGATGGACAACCCTAGGTCACGAAAATGAGCATGAGGGTTGAAGTACACCACTTTGTCCAACAGACGCTGTCCCTGAGCAAGATGGAGCTTGATGGAAAAATCCCTCACTCTTGCCGGAATGATCACATCTTATCACAGACTACTTCACAGACCTCGTGTATGGTCTGTCCAGACTTCAGGCTAACAGGCGTTACCTCGGATTCCACAGGGCTGCCATCAAGTCTACTCCATAAAACAAGGTTCACCAGATCCACATAAACTCCCAGTCACACAAGGCAATCGGAGCCCAGGCATAAGGGCTGTTGTAGGCCTTTCACAATAGAGAAGTGGTGTGTGAACGTCTTCTGTCCCACGGTCAAAGGGAGACTGCACATTCCCATGAGCGTCTTGGCACCTTGTCCAGGTACCTGCACCGAAGTGGAAGAACACTTACTGAAGTGAAGTTACACAGACTTGCGCAGACGGGAGAACACTGATGAAGGAGACATCGCTAGGCAACAGCAAAGTGGACTGAAGTGGTTGGATGTCAGCTATCTGAACAGGAATGGTGAAAGCATCATCCTTTTGCTGGATGTCAGTCAACCGGCGAGGATGTGGTGTCTCATGACTGGAAGAGGATGCCGTGATCTCTTGAGGTATGTCTGTAGCATCATAAGTACATAAGTACATAAGTAATGCCATACTGGGAAAAGACCAAGGGTCCATCGAGCCCAGCATCTTGTCCACGACAGCGGCCAATCCAGGCCAAGGGCACCTGGCAAGCTTCCCAACGTACAAACATTCTATACATGTTATTCCTGGGATTTTGGATTTTTCCAAGTCCGTTTAGTAGCGGTTTATGGACTTGTCCTTTAGGAAACCGTCCAACCCCTTTTTAAACTCTGCTAAGCTAACCGCCTTCACCACATTTTCGGCAATGAATTCCAGAGTTTAATTACACGTTGGGTGAAGAAACTTTTTCTCCGATTTGTTTTAAATTTACTACACTGTAGTTTAATCGCATGCCCCCTAGTCCTAGTATTTTTGGAAAGCATGAACAGACGCTTCACATCCACCTGTTCCACTCCACTCATTATTTTATATACCTCTATCATGTCTCCCCTCAGCCGTCTCTTCTCCAAGCTGAATAGCCCTAGCCTCCTTAGTCTTTCTTCATAGGGAAGTCGTCCCATCCCCGCTATAATTTTAGTCGCCCTTCGCTGCACCTTTTCCAATTCTACTATATCTTTCTTGAGATGCGGCGACCAGATCCCTTTCTTGGTCCGTAACTCCTAACGTGGAACCTTGCATGACGTAGCTATAATTCGGGTTCTTTTTTCCCACATGCATCACCTTGCACTTGCTCACATTAAACGTCATCTGCCATTTAGCCGCCCACTCCCAGTCTCATAAGGTCCTCTTGTAATTTTTCACAATCCTGTCGCGAGTTAATGACTTTGAATAACTTTGTGTCATCAGCAAATTTCATTACCTCGCTAGTTACTCCCATCTCTAAATCATTTATAAATATATTAAAAAGCAGCGGTCCTAGCACAGTCCCCTGAGGAACCCCACTAACTACTCTTCTCCATTGTGAATACTGCCCATTTAACCCCACTCTCTGTTTCCTATCCTTCAACCAGTTTTTAATCCACAACAGGACATTTCCTCCTATCCCATGACCCTCCAATTTCTTATGTAGCCTTTCATGAGGTACCTTGTCAAACACCTTTTGAAAATCCAGATACACAATATCAACCGGCTCCCCTTTGTCCATATGTTTGTTTACTCCTTCAAAGAATTGAAGTAAATTGGTCAGGCAAGATTTCCCCACACAAAAGCCGTGCTGACTCGGTCTCAGTAATCCATGTCCTCGGATGTGCTCTGTAATTTTGTTTTTAATAATAGCCTCTACCATTTTCCCCGGCACCGACGTCAGACTCACCGGTCTATAATTTCCCGGATCTCCCCTGGAGCCTTTTTTAAAAATGGGCGTTACATTGGCCACCCTCCAATCTCCACGCTCGATTTTAAGGATAAGTTGCATATCACTAGCAGTAGCTCCGCAAGCTCATTTTTCAGTTCTATCAGTACTCTAGGATGAATACCATCCGGTCCAGGAGATTTGCTACTCTTCAGTTTGCCGAACTGCCCCATTACGTCCTCCAGGTTTACCGTGAAGTCAGTAAGTTTCTCCGACTCGTCCGCTTGAAATACCATTTCCGACACCGGTATCCCACCCAAATCTTCCTCGGTGAAGACCGAAGCAAAGAATTCATTCAGTCTCTCCGCTACATCTTTGTCTTCTTTGATTGCCCCTTTTACCCCTCGGTCATCCAGCGGCCCAACCGATTCTTTTGCCGGCTTCCTGCTTTTAATATACCGAAAAAAATTTTTACTATGTTTTTTGCCTCTAATGCTATCTTTTTTTCGTAATCCCTCTTGGCCTTCTTTATCTGCGCCTTGTTATTTTCAGACGGTTCCTTCTTCCATTTTCTGAAGGCATTTCTTTTAGCCCTAATAGCTTCCTTCACCTCACTTTTCAACTAGGCCGGCTGTCTTTTGGAGTTCCGTCTTTCTTTTCTAATTCGCGGAATATGTATGGCCTGGGCCTCCAGGATGGTATTTTTGAACAGCGTCCACGCCTGTTGTACAGTTTTTACTCTCTCAGTTGCCCCCCTAAGTTTTTTTTTTTACCGTTCTTCTCATTTTATCATAGTCTCCTTTTTTAAAGTTAAACGCTAACATATTTGACTTTCTGTGTACAGTTACTTCAAGGTCGATATCAAAACTGATCATATTATGGTCACTGTTATCAAGCGGCCCCAGTACCATAACGTCCCTCACCAGATCATGCGCTCCACTAAGGACCAAGTCTAGAATTGTTCCTTCTCTCATCGGCTCCTGCACCAGTTGCTCCATAAAGCTGTCCTTGATTTCATCAAGGAATTGTATCTCTGTAGCTTGTCCCCATGTTACATTTACCCAGTCTATATTTGGATAATTGAAGTCACCCATTATTATCACATTGCCCATTTTGTTCGCGTCTCTGATTTCTTTTATCATTTCTGTGTCTACCTGCTCATCCTGGCCAGGCGGACGGTAATACACTCCTATCACCGTTTTTTTCCCTTTTATACATGGAATTTCAACCCACAATGATTCAAAGGTGTGATTTGTGTCCTGCTGAATTTGTAATCTATCTGAGTCAAGGCTCTCGTTAATATACAATGCTACCCCTCCACCAGTCCGGTCCACCCTATCACTACGATATACTTTGTACCCCGGTATGACAGTGTCCCACTGGTTATCCTCCTTCCACCAGGTCTCAGTAATGCCTATTATATCCAATTTTTCGTTTAGTGCAATATATTCCAACTCTCCCATCTTATTTCTTAGACTCCTAGCATTTGCATATAGACATTTCAGAGTATGTTTGTTGTTCTTATTTGCATGATGCTTAGTACCTGACACTATTGATTTGACATCTTTTGTCTGATCTTTAGTTGTATTTAAGGGCACCTGGTCTACCATGGTCTGTTGTGCAACCTCACTATCCAGAAACCCTATCTTCCCTGTTTGTGAGGTATCTTTGCAAGATACCTTTTCCCGAACCATGCGCTTTTGAGCGACTGTCGGCCTTCCCCCTATTTCTAGTTTAAAAGCTGCTCTATCACCTTTTTAAATGCCGACGCCAGCAGCCTGGTCCCACCCTGGTTAAGGTGGAGCCCATCCTTTCAGAATAGGCTCCCCCTTCCCCAGAATGTTGCCCAGTTCCTAACAAATCTAAAACCCTCCTCCCTGCACCATCGTCTCATCCACGCATTGAGACTCTGGAGCTCTGCCTGTCTCTTGGGCCCTGCACGTGGAACAGGTAGCATTTCAGAAAATGCTACCCTAGATGATCTGGATTTGAGTTTTCTACCTAAGAGCCTAAATTTGGCTTCCAGAACCTCTCTCCCACATTTTCCTATGTCATTGGTACCCACATGTACCAAGACAGCGGACTCCTCTCCAGCACTATCTAAAATCCTATCTAGGTGACACGTGAGGTCCGCCACCTTCGCACCAGGCAGGCGTCACCAGGCGATCCTCACGTCCACCAGCCACCCAGCTAGCTAGCTATATGCCTAATGATCGAATCACCAACTACAACAGCTGTCCTAACCTTTCCCTCCCGGGCAGCACTTGGAGACATATGCTCGGTGCGGTACATCCCCTGGTGGGCAGGTCCTGGCTACAGGAGTACTTCCTACTTCACCAGTGTGATGCTCTCCTTCTAGGAGACCTCCCTCCTCCAAGGGCTACTAGACTGGAGGTGGGACTTCTCTACAACATCCCTGTAGGTCTCCTCTATGTACCTCTCTGTCTCCCTCAGCTCCACCAAGCTGTAAGGAAAGCCAAACCTGTCCCACAGTACCAATGCTCTGGTTGCCATAGGCCATTAGGGATAAATCACATGGAGTGACACTCAGCACATCCCGCTCCCCCCCTAGAGATGCCTCGAGTTTCTGAAACAGGCCTTGGGTAATCAAAGTCACCTCTGAGGCTGTATCCAGCAGACCCTGACAGGAAAATGTCTGTTGAATCAACAGCTCCTCGGTATATCTGTAACCTTTAGGAGTAAGTTGACCCATAAAGTACCTGGTTTCCTTAATCGAGTCACATAAGAGAGGCCCTTCCGGGTTTGAGGGGTGGACATCAGCCTGGGTCCCAGAAGACTCATCACTGACAGCCGACACAGCTTCCACCTGCACTGTGGGCATGGATGGTGGTGTAGGTGGATCCGAGCCTAGTCATGCCTGGTCGTCCTCAGGTATGGACAGAGGTTCCACCTCAACGGAGTTGACACTAGCAGTCGTGGGTGGCCCAAAATGCTTCTCCTTGTTCTTCGAAAAGTTGCCTCCTCTGGTTTGTGAAGAGGATGGCTGAGGTGCGGTTTCAGAATTTGTTCGTTGCAGTTGCACCAACAATTGCTCAATCTGTGCTTGCTGCTTTCTGATCTTATCCTGAGGCCACTGCCTTTTGTTAAAATGCTTCTTATTCGGGTCTTGTTGTTGTCCTTCACGCGCAGCAGGTTGCGCGGTGCCACCTGGCTGGCGAGGTTGGGTATTGCTAGGCCGTGATTGTGTCGACGGACTTGACACCTTGTTTTCCAGTGCAAGGTGACTGCACAAACACTGGGTTGAGCCCCTGGGCTGCGATGCTTTGATGCGGGTTTGGGTGCCTCCACCGTGGGCCGGGCACGACACATATCAAAAACCTCATCTGCCTGTTTCAGAAGCTTGGAATAAGGTTCTTTCTGTTGTCCCGTCAAGTGAAATCTCACTCGTTCAGGCAGCCCTTTCAGGAAAAGATTTCTGAATTCACCTAATTCAAGATCCTTTGCGTCTGGTATGGCCTGCCCTGGAAAAGGCTTGCTTCAAGCGAAAGGCCCACTCACGCGGACTCTCCTTGGGATCACAGAGCATATTATAGGCTGCCCGTTTTGCTTCCGTGTCATCTGCAAACAGACCATATTGCTTCTTCAAAGCTTGTTCCACAATAAACAGGTCTGGGCTGTCTTCCACTATAGCCTCCAAGTACACCTGACATTCTTCGTCAAACGTCCACTTAAGTAAAGCCAGTTTATCTGACTCTGCAGTGACCTGTAAAGTCTTAAAGATTTCATGAACTGACCGCAAATGAGCATGTATGGATACCTTAGAAGACTCCTTAAAAGGTTTGATCATAGTGTGAATAGTCTTCATTGTTTGGGAGTGTTGTTCCCTAGATAAAGTGTTATTTTTAAGTGTCTGGGTGGAATACCGCTGCTCACCAGTAGGGGACGAAAATGGTGGTGTGGGTGTACTGTTGATGTTATCAGGTAGTGCAGAGGGCTGTGACCTCCTTGGGTGTGGCACAGGCCTACTGTTCCTGGTGACATCATCAGGCAGGACAGAAAGCTGTGCCCTTCCTGGGAGGAGCATAGGAAGACTCCAGAGTTAGACCACATATTTGGGTCCCCCCCCCCCCCATGAGAAATTAGCATTTGTAATGTACTTTCTCTTGGTAAGAATAAAGAATTGCTTCTCTCATAAGATGTGGCCTTCTTAGTCTTTTATCTCTCTAAATTGTGGGTGGTTGGTAAGTACTAATTTGGGAGGTGATACAAGCAGCCTTATTTAATTGAAAACATTTGGTGACCTTCGACTCTGAAAAGGTGGAGTCCAGTTGTCCAGGACGCTGGACAAAGGGACTCCACAACCAGGAGATTGTGTCTGAATTCAAGCTGCAGGATCTTCTGACACATGTTTAGTTTTAAAAGAAGTTTATCCTAATTCAGCTGCGGGATTTCTGGATATCTTCTATTTGGTGATAGTTGCCAGATTCGGTCGCAGGATAAGTACATAAGTATTGCCATACTGGGAAAGACCAAAGGTCCATCGAGCCCAGCATCCTGTTTCCAACAGTGGCCAATCCAGGTCACAAATACCCAGCAAGATCCCAAAAATGTACAAAACATTTTATACTGCTTATCCCAGAAATAGTGGATTTTCCCCAAGTCCATTTTACATTGCCAGTGCAGGGGTTTTTTTTTGTTTGTTTTTTTTATTTGTACGCTGCACTTTTTCCCACTCATGGCAGGCTCAATGCAGCAGGCAATGGAGGGTTAAGTGACTTGCCCAGAGTCACAAGGAGCTGCCTGGGCTGGGAATTGAACTCAGTTCCTCAGTACCAAAGTCCACCACCCTAACCACTAGGCCACTCCTCCACTCCACTTTGCATACACAGTGGTGAGTATTAATTTTCTTTTAATAATATAAAGCCAATTGTATATATAAGAATGCTTACACCTTTGGAGGTAATTGTTAAGTACTTTCCCTTAGAAAAAAGAATCTTACTAAACTTTGTAATAAATGGCATAAATGGAGTAAGAAACAGACTGATCTTTGTTGGCCCCCACCAGGGGCGTATCTGCGTGGGGCCACAGGGGCCTGGGCCCCCGCAGATTTCGCCCTGGCCCCCCTCTCCGCTGTCAACCCTCCCCCGCTGCTTACTTTTGCTGGCGGGGGGCCCCAACCCCCGCCAGCCGAGGTCCGACCCGCAATCTCCATATTTCGTCTTCCTCCGTGGCCATGTGCTTCAAGGAAGTAACGCTGCAGTGCTGATTCGTTGAATCCAGTTCGGCGTCTGACGTCGCTGCGACGTCAGACGCCGAACTGGATTCAACGAATCAGCACTGCAGCGTTACTTCCTTGAAGCACATGGCCACGGAGGAAGACGAAATATGGAGATTGCGGGTCGGACCTCGGCTGGCGGGGGTTGGGGCCCCCCGCCAGCAAAAGTAAGCAACGGGGGAGGGTTGACGGCGGGGAGGGGGTGGAGAGAGGGGGTGGAGAGAGGCAGAGGCGGCGGCGGCGGCAGCGGGGGGGGGGAGGCAAAAATGTGCCCCCCCTCTCTGGCTCTGGCCCCCCCTACCGCCGGATTCCAGATACGCCCCTGGCCCCACAAGGATCTTTTGACCTAAATATTTTGTACACACTAATTAAATATAATGAGACTTTAAAAAAAGGGGGTTTCTCGCACTAAGCATTTGCAAACTATAAATACATGGATTTTAGTTAGAGATACACAGAGTTTAAATCCCTGCCTGACTCTATTAAATTTCCTCATCCTCCACCTATAGCCCCTATGGAACCCCCACCTTACGGTGCACCCCCAGGTTTAGAAACCACAGGAGCTGCTAAATTATTACCTTGTGGCATGGCTATAGGTTATAACAAATTATATCCTGATTTGCCACAGGAATTGAAAAATTCTGATTTAAATCAAGACTTACAACCTTCTGCAGATTTTTTTACCCTGTCCCACTACTGTCTAAATTAAAGGCACGGTCGATATTACGCCACTCTCAGCTAATGCTGCAGACCCAGAGGTTCCCAAAATTCATGATTCTCAATGCTTAACCCCTAAGAATATTCTCACCGGAAACCTCAAGTGTATGCCTAATACATTAGCTGAATTAAAAACCGACCTTAAAATGCCTGATACTGATATTTTATGTTTCAATCATTTTTATTCTTTCAGTTGACAACAATTCTAGCAATGTAAAGATCATTTTACATTAACATTGAACCCCTTTTCACCCCCGCCCTCCCCCCGGCTCTTCCCTTTATCCATCCTCTGTACACTCTTTCACCATAACATTCCCTTTAACAAGATTATCTTTCAACCCCATAACATAACACTCCTCCCCCTTCGCCAGACGGTTCCCCTGTCATGTCCATTCATCTTGATGCACCATTAATTCCTGGTGGTTTACCACCATTATTTCTCCCTGACATACCACCAGACACCCCTTGATTATCAGGAGTCACACTAGCGGCCCCAAAATGTACACAGCGTATCTGTTCTGCCTTTGCCTCGCCTGCATGATTGGTCATGACAGGCCCATATCTAGTGCAAACTACCATACGCCTTACTCTTACAACGGAAACAGTGGTGGTCCAATTTGATATTTGTAGCATTGCCCACTGTGGGAATTTGTATGGCAAAGGCATTATTCGGCATTCGCTGCGTACATGTGCACTTACCCGAGTATGTACCCGAATTGGTACAACTACCCTTGTAACAAATGGGATATAAGGATATGGTGGTATACTGGAACTGACTCTTCGCACATGACATGGGACTATGCCCTAAGAAACCAGATCAAACTGCATGAGCCATATGTTAACCATGCTACCTGCGAGTTAGGAAAATGTAACCCAGTGATCCTTACATTTAAAGGGGTGTATAGGGAAATGAATCGCACCTATGTTATTGGAATAGATGCCACTAATGCAGATCCCATGGCCTGCTTCCGGGTTCTGGTCTCAGAACCCTCAAAGGCCAAACCTACTACCATTCCTCTCATACCTAAGAACCCCTTAGTACCCAAAGCCCTGGAGGAAACAAAGGTTCAAATCAAAATTTTAAATGTCACCGACCTTAGAGAAACTTTTGCTATTGAGACCGGCTACAGTGACATAAACCTATGGTTGGGTTGGGTATGCTATACTACCAATAGTTTGAATGTCACTGACTGCTATGTATATGCTTCCCCTCACCCAGAGCCTTTGGTCGTCCCTTTCCCATTAAATTTTGTAAATGACTATGATGGAGCTGTGTACATGTTAAAACTATTTCAAGGTACCCAAACTATTAACAAATCCTGTCTTTCTCTCAGCTTCTTGTTTCCAGAAACACTTAGAGGAAGTGAGAAAGTACCCCCAAGATTCAAACCACCAATACCAGGGACTAAATTTGAAGCCTGCGTGTGCAGGAAAATGGTTACCAACCCCTATCTAGTGGGAGATCTATAATTGTGCCATTACATCTAGTAGCAATCTGGATTTTTCTGATTTCACTCGCTCCAGAGCAGATGTTTGGTGGTATTGCGGGAATAGAACCCTATATCCAGCCCTACCCCGAAAATGGCAAGGACAGTGTGCCCTAGTCCAATTGATAATCCCCATTGCTATCGCACCCCAACATGTCGATAGACCAGTCCCCAACAGGAAACAGATCAGGAAAAGAAGGGAAGTCCCTGGTTTATTTGATGATGCTGTTTACCTTGATGCTATAGGTGTGCCGAGGGGTGCCAGATGAGTATAAAGCCCGCAACCAAATTGCAGCGGGATTTTAGTCCATTTTCTGGTGGGTAACTATTAATAAAAATGTTGATTGGATTAGTTATATCTATTACAACCAGCAGCGCTTCATCAACTACACCTGAGATGCTGTCAAGGGAATCACTGAACAATTGGATGCCACCAGCCGGATGGCCTGGGAGAATCGCATTGTTCTTGATTTTATGCTAGCGGAGAAGGATGGAGTTTGTGCTATAAGTGGACCTCACTGCTGTACTTTTATTCCCAACAATACTGCCCCTGATGGAACCATAACCAAGGCTTTAGAAGGACTGACCACCGTAGCTAATGAACTCACTGAGAATTCTGGCATTGACACTTCCTGGACAGGGTGGCTAGACAGCGCCTTTGGGAAATGGAAAAACTTCTTCCTCTCTGCAGCTACCACATTGCTTATCATTGTTACCGTTTTTGTACTTGTAGGCTGTTGCATTATACCCTGTGTTAGGATACTAGTGGAACGTCTGATTGAAACGGCCATCAGTAAGAAAGATCCCACAGGACAATATGTACTATATGAGAGACTGATTCACAATGTTAATGCTGGACTTTATGAGAATGAGAATGATGGACTCTATGAGGAACTTGGCCATAACAGGCACGATGACTATGAAATTATGCGTACTAATATGTAAGAATGCTTTTAGGGCAATATGTAATCTCTTGCTCGAAAACTTTACCTAAGATAACAAGTTTAAACTGCTTGAAACAAGAAAAGCAAGCTGAACCTACAAGACATTTTGTCCTGTATGATATATAACATATTGGCTTAATCATTTATAAATGGCTACATATGTGTTATTAATGTGATAATATATATATGCAATCTCCCTTTTCCTAGCTTGATACTCCTCCCCAGCAACCTTGTGACGAGTGGATTTGAATTTAGTATAAGGCCCAAGAATGGGGGTTCCAAATTGGGGTAAACCATTCAACATATACCATGACTACATTGTTTTGTAGCCCTTGCCCTACCAGAACTACACTTGTTTTTTTAAATTACATTCCTTTGGCTTTCATCTTAGTGCTCTCAAGGCAATGGCATAGCCAGAAGTCAATTTTTGGGTGGGCCAACAGGTTGGATGGGTGGGCACTAGACAGTGGTTTGCTGGTAAATGTTTAACAACAGGCTCTCTCCCTGGTCCACCTCTGCGCCCCACCCCCTGTCCACCTCCCCTCAAAATTGCAGAGCTGGCTATAGCCGGGGAGAGAGCCTGGGGGTGGGGGGGGGGGAGGCAATGCATTACCCTCTCCAGGAAAAAAAAAATTTAAATAATCCCAGGTTCCAATCTAATTCATGTTTAATGTGGGATAATATGCTATAAATAAGTAAATAAATAAATAAATATAAACTTTTAATGTTGAGCACCTGATTCTCAAAGTGGACATATTCCAAACACTATAATGAAAATACAATGATTTTTTCTACCTTTGTTATCTGGTGACTTTGTTTTTCTGATCATGCTGGCCCAGTATCTGATTCTGCTGCTATCTGTCCTCTTAACTCCGTTTCCAGGGCTTCCTTTCCATTTATTTCTTTACTTTCCTCCTTTCTTCTTCATTTCTTGCTCTACATCCGTAAGTAAAAGCTGGGTCCTCCACAGACTTGACTGTCCAGTGGATCCAGCTTCTGCCTATTTTCTCCATCTATGTGCTGTTTTTCTCCTCTCTTCCTTTTCCCTCATATATCCTTCCTCTCTCTTCTCTTCCCTCCCCTCCATCCATGTCAGCATTTCTTCTCTCTCCCTTTCCCTCCATCCATGTGCATCTCCTTCCTCTGTCTTCCCTCCCCGCCATCCATGTCCAGAATTTCTTCTTTCTCCCCTCCATCCATGTGCATCTCCTTCCTGTCTTCCCTTCCTTCCCCTCCATCCATGTCCAACAATTCTCTCCCTGCCCTCTCCTCCATCCACCCATGTCCAGCAACCATCCTCTCTCCACTGCCCTTCCCTCCATCCATGTCCAGCAACTCTCTTCTACCCTCTCCTCCACCCACCTATGTCCAGCAACTCTCCTCTCCCCTGCCCTCCCCTCTATCCACCCATGTCCAGCAACTCCCCTGCCCTCCATCCATCTATCCATTCATATCCAGAAATTCTCCTCTCTCCCCTGCCCTCCCCTCCATGTCCAGCAATTTCTCCTCTCTCCCTGGTCCTTGTCCTCCCATCCATGTCCATTGATTATCCTCTCTCCCCTTTGACCATCTTCCTCTCATTCCCTCTCCAGCACTCCCATTCCCCCCTCTGTCTCTCCCTTACCCAGTCTCCTAAATTCCTCCCCCATCTTTCACCTACTTCATTAGTCCCCCATTCCCCATACTCTGTACTTACCACCCCTCCCAGTCCCATCTATCTCCTGCTCCTTCCTTCTACTCACTACCCCTCCCAGTCCCATCCTTCCCTCTGCTCACCACCCTCTGCTGAATAAAGAAGACAACGTGGATGCAGGCATCACAGCAGCTCATTGGTTTGCTTGCTGTGTTTTAAGTGAATGGCGACGGCTGCGCAGGGGAGTAGAAACACAGATTTTAAATGGCTTCCTCCTGTAGTCGCAGCAGCGAACTGGCGGGCGGCGGTACTAACAGCATAAAGCAGCGAAGCTCTTCGATTCCGTCCTTCGCTTTCCATTTCCTGCCCTCTCAGCGTCCCGCCTGCCCGAAAGGAAATTACATCAAAGGAAGGCGGGACGCTGAGAGGGCAGGAAACGGAAAGCGAAGGACGGAATCGAAGAGCTTCGCTGCTTTATGCTTTTAGTGCCACCGCCGCCCGCCAGATCGCCCCTGCTGCGAGTCTGGAGAGATCAGCTGGGTGGGCGGGCCTGAGCTGAAATTGGGTCACCCATAGCTACGCCCCTGTCTCAAGGCTGTACGGCCGTGACCGGTAAAGTATGCACCCTCTTACCTTCCTGCTGAGGTATACTGTGCTGCTCGCAACTTAAGACAGCCTGCGGCCGGAGCACTAACCTTCATGTGTAGCAATTGAAGGCCAACCACGGTTCCAGGTGCAGGACTGGACCCAATGGGAAACTTCACAAAGTAATTAACAATACGTATCCCTATTTGTGAAGGCCTTGCTCTCGAAGGCCTTCAAGGGGGGATATGTATATAATGAACCTAACTAGACCCTTCCAAATACAGGTTCAGAGGCCTAAAGCTGTCAGCCAGAACTAAAAATCATGCCCTCTGTGTAACCCAGAGGCTCACGAGCTCACATGACAGGCTTACAGAAAAGATAACATGAAGCAAATTTCCATGCAAGGTGTTTACTAAAGAATGTAGTTTAGGGGCTTTTTCTGTTATCAGAGCGGGAACATAGATAAATGATTGCTGGTGAAATGGAACATGCTGATTAGGATGATGTTGCTTTAGCTCTGCCTGATAATCACGATCAAGGTGGTCGAAACTAATGATTATCTAGATTGCGGTCGAAACTAATGCTAACAAACTGCTAGAGATGTATAATTTTAGAAGAGTATAAAAGGTGATAAATGACAGGACAAAATTAGGGAAGTACTCAGAGATAGCACCCATATGTGCAGCTTTGTTGTAACTCTCTCATGAGAAAAGAAACATAGTCTGTATTCCCACTTGGTAAGTAATAAAGGGAATATTTTCTCATCTCTGTGTGGCCTTCACTTCTCTCCCTAACTGTATGAGTGTGTGGAACATTCTATTGGGTTAGGGAGGGCAGAAGATCTAACACCATCCAACTAATTCAGCCTCCATCAGGGCACAAACCATAGAGGTCAGCACAGCACTGGCTTTCCGACTTAGTCTCCCTTAAGTTTCTTTGGATCCGATCCTTCTAAACAGGATTCCTTTGTGTTTGTCCCACTCATTTTTTAATTCTGTTACCGTTTTCATCTCCACCACCTCCCGTGAGAAGGCATCCCAGGCATCTACCACCCTCTAAGTGAAAAAATACTTCCTGACATTATTCCTGAGCCTGGTTCTGGGTGAAACTCCAACCTGAAATTCAAAGGGTTCACAATCTCTGAGAACTTCACCGTAATGTCCCTCAGTTGCTTCATGGTGGCATCCTCATAGTCCTACAGCAACACAAGACTTATGCATTCGTGGTAACCGTTCTCCCAAACTCAAGGACCCTGGACTTGACCACCTTCTCACTGTGGGTCAGGTCACTCTGTTTCACATGTGCCCTTTCTGATCTCTGTTTCCCACTCAGCGCACTCTTGGTTCACCACTGAACCACTACAGTGACCGCTTGGACTAGTGCCCCCTGGTGTTCACTTCTTGTTTCTAGTACACTTTGCGCACGAACCCTCACAAGCTCTGGCTGGCCATCTGCAGGACATCCACCATGCCCTTCATAATGTCTGACTCTCCTGTCAACTGTCTCCTTAAGGCTTCCACTCGGAGTGACATTTTCCTAGTTTCAGCCAGGACATGTACACTTCGCATCCACTGCCTCTTGTTTGCTCTTCTCCTGATGTTTCTCAGTTGGTTCTCCAGCTGAACCCTTGTCTGAATAATTTTCTTGAGCTGGGTAGCCATATATACTCCAACTCCTTCAAGGTCTCCCCCATGGAGACTTTTATCTGGGTTTGCCTCTGGGCCAGTTGGCCTTGCAGTGTTTGCATTCTATTCTCCAGCACTGCCATCTTTTCTTGGTGCTCCCATGCATACCTTTCCTTGCATTTCTGTCAGCTGCCAGGTCTATAATCCATTCACTTCTGCAGCATGATACATCTAGCTGGGCTGCTTTCTCTCATTCACAGACCCCCTTCTCCCAGAGGCTCAACTCTTGCACTTTAATCTGGAGCCTAGCATTCCAAGACTTCTATTAGCTGCCCCTGAAGCCCAATATACTGCCACCATGGCACTATTGCTGCCACCTCTTGCTACATCTGCTCTGCTTCAGCTCCTGCAGTCTCTGCTTTGGCCTGATAGTCTTCAGTCTGGACTATCAACAGGCTAACTTGGTCCTTCAACTCCAAGACCTCTTGCTGCTGTTGTATCAGCTCGCCATCCTTGGCTTTCTTGACTACCTCCTCGGTCAGCCCGTTCTGCATTTCTTTGAATTGGTCCACTGGGCCACTCCTCTCCAACTGTTCTTGTAGTTCCTGCAGCCTGCAAGTTACTTCTTCCTTTGGTTGTGTCCAACTCAGTTTCTCCTCCACTAGCATGTGGTACTTCCTTTCCACCTGGGCTTCCTCGCAGCGCAACTCTTCCACCTGAAATCATGAGCTGGAACCACTTATGGGACTATCTACCTTCAGCCAAGGCATTCTCCCATTGCTTCTTTGCAACCTGGGTGAGTTCCCTTGCCTCCTCCAGCAAGGAGTCTCTGCTTGCTTCTGCAGTGTCTCAGTGGAGGAGTTCACACAGATTACCTGCTCTTGCAGCTGGGTAACCTCTTCTGTCTTCTGCTTCAGACAGTTCCTCAACTCTGTGATCTCCTGGGTCTTAGCCTTAGACAGGATTTCCTGGGTCTTAGCCTTCAACTGGGCTCTCAGCTATGCATTCTGGATCTGTGACCACTCTCTCTCCTTCTCCAACTGCTCTTCTCTGTAGCTTAAGGAGATTTCCAAGGCCTGGAGCTCCTCCAGCCTTGCTTGTATTCAGTAGCGTGCCAAGGGCGGGGTGGGGCGGTTCACCCCAGGTGCAGGCAGTTGTGCGGCTGTTGTCACCACCTGTCCCCTCTGGCATAAGTTCCTGTTCTGGGACAGGGGACTAGCAAAGCCGACAGCCCAGAGCCTGTGCACCTCTGTGCACCTCCAGGTGGTGAGGATGATGCACTTTTTTAGGAGGCGGGGGAGGTGAGTGATGCACTTTGGATGAAAGGGGTTGATGAGCCGAGGGGGGATGATGTGCCAGGGGGTGCGATATGCCGAGGGGGGGGCATAGCAGCGACCCGCCCTGGGTGGCAGCCAACCTAGGTACGCCACTGCTTGTATTACTGTCTCTGCAGGGTCCCTTCCTTGGGACTTGGCACTCAGTTGCATTTTCTTCACCTGCTGTTCAATGGTTTCATGTAAATTTTTCTGTTCTGCTTCCACAGCAGTGTGGATACTCTGTAATTCCTTCACATACTTTCCTGTTTGCCAGGTCCTGCATCCTGGTGTGATCTTCATTACACTTTTCTCTTTGACTTTGCAACTGGTCGTTGACATTTACCTGTTGCTGTTGCTGCAGTTCTTTATCCAGTATTTTAATACAGCAGTCGGCCTCCTCCAACTTGCTAACTAAATCTTGAGGAGGGTCTTTAACCTCTACCAGGTGATCCTCAAGGTTTTTGTCTCTTCCCCTGGTTGAAATACCAGTCCAGGTCTTCAAACCACCGAAGTGGACTTCCTTCCACCTCTTCGACTGCACATTAGACAGACACTTAACCTCTATCTGTTGTTCATGACAGGTCTCCTTTTCCTTCTTGGGACTTCTGACCTTGGGTTGCAACTCACTCCATTGCCCAAGCATCACTTTCCCTTCCTGTCCAACCATTTCTAGCTTCCTGCCTTTGTCAGGGCACTTAACCTGCTGAAGCCCTTTGACTTCTGGCAGGCTACTTAACTTGCTCCCTCTTGGAGACCATTATCTTCCTTACTCCTGGGGATTTCTCGGTTACCCCAGTAGGCTCTCTGCTTGTCACCCCTTGTGATTATTCCATGGCTCTCTTTTTGGCCTTTTCCTGTTTCTCTGCCATGTCCCACTCCCAGGGCCAGTAATCCTCTGAATTTACAGTCCACTTTTACATTTACATTTGTCACAACTGTCAGGAATAGCGAGCCCTGGAGCTTTGGCAGACAAATCACCTGCGCTGGCACAGGCAAGAATCAGAACAGACTGGACTAAGATAAACTAACAGACTTAACACAGGCAGGACCGAGGTAACTAAACACAACGGACTAACAGACTCAAGACAGGGCAGGATAGAGGTAACTAAACACAATGGACAAAACAAAGATCAGATCCAGACTAGGCAAGGAAAAGAAGGCAAAGGGGCCAAAACTGGAACCCAGCCAGGACAAGGCAAAACTCGGAACTGGATTAAAACTGGGACTGGGACCCAGAAATGCAAGACAAGGCAACACATGAAAGTGGATTAAAACTGAGTCCAGAAAAGGGCAAGACAAGGACAAGGCAAGAACTGGATCTGGACAAGACTAGACTGAAAGAGACAAGACAGGGTAGGAGCTAGGCAACAAGAATAACAGAAGCAAGACAATAAACAAGGCAGGAACAGGATTCAGGATTCTTAAACAGGCTTGGCTGGAACAGGATTCAGGATTCTCAAACAGGCTTGGCTAGAACAGGATTCTGGAATGGACTTGGCTTGGCTTGACTGGAACAGGATGCTGGAACGGACTTGGCTTGGCTTGACTGGAACCAGATTCTGGAATGGGCTCGGGTTGACTGGAACCGAATTCCGGATTCTCAAACAGGGTTCAGGATTCTCGAACAGGCTTGGCTGGAACAGGATTCAGGATTCTCAAGCAGGATTCAGGATTCTCAAGCAGGCTTAGCTGGTCAAGCAGGATTCAGGATTCTCAAACAAGCTTGGTTGGAACAGGATTCAGGATTCTCAAACAGGCTTGGCTGGAACAGAATTCAGGATTCTCAAATAGGCTTGGCAGGGAACAGGATTCAGGATTTTCAAACAGGCTTGGCATGGAACAGGATACTGAAAGGGGCATGGATTGACAGAGAGCAGGGATAGAAACTAGCTCAAACACATAGCAGGGGCTGAACCTGGCTCAAACACACAACAGGAACAGAACTTAGCAGAAACAGAGCTCAAGAGCCAGGAAGCAAACATAGCAGACAAAGGATTAAGCAGACTAAGTGAAAACAAACAAATAAAAAAGCAATGTGCTTACCAGCATCCACAGCTGGAAGGGAAAGGCCAGGCAGATTGAGAGGCAGCAGACACACCTGCATAGCAGTGAGGTAATTAGGGACAATGCTGGCTTCTACAGACTCTCAGAATTAACAGACAAGAACTACATACACAGGAAACAGAACAGGGAAAACAGGAACAGAGCTTGGCTAAACACAGAGATTGGCTTAAACACAGAACTTATCTATAGCAAGAGTCAAAAGCAGGGTTAGACTAAAAGCAGAAACCAAGGGAAGTCAAACAGATATAGACATCAAGGGCAGGGTGTGGCTCTAGAGCCAGGTCTTCAGAACCAAGGTTCAAAAGCAAACTCACAGAAACAAAACAAAGCATTGAAACACAAGACTCAGGGAAACACAGAACAGACCTTTAGGAGCAAGACTCAGGAACAAAGCCAAGCAGGAATATGACCTATACAGGTCAGGGACTGTCTTTCTTCTATGTTTGTGCAGCGCTGCGTATGCCTTGTAGCGCTATAGAAATGCTAAATAGTAGTAGTAGTAGTAGTAGTAACACAGATTAAGAGACCTCTTGCAAAGGCAACGTAGGAAAGCTCCCTGAGTCCTTATAAAGGAGTAGGCTGATGATGTCACAAGTAGGAAATGAAGCAGAAGCAGGGAGACCAAAGCGAGGCTTGGTTTACAGGAAGAACAACAGGAAAGGAAGCAGAAGCAGGGAGACCAAAGCGAGGCTTGGCTTACAGGAAGAACAACTGTTGGAGGAGGCACAGAGAAGGCCTCCAGTATTCCATGTACATAATTATTTTTTCATTTTTAGACAGGGAGAAATAAAGATTTCTCCCCTTCTGATCATGAGAACAGTTATTGCTGGAAGCATTTCACTCTATCCCCCTCTTGCCCAGCCAGGTGATTGTAAACCTGACTGCCCACGATCCATAAGTGTGGACAGGCCTCAGGGTATTTGGGCACAGAGTTCTTTTTCATGTCTTTTTTTTCTAAGGGGCCACTTCAAAGCAAGAGAGAATGACTTTTCTGTAACCATGAGAAAAACAACACTTGCAGAAACTACCCTTTTTTTTTGCCTAGAACAATAGATCAAATACTGTACCCCACAAAAGGAAAGCAATAAACCTCCCTTTGAGAAACAGACTTCTGGAGCCAGGTAGCAATGGCTTTTATTATGTATTTCCTTGAACACAAGAGAATCTATGTTCTGACATGTTTCCAAAACACAGGGTCTGAGCTGTTAGGGGAAAAATATAACACCTCCATAAGGAAGCAGTTAAACTCTTGTCTCCTCTCTTTAGAATAAGAATATAGGATAAGGAAAATACTGAGACAAAAGATCAAAAGTTCTGACAAATATATTCTTTTGTGGGAAACCTATAAATATGACCAGAAGAAAGATAATGATCCAAAACATTTTGTCACTTTCTGACAACAGAACAAATGCATCTTCTAAGGAAATGTAAACATATGCTATGTTGATACTATAAACAAAGGAGATCCTGACTGTATTTGCAAGTTGCTAACTAGGGGGGGGGGGACCTCCCCTCCCTCTTACTTCTTTGTACTGTAAGAGAAAAAACCCTATATAAACTTTTTTGTAAGGCAGGAAAGTGGTCAGCACACATCTCTTTTGGCCCTACACCAGGAAACTGAAAGAATGTCCTGACCCTTTTCCACTGAACTTCCATTTCTGTACATGTTCTTCTGTCTGTCCTGATTCTGAATACTGTATCTATTCTATTTCTTATTTTTTGTCCTAATTTTGGATAAAGAATAAACCTGTATTAACCCCAAGAAGCTTCTTTTGGTTCTTTTCCTTTTTTTGTTTCTAGTTGTTATTGTTTTAAGCAGACTTTACCAGCTGTCCGGGTTTCTATGATACCAGTTGGAGATTTGTCTGTGCAAGTACTGCTGATTCTGTTGGGCTCTGGGACGCAGCACGAAAAGGCACAAACACAACAATAGGGAAAAAGGCAGACTGGAGAGATCACAGAGCTAGATACAGAAAAACAGTAGGTCTGAAATAAGGGCATGGCCACAACCGTGACAACATTTCACTTCCAGCCCACTTTACTTTCACTCAGTACTTAAACACTTGCAGAAAAAATAACTTTCAACCACTTTCTGACTCAGAAATCCATCATGCAGTCAGAGCTCCCTCACTCACATCTTCAGTCTTTGGTGTCTTCAGCCCCTCTTCCTACTTCAAAGCAACAGGATGTTTTGAAGCACGGACCTTAAATAAACTTTTCACAATCTCCATTTTGAAAAAGAATGTCTCCATAGAGAATAATGTGAAAATTACATTTTTAACAAAAATACCACAAAAATTACCATAAAATGTGTTCAAAATGTCCTTTAACCATTAGTGCTGTCAAACTACATACTGTACTTTTTTCATACATTTAAGGACTTCTACACATTTTTGTCAAAAATCACTATAAAAACTCCCATAAAACCAATAAAGTTCTACATCACCCCATGCACACCCTCAAGTGAAGCCCACTCATAAAAAAATTTAAAGCTCAAAACTGGCCCAAACTAAAACCTTCTCAATTGACCTCAAAAATTATTTTTTTAAAACTTCAAAGTAGTAGGCCACCTAGAGAGGTTCTCAGGTACCCAAAACTACCATTAGAATCCCTCAAAAAGTAACCCTTTAAACGCCAGCCCAATGGGACCACAAAATACATTTTAAAAATAAACAAAACAAAATGTTGGGCCACCAGACCCCTTACCTGGTTCCCGGAAGGGTCAGGACATGACCTCCACCACTGGTCTGGGTCTTGGAGGTCCCTCCAAGGTAGTGGTAAACCACCGCAATTTACCATGGTGACTGTGGTACTCCAGCAGAGGCGCCTCCAAAATTGAGGCCTCGGCTTCAATTTGGGCCTAGCGCCAGCCCAGGAGCACTACCCACATGCGCAAAAAGTCACGTATGCTTGGAGCCTCTTCCTGCAAGCCAAAACCAGCCATTGTGTAGCTCACGCACTGCTGGGAAACATCACAACCTGGCAGGGCAGCATCAGGGGAGGAGCAGGAAAGTGTTGAATACCAGATTGAATACCAGAGCCCTGAAGAAGAAAATACTGCCACTAATGACTCCACCTGGCCAGGAACCCCCTTCCTTGGACACCAGGTAAAAAAACAAATTCGTGCCCTCTTTAACCAAATGTTGTCCCCAATATTCCACACAAATATTCCAATTTACTAATTCTCAATAAGTACATACATAAGTGCATAAGTAATGCTACACTGGGAAAAGACCAAGGGTCCATCGAGCCCAGCATCCTGTCCACGACAGCGGCCAATCCAGGCCAAGGGCACCTGGCAAGCTTCCCAAACGTACAAACATTCTATACATGTTATTCCTGGAATTGTGGATTTTTCCCGTTTACTAGTGGTTTATGGACTTGTCCTTTAGGAAACCGTCTAACCCCTTTTTAAACTATGCCAAGCTAACCGCCTTCACCACTTTCTCCGGCAACGAATTCCAGAGTTTAATTATGCGTTGGGTGAAGAAAGATTTTCTCCGATTTGTTTTAAATTTACTACACTGTAGTTTCATCGCATGCCCCCTAGTCCTAGTATTTTTGGAAAGCGTGAACAGACGCTTCACATCCACCTGTTCCACTCCACTCATTATTTTATATGCCTCTATCATGTCTCCCCTCAGCCGTCTCTTCTCCAAACTCCAAGCCCTAGCCTCCTTAGTCTTTCTTCATAGGGAAGTCGTCCCATCCCCGCTATCATTTTAGTCACCCTTCGCTGCACCTTTTCCAATTCTACTATATCTTTCTTGAGATGCAGCGACCAGAATTGAACACAATACTCAAGGTGCGGTCGCACCATGGAGCATCCTCACACCTGTTTTCCATACCTTTCCTAATAATACCCCAAATTCTATTAGCTTTCCGAGCCGCAGCAGCACACTGAGCAGAAGGTTTCAGTGTATTATCAACGACGACACCCAGATCCCTTTCTTGGTCCATAACTCCTAACGTGGAACCTTGCATGACATAGCTATAATTTGGGTTCTTTTTTCCCACATGCATCACCTTGCATTTGCTCACATTAAACGTCATCTGCCATTTAGCCGCCCAGTCTCCCAGTCCTTCTGTAATTTTTCACAATCCTCTCGCGAGTTAACGACTTTGAATAACTTTGTGTCATCAGCAAATTTAATTACCTCGCTAATTACTCCCATCTCTAAATCATTTATTAAAAAGCAGCGGTCCTAGCATAGACCCCTGAGGAACCCCACTAACTACCCTTCTCCATTGTGAATACTGCCCATTTAACCCCACTCTCTGTTTCCTATCCTTCAACCAGTTTTTAATCCACAATAGGACATTTCCTCCTATCCTGTGACCCTCCAATTTCCTCTGTAGCCTTTCATGAGGTACCTTGTCAAACGCCTTTTGAAAATCCAGATACATAATATCAACCGGCTCCTCTTTGTCCACATGTTTGTTTACTCCTTCAAAGAATTGAAGTAAATTGGTCAGGCAAGATTTCCCCCCACAAAAGCCGTGCTGACTTGGTCTCAGTAATCCATGTCCCTTGGATGTGCTCTGTAATTTTGTTGTTAATAATAGCCTCTACCATTTTCACCGGCACCGACATCAGACAGGTCTATAATTTCCCGGATCTCCCCTGGAACCTTTTTTGAAAATTGACGTTATATTGGCCACCCTCCAATCTTCCGGTACCACACTCAATTTTAAGGATAAATTGCATATCACTAACAGTAGATCCGCAAGCTCATTTTTCAGTTCTATCAGTACTCTAGGATGAATACCATCCGGTCCAGGAGATTTGCTACTCTTCAGTTTGCTGAACTGCCCCATTACGTCCTCCAGGTTTACCGTGAAGTCAGTAAGTTTTTCCGACTCGTCCACTTTAAATACCATTTCTGACACCGGTATCCCACCCAAATCTTCCTCGGTGAAGACCGAAGCAAAGAATTCATTCAATCTCTTCGCTACGTCTTTGTCTTCCTTGATTGCCCCTTTTACCCCTTGGTCATCCAGTGGCCCAACCAATTCTTTTGCCGGCTTCCTGCTTTTAATATACCAAAAAATTTTTACTAGGTTTTTTTTGCCTCTAAGCTATCTTTTTTTTGTAATCCCTCTTGGCCTTCTTTATCTGCGCCTTGCATTTGCTTTGACACTCCTTATGCTTCTTCTTGTTATTTTCAGACGGTTCCTTCTTCCATTTTCTGAAGGCGTTTCTTTTAGCCCTAATAGCTTCCTTCACCTCACTTTTCAACCACGCCGACTGTCTTTTGGACTTCTGTCTTTCTTTTCTAATTTGCGGAATATGTTTGGCCTAGGCCTTCAGGATGGTATTTTTGAACAGTGTCCATTCCTGTTGTACAGTTTTTACCCTCTCAGTTGCTCCCCTAAGTTTTTTTTTCACCGTTCTTCTCATTTTATCATAGTCTCCTTTTTTAAAGTTAAACACTAACGTATTTGACTTCCTGTGTATAGTTACTTCAAGATTGATATCAAAACTGTTCATATTATGATCACTGTTATCAAGCGGCCCCAGTACCATAACGTCCCTCACCAGATTATGCGCGCCACTAAGGACCAAGTCTAGAATTTTTCCTTCTCTTGTCAGCTCCTGCACCAGCTGCTCCATAAAGCTGTCCTTGATTTCATCAAGGAATTGTACCTCTCTAGCGTGTCCCGATGTTACATTTACCCAGTCTATATTTGGATAATTGAAGACACCCATTATTATCACATCCTGGTGAGGCGGACGGTAGTACACTCCTATCACCGTCCTTTTCCCTTTTATACATGGAATTTCAACCCACAATGATTCAAAGGTGTGATTTGTGTCCTGCTGAATTTGTAATCTATCTGAGTCAAGGCTCTCGTTATGCTAGCTCTTGCTCTCAGTAAAGTACAGGCCAATGGCCCAGGCTAAGAGCTAGGCCTCTTAAAATCCAAATATCATCTCTGATACAAAATATATTTCACTGCAGCTCAAGCTGAAATGAGTTCCCAGAGAGCTAGGCTTGTAAAAATCAGAGATCACCTTTGACACAGTTATCTTCCACTGAAGCAAGTGCTGAGCTGGCAAGGGAGGGGGCATTTGCTCTTGTCCACAATCCTGAGACTGGCATCTGCAAGAAGTCATGAGCCAAGATGTTTTGATTAAAATGAAAGATAGTATAGAGGGTTAGTTGCAAGTAAAGGGAGGGGGGAGCTGAAGAGAGCAGAATGACCCATGAAGTCATCTCTGAACTTATCTTGTTTATACTTAGAGCTTGAGAATATGTGAAGTCATTCTGTTCAATTGATAAGGGCCAAGAGCCCTGGTGAGAAAGCTAGGGTCCATTGGAACCAATGGAGTCAAAATTGTATATAAGGAACAGTCTGAGGGATATTAGATGCAGAAGTCTTCAGAAGGTTGGAGAGAGAGACGTGTCATGAACTGCTGTACCATCATATGAATACCTGCTTGCCTGTACCATCTTTGGGTGAGATGACAATGCTAATAAACTATATTACTCTATCTACTGAATACTGGGCTCCTTTCTAATTGGGGAGGTTGCTACTGCCTGACGGTGTAAGCCTATCATGAGCAGATTCAAGGTTGGGGTAATTAAGTGTTACAAGAAATGATTTATTTTGGGGAAAATAGCTCTAGAGCAACTCGCCTCTCTTTATAATTTAAGAGCAGGTGCTGTATTTATAAGTTTTAGGATATTAATTTCTCCACCAATCACCAAAGGTGATAATTGCAATAAATTAAATAAATTAAATATATATAGCTTCAATATACTCAGAACACAAAGAGACCGTATTTTTAGCTTCAAAAAGGTTGATTTAATATACAATTGCACACGAGAGGTAGGTTTTTAAGAGATCTTTACAGGTAATCTGTGCATAAAATAGAACAAAGTAGCAGGTAGGTTAACTTACAAGTCCTTGTTACAAGCATGCTGTGGTCCAGCTGATTGATGAGCACATGGTTAGGACAGGAGGGCTTCTGCAGTATATGGATCTGAGTTGCTTGCAGCTGAAGAGAATCTGACTTGCTTGCAGTTGAAGAGAATCTGACTCTTGGGAAACAGCTTGTCCTTTTATACCTTGCAAGCTGCAGGAGGATATGCCATGTGGATCTTTGTCCTGATTTCCTGGTTTCCACACGACCCTTGTGCATTTGCAAAGCATTGTGGTTCTCATGTCTGCACACGACCCCTGAGTCCTGGTCTCATGTCTTATGACATCACGAGACTTGCTGTCTGGATTCTGCTGGCAAAAGGTCTTTTGATGTCCTGCTCAGTCTCTGGGGCAGATACACATTACAAGTCCTTCCTTTCTGCACATGTCTGAAAGCTGATGGGAGGGGCAGGTATACCTTTGACAAGCAAATGTCCTGTTTATGCTTTTCCTAAGTTCTTTGTTTTCAATGGGGTATTCAGGTGCCCACCTTAGTCCATCTCTGGGAGGGCAGAGGAAGCTCTTTTGTGTTTGTTAAGTGTTTGTAATTAACTATCCCTGCTCTTAGAAGTTCCCAGAAAAAGGAATGGGGAGAGAGGGGCTTGAAATGAAACTATTTTCTCTGCTGCAGTGTAAAAGCTGCACAAATATATTGGTGTATATATAATCCAGCAAAATATAATAAACTGATACCATTACATAAGTACCTAGAGGGGATATGCAGTTCTATCCAGGATAGTAGAGAGAGCCCCTGGCTTCTGCTGCCCAAATGGGTGAGGCAGATCTAATTAATTACATTTTGGTAGCAGAAGGATGGGGTTTCTCCCTCTGAGATTAGGATCTGCCTCCCTAAATTTAATTGACAGTTAAGCACCTTAAATTAACATTGGGCTCCGGACTGTAAATTCCTTTAAGATATTTTTCTTAAACTTTCACCTGGGCTACAGAGCTGTACTTTCAATTAAAGCATTTTCCTTTCACTGTTAAGCATTTTCCTTTTACTGTTAGTATTATCCCTAACGAGCTCTGTAACTAAAGTGCTCAAGGTCTTCCCTCAGGGATGCCTGCCAAGTTTGGCTTCCTTATCAATTCAGCTACAGAGCACGGCTGCAATTCAACTGGCATACTGAACTTTTAAAAGCACATTTTTCTTTCCGGCTTTTTTCTTCATGTCCCATGCTGAAGTGGTAAAAGTCAAACAGTCATTACAAATGTATTCTTTTTAACCTCTTGCTGTCTATCCTCTGTCAACTGTCTTGCTCCTAAATCCACCTAACTAACTCCCTGCCTTATATTTTTTCCTACCTTTAAACTCCAGTTCCATCTCCCGGGACTGGTAAAAACTGTCTTATCAGCATATTCTCCCTGTGCGGACTAATGCTAGTGGATCTCCCACTTCACGCACGTGAGATTTATGTTTCTCTATCTCTAAATTTTCCGTCTGCTTTCTTGGCAGCATTTCTCATACACACAGCCTTCCTCGGCTGCTTCTCCCATTACCACCTTCAGCTGGGTCATGCATTAGCCGGTTTCCAAATTACTGGAGACTGACCCCACCCTTTGTAGAGGTTCCAGACTTAAGACAGTCTGTGTTGACCGCTGCTCTTTCCCCAACAATAATAAAGGGAGTATGAAGTGCCTCTCTAACCTCTACCAAGGTGCCTTTTAGGGTTCTGGTACAGGAAGATCTTTAAAGCTGGGCATTGAACAGCACACTTCCAGGCTTTTTGTTTCTGGGAAGGCTGCCAATCCTAAATTGTTTACCAATTCAGCCCTGCTTGTTCTGTGCAGGGACACTGGCTGAAGCAGAATAGAAACCCTGCTTTTAAAACTACTTTTTGCTGAGTTTACTGCTCTACCCTATGCGAGTTGCACCTGCACAGAAGAACATCGGAGAAAAACCCATGTTCGTTTCAACTTCAGCCTAGCATTCACTTTTTGATTACAAGCACTACCTTTTTCTGCATTAAAAATTTGTATCTTTATTAGACAGTGTCCTATCACTGGATACTGCCCTTTCCCTTTGTAACGACAGAAGAGGAAAAAAAAGAGAGAAAAAAGAAGGGGTGTTGCGGGTCAACTTCCCTTTTGTATATGAGTCTGAGAACCTACTGTCCCAGCCCTTTGTGAACATATAGAATTGGTTGCCTCTATACAGGGTACTCTCCAAATTGTCCCCCAGATTAATTATTTTTTTTTCACTTTAAATATTTTTATTAATGAAGCAAATTACAACATTCAAGACAGTACAGATAATGCCAAGTTGACCTAAAATATTGGACATCCATATAATATAACAGAAAAGAACAAAACAACAACCCAGTCACCCTTATGGTGAAAATTGAACTATCAACTCCCAATCACTATAAACAAGGGTCTACACCCTCAGCTCTGTCCTACCCCCTTAAATTTGTTCAAGCATATAATTGCCTCACTTCCCCCTCTAGCTCTCCTCTTCCATTTCTCTCTTCCCTACCGCCCCCCTCCCTCCCTCCCTTCCCTCTTCCCCCCCTCCCCAACTATCACCCGTTCCTATCAAAGTTTGATTGTCCCCACCCATTCTTGCAGTTGAGACCATCCTCTCTTGCGCCGTAGCTCCCCATCTCTACGGTATGCCGTAAAGTGTTCCATAGCTATGAGTTGTTCTAATTTTGCTTTCCAATCCCCCAAGGAAGGAGGGCCAGTAACTCGCCACTTCCGAACTATCAGGCATTTTGCTGCCGCCAGATCCCAACTTAACATTTTGCTCCGTTCCCATGAGTCACTGTCATTATACATCCCCAGCAAGCACACATGTGGACTGCACACCATGGAATCTCCAAACATTCTTACCAATGCTTTCATCACCGCCTCCCAAAACGGTATCAACCGGGGGCAGGACCACCAAATGTGCAGAAATGAGCCCTTGTCTTTACCACATCTCCAGCACCGGTCAGAAGCATTAGGGTACATACCCCTAATTCTCTCAGGAGTGTAATACCACCTCGATAGCACCTTGTATGCATTCTCTTGCACTAGAGCGCACGTGGAGGCCTTTTGAACCTCCCCACATATCCTCTCCCATTCCTGATTATTGAAGCAGCAATTTAAGTCTGATTCCCATGCTCCCTTGAAGCGAAAGGGGGCAGGGTCACTGCCTCTCATAAATTTGTATAGCACCGAGATGGATCTAGGCACCCTCCGTAATATACCCCATAAATTCTCCAAGCTCTCCTTATCCTGAGGGCTGCCCCCCCTCCATCCCATCGCTCCCATAAAATACTTAATCTGTAAGTAAGAAAAACGATCTCCTTCAGGAAGTCCATATAGTAACCTCAGTTCCTCAAAGCTCTTAATCTGGGCCCGTTGGAGCACATCTCGAAAACTCGAAAGGCCCAAGTGATACTATCGCACAAAAACCCGATTATCCTTCCCGGCCCCAAACTTCGGCTCCCATCTTATCCCCACCCTAGTGGAGACCCCCTCTCCCTGTCCCCACTTCCTCCGAAACTCCTCCCATACAGTCAAAATGTGCCTAAGATATGGGTTATCCATGCCCGCCAACACCCCCCCCCCAATCCCTCAGTGGTCCATAATAACGATTTTAAACCCCTATGTGGGAAGTACAATTGTTCCACTTGACCTGTTGGCTGAAGCCTGCCCCCTTCCCATTCCAGCACCATCTTGACCTGAGCAGCCTGATAATACCACTCAAGCCGAGGCATTACTCTACCCCCTCTTTCAATCTCTCTCCATATCACCCTTCCTGCTAACCGGGGATGTTTGCCGTCCCATACAAATTGCAATATCTGGCGTTGTAATTGCTGCATCTCCTGCTTGGGGACCGCCACCGGCAAACACTGAAACACAAACAACAGCCTAGGCAAGACGTTCATCCTTATTACCGCCATCCTCCCCCACCACGACAGCCACAACCCTTTCCACCGTGATAATTCAATTCTAATGCACTCCACTATTTTGCCATAATTAAGTCCATAGACTCTACTCAGATCTCTAGGAATACAAACCCCCAGATACCTAATATGACTTCTGGCCCACTTAAAAGCAAACCTCTGCTTCAAACAGTTTTCTTCTTCCTGGGAGACCGAAATGCCTAATATTTCGCATTTCTCCATATTAATCCTCAACCCCGCATACTGTTCAAATTCCCCCAGGAAATCCACCACCACCTCCAACGTTTTCCCTGGATCTGTCACATAAAGCAACAGATCATCCGCATACAGTGCCATGCGATGTTCCCTCTTCCCCACTGTGAAACCCCGAAACTCCGGATGGCTACGTAACCTCTCTGCCAAGGGCTCTATATATAAAGCAAACAATAAGGGCGACAGGGGGCAGCCCTGCCTGGTCCCACGTTCAATAGCAAAAAAGGAGGTATACTGGCCGTTGATCTGTATACAGGCCTTCGGCGCCGCATACAAGGCTGCTATCCACCTGCAGAAATTATCCCCAAGACACATACGCTGCATAACCTCTTTCAGAAACACCCAGTCAACCCTGTTCAAATGCTTTTTCGGCGTCTATGTGTAACAGTATTGCCCCTGGGAGTCTCTTCTGTGCTTCCCATTGCAAGTGGAGGGTACGGCGAATGTTGTCACCCACCTGTCGACCCGGGATAAACCCCAACTGGTCATCCCCTATCAACTTTGGTAGGACCCGTCCCAACCTGTTGGCCCACACCTTGGCCAGTATCTTTACGTCAACATTTAAAAGTGAAATGGGTCTATAGGAGCCACACACAGTGGGATCCTTTCCTGGCTTAAGCAATCAATAGAAATCAAACAAAATAAAACATGGAAAAGAAAATAAGATGATACCTTTTTATTGGACAAACTTAATACATTTCTTGATTAGCTTTCGAAGGTTGCCCTTCTTCGTCAGATCGGAATAAGCAAATGTGCTAGCTGACAGTGTATATAAGTGAAACATTCAAGCATTATTATGACAGTCTGACAGGGTGGGAGGATGGGGGTGGGTAGGAGGTATGCATGGGGACATCAAAGCATATCATTGATATTCTAACAGGATGGGTGTGGATAGGTGAGGGGTGGGGTGATCAACAGAGACATACAGCTTTATGGTTTATAATGTGCTAGGAACCCCAGATCCTTGTTAAGTCCTTTCTGTTGGGTGTTAAAATATTCAATCATTCTGACTTCAAAGGTCTTACGTTCTTGTATGGTTTTAAAGTTACCTTTCAGGATTTTCACTGTGAAGTCACTGGTACAGTGTCCTGGTCCTGTAAAATGCTGACCAACAGGTGTGGGAACCCTACTGGCACCAGTATTGTTCATGTGATGTCTATGTAAATTGAATCTTGTCTTAAGCATCTGGCCTGTTTCTCCAATATAGCATCTGGCTTAAGCAACAAAGAGATCCCTGCTTCCATCATTGAATTTGAGATCCCCCTTCCCTCCAATACTCCATTCCCTAGCCTGATAAGCTGGGGCCCCAACTCCTCCGCATAACACTTAAAAAAACGAGCGGTGTAACCATCCAATCCCGGGGCCTTCCCATTCTGGAGGTTCTTAATTACCCCATATACTTCCCCCCATCTTATTGGTTCTCCCAATCGTACTTGCTCAGCTTCACTAAGACACGGGAGCTGTAGCTGATCTAAAAATTGCCCTATTTCCCCCCCTACTCATATCCTCCCCCTTCTTATACAATTCTTCATAGTATGTCCCAAAGCTTCTAGATATATCCACATCTGCATAATGCCAACCCCCCTTACCATCTCTCAGCCTTTGAATAAGTGTCTTCACTCGCCTCGCCCGCAACCGACGTGCCAGAAAAGCGCTTGATTTATTAGCAAACTCAAAGGTCTGCTGTTTCAGCTTGGTTTGCATATATTCAATCTCTATCATTTGCAATTGTGCCAATGCTCCCCTTACTGCTGTAAGCTCCTCCCCCAACTTTTTTGTGGGTTGCCTCTTATGTTGTTTTTCCAGTTGCACTAGGTGAGCTCGTAGCTCCAAGGATTTCTGACCTCTTTCTCTTTTTCTCCATGCACCTCATTTAATAAAAACTCCTCTAACCACTGCTTTCATAGCGTCCCATAAGGATCCATCATTAACCTCACCATTATCATTAAGTTGATAAAATTCCTGTATCGCCCTCCTGATGTCCTCCCTCACTGTTTCATCTCCCAATAGAGTCTCATTGAGCCTCCATAGGCCCCCCCTCTGCCTACCCCCCCCCCCCCAGCCCCTTAAACCTAATCCATATAGGAGCGTGATCAGAGACCTGACAAGTCTCTATTTCTGCTGCTTCTATCATATGCCAACTGTTGCGGTGTACCCACAAACTGTCTAACCTCGCATAAGACTGTGCTGCATGTGAATAATGGGTGTAATTTCTCTGTGTTCCATGTAATAATCTCCAGCAATCCACTACCTCACATTCCTTCAAAAGGTTCAACAACACCTTACGACCGGCGCTTCCAACCCCCCTCCCTTCCCATGGAATGATCCCAAATCCGCGTCTGAGGCAATATTGAAATCCCCCCTATGATCACTTGGCCTGTAATAAAACCTTGGATTTCCTCCTTCAGAGAATAAAAAAATTGCTTCTGACCTTCATTAGGTGCATAAATATTAATAAATGTGATCTCCTTACCTTGTAGAAGTCCCCTAATCCCCAAACATCGGCCACTCGAATCCCGAAATTCTTCTTGTATGCTTAGCCCTCAG
This sequence comes from Microcaecilia unicolor, assembly GCF_901765095.1. Classification (NCBI taxonomy): domain Eukaryota; kingdom Metazoa; phylum Chordata; class Amphibia; order Gymnophiona; family Siphonopidae; genus Microcaecilia; species Microcaecilia unicolor. The sequence goes on along the minus strand of NC_044032.1, from coordinate 315,104,312 downwards.
GTGTGCCGCACCATTATAGCTACTCCCCCAACCCTTCTGGCCTCCCATCCCTGATGTACCAGTACTTCTCTAAAGGGCCGGCGCCGCAATAAATGTGTGTCTCTTGGTCTCAGATGTGTCTCTTGCATCATCGTCACATCCCATTTTAACCTATTCAATTCCTTAAACACTCGGCCCCGCTTCCCCTGATGGTGAAGCCCATTCATGTTCCAGGACTCTACTGTTAGTGTTTCCCCAGATCCCTCCCGCCTCCCCCCGCCTTCCTCATCTTCACCCCTCCCCTTTTCCCTTTCCCTCATCCCCTCTCCCAACCCCCCCCTCTCCTCCCCCCCTCCCTTTGCCAATCCCTGGTCCAGAAGATCAGCCATAGTAGGAAAAGTAACGTACGTTTCCAGAGGCTTTGATCATATATATCATTAGACAAACCCCCCTCCCCACACCTCTTATAATCCTTAAACACAGGCTATCCCCCCCCCACCCGTGTCTGTTCCTTACCCAACTCTAACCCTCTATTTCCTCCCCCCAAAAACTCTCTTGTCTAACATCAAACTGCGCCAGCACAAGTCCTATGTGTGCGTTCTGAGCCACTCATACAGTCCGGATGTCTTCCTCTCCCAGAAACATCCCATTGTTCTGGCAAACCAGATCTTCCACTCTCTTCCTCTCCAGCCTCAGCAGTTCAGTTTGAAGTCAACACCACTATTAGGTGACGTACTCCAATTTGGGTAGCACAGTTCCACCTGTTAAAGCGATTACTCTCAAAGCAACCAAGTGGCTTGCCCCAAACTCCACATCAAGCATGCTAACCAGCTGTCCTTTCGAGTCCAGGTTTGCTCTATTGTCAAGTGTAGCAAAGCGGGTAACAACCATGTGTCCGTAATGTCTCAGCAGCCCCCACTTTAGGAAGCCTACTTGTCCCTCTTCTTTCCTCGCTCCACAACCACTTGCCACGCTGAATCTCTCCTAGGAGCCGCTTGATGTTCGCAATTCCTGATTCTGCACCGGTACATCTTGATATCCCATGGTCCGCAACGCCGACCACGCTTCCTCCGGCGTTTGTAACCTTGCGGGATTTCCCGTCTACTGTAATCCAAACTGCAAAGGGGAACAACCATCCCCTTAGTACGCATAAATCCAGGTAACTTCTCTGAATGATCCACACTTCATCAGCGTTGTGCGTGCCAAATCCTGAAAGGACCCCTATTTTGTAATTCTTCCAGGTAATTTATTTGCTCAACCGGGCCTGTTTCAGGATTAGTTCTTTTATGGGGAAGTCTAGAAAGCAGACAACCATATCCCTCGGGTTTGAATCTCTGCGGGGTCCCTGTGCTCGATGCGCACGTTGAATGCGTATCTCCGGGAGGTGGGTGACTGACCCCAAGGCCAAAATATGCTGGCATAGTTCTTTTATGACAGCCTCACAGTTGGAAAAATATCTAGCTCAGGGATACCTTTAAATCTTAAATTGTTCCGCCGAGACCTATTCTCTAGGTCTTCAATTTGCTCCCTGAGCCGGCCCAACTCCTCCTGTTCCTCAGTTGCCTTCCTTCGCATAGAGTCCACCTCCGATTGAAGGGTCACCATCCCCCCTTCTACTTCGCCCACTCGGGACCCCAATTCATGCATTTCCACTCTGATGTCTTTGAGGGCGTTTTGAACATCTAATCGGATCCCCGCAAAGTCAGATTTTAAGTCTTGAAGCAGTCCTGCTACGTCCGATTGCAACATACTTGCAGCCTCTGCGGGTTCCTCGCTCCGTACCGTGTGTTCCTGTGGGGCGTGTGCAGTCGCCATCTTGGATCCTCGCAGCTCCGGCCCCACTCTCCCTTCGTTCACTTTTTTGCGACGCTCCGGTGTATATTGGAATCGCTCAAGGTTTTTTTTTGGTGGCATAGCCTGGAGGCGTACTCTCTGTCGTTCTCGATCCGTCTCTCGCTGTATGAGCAAGTTTGTAGTGCCAACAACTATCAGCCCCGGCGGAGCTCCTCGTTCAGACCGCCACCTTGGATCGTGACGTCATTTCCTCCCAGCAATCTGTTTTTTAATCCAAACAAAATTATCCTGCAGAAACCGGGTCAGGAGTTAGCTTCCAATGTCACATGTCACCCCTCCCGCAACTCACTTTCTTCCTTAAAGATGTATCATATGCTGCAGGCTAGCAGTTAATTATCACAGCTTGAGCTCAATCCCAGTACATAAACTGCTTTTATTCTCCAAGTCTGCCTGTTACAGCCCGGTGCAAAAGACCCTGTCAGTCAACCCTCCTCCACACAGTCACTTCATAGCAAAGAAGGGAGACATAGTTCACAATGTAGGAAGCTCACAGATCACAGGGCTCCTGAGATAGCGAGGAATGCAGCCCTTCACATAAGAGACTCCTGGGCAAACACTGTACTGGGCTCCGGACAGGCAGCTGCAGCTCTCTGTGTCCTCCACGATATTCTCCAAATGTGCTGAAATCTTCACAGGATCCCCCTGTCTCTCAGCAGCCCAGGAATCCCTCGTAACACGGATGTCCGGGCTCAGTATTAGCTCACGCTGCTTCCCACCTTCTCCTCAAGCAGAGCCTGTCCGACCCACACCAGGTAGGAGAGAAGGAACTTTCATCTGCTGCTCTCTCCGCTCTCTGCTTCACAGCTCATTTATCCTCAGCTGCACAATCTCACACCTTCTCACTCTTCAATCCACACCTAATAGCCTGTCAGTGCCTGGGGAATCGCTGGATACCACATAGCCCCAAAGGAGCCTCTTGTTTAAGCCTCCATTTTAGATGGTAACGTCACTTCCTCCCAGATTAATTTTTTTATTTCCAAATTTAGACTTAAATTACCCCTAATTTTTTTACTGTTACCTGTCCTGAGTTCTGAAGTGATCAAATTGGGTTTCTATGATCAAGAGGTTGATCAAATTTAGTTTTTATGTGGTCAAAAGGGTGACCAACCTGTGTGTAGTAAGGGCGCCATTGAGCGACCTTGTCTTAAGTGTCTTGTAATGTATCCTGAGAGTACTCTCAATGAGTGGACACACTAATTGATGGGCCAGGTTTAGACCGCGGGGTTTGCTCAGTCCCTTAACTACAAGGATATTGGGATATTATTGTGATTTGTCCGGGTAAGTTATAGTTCAAGTTATAGTGGCTCTGTGAATTACCATGGACAGCCCACTCTTCTTACTCAGACGCATTCACAGGTTGCCTGGGTGAACGTGGGGTATCTAATTAACTTCCTTTGTAAGCCCTCCTGAGATTGCAGTGTGTGACGCACGCCTTGGAGGAGTATCCCTGAAGAGTGGAGAGTTTTGAAGACAGGTAAGTATATAATTCACTTTAATTTTTGATGCAGATCTAGCCATAGTGCCAGCCTTGTTGCATTTTCATTTAGTGATAGTTAGTCTATTCAACCCCTTTCACACTGTAATACAGTAAAGCATATAATTACATAAGACCATTTGTACCACCCTTTGTGCCATCTACTTTTCTGACCATGGCCACACTCCTGGAGAATGTGCTAAAGTTCTTTCCTTTTGATAAACACCTTAATGCAATGGATAAATTCATCTTTATTGGGGCAGAAGAAGGTAATTCCAAATCTCTGCATGCTTCCCAAAACCCGGCACATCCTTCTGTGGATGCAGCCGCACCTACAGCTCCGTCTCCATATGAGTCAGGGTTCTCCAACGAACCTTTAACCTGTAGCATTGTTGTGGGTTATACATCTTTGCCCCGACACCTCCTGAATCCCACCAATCCACTCCCTACTCCTCCTTCACATCCCATCACTCCTGACAGATCTACAGAAGTTTCAGAGCCTGCTACCCCTGTAAACCTTCAACCAGTATCCCTGCTCTCCCTTCAACTGCTCTCCCTTCTAGCTCTGGACCAGGATCCCTGCTCCAGACTTGCCCTTCAATGCCAAAATCTGTAACCCTTAATTGGCCCTCTAAATCATTGAAACCACCGTTACTCCCCATCCCTTCAGGTAATGCTTATCAGGCTCTCAGAATTTTGCAGCAACCAGAAGTGTCTAGCCAAAATCAGCACCCACATATTACGTGTTTCCGTTGCCATTGCCTAGGTCATTATTCTAACACCTGCCACAAAAATCCACAGTCCTTTCATAAGCATGCCCAGCATAATAATCCCCCTGTCCAGCAATCGTTCCCCTTGTGGAACCCAGAATGACGCCATTCTCAGTAACTTGGCGTGGACCGTACCTGAGCAAATTATTTGGACCCTATAATCACTTTGCTCAACTGTACTATTTGAAGAATAATACTTAAACTATTAGATTAAAGATTAGGAAATTCTACTTTCTGTGCTATTTCTGACTTAATTCTAAATAGTGGCTACGTCCTACACTGTCTTGTGTTATTATATATCCATGTATGTTTTTGTTTTAACATCTTATGCTAACATGCCATGGTTTAATGCCGTTACTTTATCTGGTATTTACCTGGGAATAAAATGGTCCCCATTCATCAGGCTTTCAATTTATAGATTATGTACTTTTGTTCAACTCCTGAATCCCCTAAATCAAAACAATTTAATGGATTTGTTTTACCTAAACTTTTCATTAAATTGTACAGTCCTTTCACAGTGCAGCAGAACTGTTAGAAAGGGAGCAGGTGTCCTTGCTCCGTAGCTAACAGTAAGCTTCAAGGTTGTTGGCTAGTTGCCTGAGATTCAGATAAGCTCCATCCCTGCTTTTCTGTTTCCTTTAGTTTCATTTTTGTTAGCATGCTCTAAACTTATAACTTTATTTTTCCTTGTTACCACATTTATTAATGTTTGCTTTGAAATGCAACATTTAATTAAACTGTGATGTCATTCTTTTACTTGTTTATATCACTCACGTTTGCTTTCTGTCTGGTTTAATATCTTTTGTCTGTAGCACGGCACTGAAAAATCTACGTATCTGTCCTATGCTGCAGCTCGAGATAAACCTGACAGCACGATCCTCTGTTTTCTTTTCCCTCCCACATTTCTTTTCTCGTTTAACTTCGAACATATTTCTGAGTAGTTTAACATCTGGTCACATTAAATTATTTACTTTGAAAAAGTGTCTGATTTATTGTAAAGACAAATACTCACTGTTCACTGCTTTATATCCTAATCAGCTGTATTTTCTTCTTTCGGAGAAGTAAAAGATTTCTTTCCGCTTCTGTTTCCTCTCTGACGTCAATGTATGGGTGTGTGTAAAGATTTGTGAACTGTTTTTCTTCTAGCAACTCCAGATTCGTCAGCCGCTCTTACAGCCTCCAAATATTCTGTATCACGATGCTGATCCAAAGAATCTTGTTTACTTATTCTGACACTTTTTTTGTGCTTTTCAGTGTCTTATTGGGCAATTGTATTCTCTTTAGCTACATAAAGAGGACACTTGTTCCGGTAAGATGATTACATACTTTTCAACTTTTTTTTATTTTCTGAATCTAAAAATTGTCCTTCTTTTTTTAAATCACCATAGGGGGCTACCATGATATAGATATCCAGTATAGTTTTGATTAAGTTGCGGAGGAAGGTAAATGGATGTGAGAATCCCATTCATTTTGGGGTAATTCTGAAGGTCATACGAAGATGGCATTTTAATATGACAGGTATTTGCAATGTAAAATGGTTTAGCTGTTTATGTGCACTATGGATGCATTGTTATAAGTGCATATAAGTAGACATTCACATGACACTATACAACAAACAGTGTTATACCCATATCATATCTATATCTTGTTTTGTTTGTTTCTATTTCTCTGTATATGCTCTCAAACAGATCACATTTCTTTACACACACAACAGTTGAAGTCTCTACACAAACTGCTTATTTCTTTTTCATATAAATAAATACCCTACTTGGATCAGTTTTTTCACTGAATGGGGTATCCCTTACAATTTACCCAATACTGTATTTCCCTAATTCTCTAAATTTTTCTGTTCATAATGCTTTTCTGTTTCTCAGGCAGTATATAAGACTTACTAGCAACATATTTGAATACAACAAGAGAAAGCTTCTCTATCTAATGTCATACCTGCTGGTCACTTGCCCATTGTGCAAGGTCTAGGCCTATACTGATTTTACAGATACGCAGATACCTGTGAAAGATAAAAGGTACCTGCTTGTCTGCGTGGCTGCTTTCTAAAAAAAATTAAAACAAAATAATAATAATAATAAATAGACGCTTATCCTTGACCATGACTTTCTCTGTGTCAAGAGATTATTCCCATATTTGGTATTCCCTGCAGGATTACTACAGACCATGGTTTTCATTTTTGATGGGTTCCTCAAGTCCTTTGTTCCTGCATTGGGTATTTCACACCACACTGTTTGTATTTACAAACCTACTAGCAATGCCCTAATTGAGCACTACAATGAACCTTTAAAAACTAAATTCAGACAACTTATATTAAATGGAATTAAAAATTGGCTTGATGCTCTACCACTGGCCTTGTTAGCTCTTCAAGCCACCCCATCTGCCCCTTTTTAAAGCTGTCTCCTTTTTAGATCTGTCCAGGCCACAATATGCGCCTTCTTAAAGCCAATCCTGATAACCAATATTCTGTATATTACGATGTGTTACCCACTATCATTACTTTTCTATCTTCGATTTCACAGGCAATCTCAGTCAGAAGAGGGAAGAGTAATGATAGCCCTTCCCCTGCCACTGGTCATCCAAAAGCTCTCACAGTTGGAGATTTGGTTCACCGGAAGTACTACATCCTTATTTACGTAGGACCCTTCCAAATTAGTCAAGTTGCAAGACCACATCTCCTGGGTCCACCTAAAAGATATCCACATCTATAAGGCTCCTGATTCAGACCCTTTCAAGCCCCTTGATGATTCCAGATCCCTCACCACAAATAAACCAGCCACCCCCACCAGTTCCACAGGTGCCATCCCTGCAGCCGCCACCACCACTACTGCTCCACCTGGTTCCTGTACCTGAGGTGCGCATCCCCTACTTACAAGCCAGGATTCTGCATATACTTGATTTGATTGAGGACTTAATCACTCCTGATGCCCCTGACATTGAACATCTTCACCATCTTTACCATGAACTCTTTGATTTATACAGTCTTTGCGACTACCATTTTATGCTGATGGACTAACTTTTTGTCCTATAACAACTACAGACATTACTTTACAGGAAGAAATCATCTCACCTGAACGGAACATTGCCCATCAAAGCGAGCCCACCGCTGCACTTGCCATCTTTCCAGTGGAACTGGGTGATGCAAGTCCAACTACCCACAAGAGGACACTGTACTCTGTACTCAAAAAAACTGTGTTGGGGCTTGTTGTACCTATATTATTCCTAATTTTGTTTTTGTGACTAATCTACTATACATTTGAAAAGACTCACAGGTTTCTTACATAGTAATAATCACAGGAATCCACCCTAGGTACCCCAACAGTTGACTTACCCTGTTTTAATTGAAACCCTATATCTAATCATTACTTACCCTTTTTAATTCTATTTAATTTTATTATTCCTGACAATACCAATCATCATTTGTTTTGATTTGTTTTCTTTTGACTTTACATATCATACTCCTTGCATTACACCTGCCTGGCTATTAAATGGCTGGTACTCACTCTAATGAGCTTCTGAACGGTGCCTGTCCCACCCACCCCCTAAATTGGGATCCTGGAATGGATGATGATCCTGACTGGGGCCCTTTAACTAGATTCGATATTTTGTGTTATCCTTTATTTGATACATAGGCTACTGGATCTAATAGGTCCATGTTTGATAACTTTGAAATTTTCCAGGGATGTGGACAAATTAAAATTGAACAGACTAAACATCCAATAATCAGACCCTCTAACAGAGAACCTGTATATTTTTGGTATGTCACTTATAGCATTGGTCAAAGTGGGTGGCATCATTGGTTCTTTGTCCGCAAAATTGGAAATAGATACGTTGAAATTTATGCCGTACCTCAAACTGTAGATGCTATAGGAGTGTCAAGAAGGGTACTTGATTAATTTAAAGCCAGAAATCATTGTTATACTTCTATTCCCAATAATACTGACACTGATAGGTTCCATTATAAAGGCATTACAAGACCTTTTTGCCTTAACCAACAAAATTAGTTACTATATCAGGTGTTGATACTGTTGTCTGGTACATTATTCCCTATGTTCAGAGGTTTGTCTTAAGCCTCCTTGTTACTACTCTCAGTAGAAGACAAACTACATTTCCATCATAAATTTTGTGTAGGACCACTGCTATTAATTTTACCTATTAATGCCTGTAACGCAAGTGTACCTCTTTTATTAAGGAAGATATTTATTCTGCTTATGCTGTTTAAATGAACTATCATATGTTTCTTTCTAGTTTGTTACATTTTGCCAATTTGTATAGACAGGTTTAGATTGCTTTCTCTCCATTTTTAAACTGTTGTACCTTTCATCACTGGATCTCAAATAGTAACTAAGCAGACTGTCTTTTACTATTGATTATTTCTCTATCATCAAGAGAAAATGAAGCAAATCCATTAATTTCTTTAACACATATTTGCTTTATTTTCTGTACAAAGGAAGAAGAAGATTATGTTCCTATGTATTTTCCAAAAACACTATAATACAACAGTGCCTTCATATACGATCTAGATCTATTACACTCAGAAGTAAGATAATGGCAAAACTATTATCTTGCCCATAATTATAAGACTACTGCAGGTTAAGCAGCAGGCCCTTCATATATAATGTAGGCCCTTCATATACAGTGGTGGAAATAAGTATTTGATCCCTTGCTGATTTTGTAAGTTTGCCCACTGACAAAGACATGAGCAGCCCATAATTGAAGGGTAGGTTATTGGTAACAGTGAGAGATAGCACATCACAAATTAAATCCGGAAAATCACATTGTGGAAAGTATATGAATTTATTTGCATTCTGCAGAGGGAAATAAGTATTTAATCCCTCTGGCAAACAAGACCTAATACTTGGTGGCAAAACCCTTGTTGGCAAGCACAGCGGTCAGACGTCTTCTGTAGTTGATGATGAGGTTTGCACACATGTCAGGAGGAATTTTGGTCCACTCCTCTTTGCAGATCATCTCTAAATCATTAAGAGTTCTGGGCTGTCGCTTGGCAACTCGCAGCTTCAGCTCCCTCCATAAGTTTTCAATGGGATTAAGGTCTGGTGACTGGCTAGGCCACTCCATGACCCTAATGTGCTTCTTCCTGAGCCACTCCTTTGTTGCCTTGGCTGTATGTTTTGGGTCATTGTCGTGCTGGAAGACCCAGCCACGACCCATTTTTAAGGCCCTGGTGGAGGGAAGGAGGTTGTCACTCAGAATTGTACGGTACATGGCCCCATCCATTCTCCCATTGATGCGGTGAAGTAGTCCTGTGCCCTTAGCAGAGAAACACCCCCAAAACATAACATTTCCACCTCCATGCTTGACAGTGGGGACGGTGTTCTTTGGGTCATAGGCAGCATTTCTCTTCCTCCAAACACGGCGAGTTGAGTTCATGCCAAAGAGCTCAATTTTTGTCTCATCTGACCACAGCACCTTCTCCCAATCACTCTCGGCATCATCCAGGTGTTCACTGGCAAACTTCAGACGGGCCGTCACATGTGCCTTCCGGAGCAGGGGGACCTTGCGGGCACTGCAGGATTGCAATCCGTTATGTCGTAATGTGTTACCAATGGTTTTCGTGGTGACAGTGGTCCCAGCTGCCTTGAGATCATTGACAAGTTCCCCCCTTGTAGTTGTAGGCTGATTTCTAACCTTCCTCATGATCAAGGATACCCCACGAGGTGAGATTTTGCGTGGAGCCCCAGATCTTTGTCGATTGACAGTCATTTTGTACTTCTTCCATTTTCTTACTATGGCACCAACAGTTGTCTCCTTCTCGCCCAGCGTCTTACTGATGGTTTTGTAGCCCATTCCAGCCTTGTGCAGGTGTATGATCTTGTCCCTGACATCCTTAGACAGCTCCTTGCTCTTGGCCATTTTGTAGAGGTTAGAGTCTGACTGATTCACTGAGTCTGTGGACAGGTGTCTTTCATACAGGTGACCATTGCCGACAGCTGTCTGTCATGCAGGTAACGAGTTGATTTGGAGCATCTACCTGGTCTGTAGGGGCCAGATCTCTTACTGGTTGGTGGGGGATCAAATACTTATTTCCCTCTGCAGAATGCAAATAAATTGATATACTTTCCACAATGTGATTTTCCGGATTTAATTTGTGATGTGCTATCTCTCACTGTTACCAATAACCTACCCTTCAATTATGGGCTGCTCATGTCTTTGTCAGTGGGCAAACTTACAAAATCAGCAAGGGATCAAATACTTATTTCCACCACTGTATAATGTAGGCCTATGACACCCTTTGTCTTGTAGGCCTATGACAGCCTTTGCAATACTTGTAATTATAATGCTCATGAGTTTGCAGTAGTTATTCATTATTTGGCCAATATTAATCCTTTTTAAATGCTAAAATGAAATATTTGTTCCCTGTTAACACCAGCTTCAGGTATATTTATGCAATCAAAGCTGATCATTAGTCAAACTTTGATTGAAAATTTTCTTTCCCCCACCTTCCAACATCAGCTTTGTAATCATGATATATTAATTGATTACAATCATATGCACTTAACCTTATTGATTCCATTGTACGGTACCTAGACTTAATTGACTTCTCATGTTTCCAAGTCTAGCTCCGCCCTAGAGGGGTAGGTCTAGGATAGTTAGGCCCCTTGGGTTGGTTATGATAAAAGGGGAAACCTAACGCTGCATTTCATCCAGCATATAATTATATATCCACATACTGACTCTTGCTATGGCCTTGTCCCTTATTGTGCCAGAGTACCCCTGTCACCTCATCCCTATACATTCCCCCCCACAGAACTCTAACAGCCCTCTAGAAAGGACGGCCACACCCACTAGTAGTTATGTGTGCCGGTCCTTGGAGGCCCAGCAAGAGGGGAATGAAGAGTTATGCTAGCTCTTGCTCTCAGTAAAGTACAGGCTAATGGCCCAGGCTAAAAGCTAGGCCTCTTAAAATCCAAATATCATCTCTGATACAAAATATATTTCACTGCAGCTCAAGCTGAAATGAGTTCCCAGAGAGCTAGGCTTGTAAAAATCAGAGATCACCTTTCTTCCACTGTAGCAAGTGCTGAGCTGGCAAGGGAGGGGGCATTTGCTCTTGTCCACAATCCTGAGACTGGCACCTGCAAGAAGTCGTGAGCCAAGATGTTTTGATTAAAATGAAAGATAGTAGAGGGTTAGCTGCAAGTAAAGGGAGGGGGGAGCTAAAGAGAGCAGAATGATCCATGAAGTCATCTCATGTTGCGTTCTCGAGGGCCTAGGCATTCTGTCAGGTCCCCAAGGCGCGGCAGCGGCAGGCAAGACCACCTCGGGACTGGAAACACAGAAGAGCAGTACTGGAACTCTGGACTGGAGTAGTACAAGGCAGGCAACTAGAACAGACGAAACAGGAACAGCTTCACCTGCACTTAGCCACCGCTCCTCCGGAGTTGAGCTCCGAAGTGCAGGTGGCCGGCAGGACTTGCAGGATAAGGCAGGAATGGAAGATCCAGAGGACCCACCCTGGATCTAGGAAACACGAGGGAGACTAGACTAGAAACTAAACACAGACAGTGTGCTGCTGCATAGCCACTAGCAAGACCCAGAAGACAGACCAAGGAACACAAGGCATACAGAAGCTTAGCAGGAGCAAGCACTAGGGCAGCATACACACTAGGCAGAACGGGGCACCGGGAATACCCACAGGGTAAACCCTCTAGCTAGGTGGAGACAGGATACCGGAATAATCACCCAGGAAAACACACTAGCCAGACAGATACAAGATTCAGGATATACACTCAGGATATACAAGCAGGGTAGGCACACAGGCTAGGCAAGGCAGGACTTAGGGTAAAGAGAGCAAACCAGGAAGAACAGGCCAGGGGTCTTGGGCTGGCAGCAGAGCAAACAGAGTAACCAGGAATAACAGGCCAAGGGTCTTTGGGGCAGACAGGAGAACAGACAGAGTAAACCAGGACAAAGGCTTCACCCCAACCCAGGGTAAGCCAGGGACAGAGGCTTCACCCCAACACAGGGTAAGCCAGGAACAGAGGCTTCACCCCAACACAGGGTAAGCCTGGAGCAGAGGCTTCACCCCAAACACAGGGTAAGCCAGGAACAGAGGCTTCACCCCAAACCCAGGGTAAGCCAGGAAGGACCCGCAGTCCACAGACAGAGGCTTCACCCCAAACCCAGGGTAAGCCAGGAAGGACCCGCAGTCCACAGACAGAGGCTTCACCCCAACTCAGGGTAAGTCAGGAAGGACCGCAGTCCACAGACAAACAGTGGCAGGGAAGACCCCCCACGGAAGGACAACAGAGACACAGACACAGAAAGAAGCTGGGCTGGAACCCAGAGAGAGGCTAAGCAGTAGTGCAGCAGACACTTACTAACCTGACCTGGCCTAAGAGCATAACACTTATGCAAAGGCCCCGACTGCAAGCACAGCACTTCCTTATGAAGGCTCTCACTGATGAGTCACCAGCAGCAGGATAGAAGCAGGAAGTACACTGACCCCAAAGAGAGGCTTGACACACATAGGAAGTGAGCCTACAGGAAAGACAAGCAAGAGCCATCTTGGAAGCTGGAACAGAACAGATGAATGCCATCTTGGAAACTGGCCAGGCAGGGAGGCATAGCCCACACAGGTGAGGTCTAGTGAGATAATCAGCGCAGAGACTAGAGACAAGACTAACACAAACACAGACAGAAGCCAGCAGAGCTGCTGACCCCCAGATGTGACAGATGTGACATCTCACAAGATCCGCTCTGAACTTATCTTGTTTATACTTAGAGCTTGAGAATATGTGAAGTCATTCTGATCAATTGATAAGGGCCAAGAGCCCTGGTGAGAAAGCTAGGGTCCATTGGAACCAATGGAGTCAAAATTGTATATAAGGAACAGTCTGAGGGATATTAGATGCAGAAGTCTTCAGAAGGTTGGAGAGAGAGAGAGAGACAGAGAGAGAGAGAGAGAGAGAGAGAGAGAGAGAGAGAGAGACGTGTCGTGAACAGCTGTACCATCATATGAATACCTGCTTGCCTGTACCATCTTTGGGTGAGATGACAATGCTAATAAACTATATTACTCTACCTACTGAATACTGGGCTCCTTTCTAATTGGGGAGGTTGCTACTGCCTGACAATGTAAGCCTGTCATGAGCAGATTCAAGGTTGGGGTAATTAAGTACCTAGAGGGGATATGCAGTTCTATCCAGGATAGTAGAGAGAGCCCCTGGCTTCCGCTGCCCAAATGGGTGAGGCAGATCTAATTAATTACACCCCTCCACCAGTCTGGTCCACCCTATTACTACGATATACTTTGTACCCCAGTATGACAGTGTCCCACTGGTTATCCTCCACCAGGTCTCAGTAATGCCTATTATATCCAATTTCTCATTAATTGCAATGTATTCCAACTCTCCCATCTTATTTCTTAGACTCCTAGCATTTGCATATAGACATTTCAGAGTATGTTTGTTGTTCCTATTTGCATGATGCTTAGTACTTGACACTATTGATTTGCCATCTTTTGACTGATCTTTAGTTGTATTTAAGGGCACCTGGTCTACCACGGTCTGTTGTGCAACCTCACGATCCAGAAACCCTATCTTACCTGTTTGTGAGGTATCCTTGCAAGATACCTTATCCCGAACCATGCGCTTTTGAGCGACTGTCGGCCTTCCCCCCATTTCTAGTTTAAAAGCTGCTCTATCTCCTTTTTAAATGACGATGCCAGCAGCCTGGTCCCACCCTGGTTAAGGTGGAGCCCATCCTTTCGGAATAGGCTCCTCCTTCCCCAGAATGTTGCCCAGTTCCTAACAAATCTAAAACCCTCCTCCCTGCACCATTGTCTCATCCACGCATTGAGACTCCGGAGCTCTGCTTGTCTCTTGGGCCCTGCACGTGGAACAGGTAGCATTTCAGAAAATGCTACCCTAGAGGATCTGGATTTGAGCTTTCTACCTAAGAGCCTAAATTTGGCTTCCAGTACCTCTCTCCCACATTTTCCTATGTCATTGGTACCCACATGTACCAAGATAGCCGACTCCTCCCCAGCACTATCTAAAATCCTATCTAGGTGACGTGTGGGGTCCGCCACCTTCGCACCAGGCAGGCAAGTCACCAGGCGATCCTCACGTCCACCAGCCACCCAGCTATCTATATGCCTAATGATCGAATCACCAACTACAACAGCTGTCCTAACCTTTCCCTCCCAGGCAACACTCGGAGACATATCCTCGGTGTGAGAGGATAGTACATCCCCTGGTGGGCAGGTCCTGGCTACAGGAGTACTTCCTACTTCACCAGGGTGATGCTCTCCTTCTAGGAGACCTCCAAGGTAGCACAAGGGCTACCAGACTGGAGGTGGGACTTCCCTGTAGGTCCCCTCTATGTACCTCTCTGTCTCCCTCAGCTCCACCAAGTCTGCTACTCTAGCCTCAAGAGAACGGACATGTTCTCTAAGAACTAGGAGCTCTTTGTATCGGGCACACACATACGACATCTCAGCAACTGGGAGATAATCATACACGTGACACTCAATGCAAAAGACTGGATAGCACCCCTCTCGCTGCTGGACTGCTGACTCCATCAATAGTTTTTCAATAATTTAAAACTTGCTACAGTATTAAGGATATTAGCCTAATATAAAAGTGTATTTTAGTTTATATAGTAACTGGGAGAAAAATTAATGTAAAGAGAAAAATGCCCTGCACGCCGTGGGCGCTGGGCACCTAGAGCTGAGGCCCTGAGCGGATCGGAGTGGACCTGGGAGTCACCCCGGAGAAGGCAGGATATGCAGATGAGCTGCAAGTCCTCCACAGCACCTGAAAGGCAGCCGGTGGTACAGCTGGGCACCTCTCAGCTGAGGAAAGGCGTACCAGGGGTTAGGCCGAAGCCAGCATTCCTCCCCATGAGGGTCGCCTGATCCTAGCCAAAAAGCACCTGGAAACCCTGGGCACTTGGAGCGAGGGCCCTGGGAGGATCGAAGTGGACCTAGGAGTCCTTTTTACATGGGGTTCAAAGTAACCAACTTCAGACCAAAACAGGTGCTACGTTTCTTACAACCATTTTTATTTCAAGACATGTTTACTGAGAAAGTTGGTACATTTTACTTTTGTTGACCTTGTAGAACAGCTTGTTGGCTCAATTGTTCTCTCTCATATATTAGTCACATCAGACTCTGTTTCACTTCTCACTTTTTCAACATCAGCCACATCAGATTCAATCTCTCTATTCATATTCTCAATTCTGACTACGTATAATATACCATTGTTCTTCAGTGGTTGTTTTTTATTTTCCAGGTTTTACAATATCTTTTTCAACTATTACTACTTTTCTTAGGGATTACCTTCTGAGGTATTGGGTCATCTAACGTGTCTTCTGCATCCCATGGATACAATTTTAAATGATCCCGGTGAAGGGTTTTTACTTCCCTAGCCTTCTTTTGTAAGTGGAAAACATTATTATTTTTACCAAATACTTCAATTATTTCATACGGGGTTTCTCCCCACATATCCTAGATCTTATGTCTACTCCTGAAACCCAGTTTCCTGATCAACACCCACTGACCAACTGAAAGAGATTCTCCCCTGGCACGCTGACCATAGTATCTTTTCATCTTTTGGCCACTCTCCTCCAACATGGCTTTGGCAATTCCTTGTACTTCCTTCATATTTTCTTCATGTCTTTTTAACCAATCATCGATACTTTCCACTGTTTCTTCAGGCTCTTCTGGAAGGAGAGAGAAATAAGGGAGAAGCAACTCTCTGCCAAGTAAAAGTCAAGAGGGTGTGAATCCTGTGGAGTCTGTTGTAAATTTGATTCAGTTCAGGTAGACAGTCAGACCAGCTTATGATATGGAGTTGTTCTGGTCTTCTTAACAACATACCATGAGCATAACTCTTTGATCACCTGTGATTCGAATGTCCTTCCTTAGTCGGAATGTATTCTCTCTAGGCATCCATAGACTGTAAACCAGCAGGTCACTTACACCTTAGCAACTGGTTAGGGCTCCAGCTTGGAAAAGAGACAGTTGAGGGGAGATATGATTGAGGTCTACAAAATCCTGAGTAGTGTAGAACGAGTAGGAGTAAATTGATTTTTTACTCGTTCCAAAAGTACAAAGACTAGGGGAAGCTCAAGGAAGTTACATGGAAATATTTTAAAAACAAATAGGAGGAAATATTTTTTCACTCAACGAATAGCTAAGCTGTGGAACTCTTTGCAGGAGGATGTGATAACAGTGGTTAGCGTATCTGGGTTTTAAAAAAAGGTTTGGACAAGTTACTGGAGGAAAAGTCCATAGTCTGCTACTGAGACAGACATGGGGAAGCAACTGCTTGCCCTGGGATTTGTAACATGGAATGTTGCCATGATTTGGGTTTCTGCCAGGTACCTGGCTTGGCCACTATTAAAGGACTGTGGTTGGCTTCCGAGGGAATGTCTGGGAATGGAGTGGATATGGTGCTGTTTACGGAAGTAAGCGTTTATAAACAGCTTCAGAATGTATGCATGTATACCTTGGAGGAAAGGAGAAACAGGGGTGACATGATACAGATGTTCAAATATTTGAAAGGTATTAATCTGCAAACAAACCTTTTCCAGAGGCAGGAAGGTGGTAGAACTAGAAGACATGAATTGAGGTTGAAGGGAGGCAAAGTCAGGAACCCGTGGGAGGTGGTGGAGATGAAAACGATGACGGAATTCAAAAATGGGTGGGATACACACAAAGGAATTCTTTTTTGCCTATGAAGATGAGGTAGCGGTAAGGTCTCCCACGATAACTAGGCAGCATGTGGTGATAATTTTTGAAAATGTCTAGCAGCACTAGAAATGTCGCACTCTGGGGGCAGAATTACACAGTGCATTTTTTCTAGTGTAAAAGGTGCCAGTACTCAAATGCCAGGCCACCACTTAGAGACCCACCCCACAATGGCCAGGCCCCCTGCAACCAGTCACAGAATCTATGACAAGGCAGAATTGGTGTGTAGGGCCTGAGCTCTTTCATTAAAACTTGGGGATCATGGATCAATTTTAGCAGACAATGAAAGAGGTGCCGGTACATAGCGCTTTAGAAATGTTAAGTAGTAGTAGTACCCCCAAGTACCCCCTCAAAAAAAGCTCTGGAATTACCACTCATGGCTGTGGTGGGCTGGCGGTAGTTCCGGATTGCCGCACAGCAACCCTTTAGTAAAATGGCTTCTAAGCTTAAGGGACCGGGATATGTCATACAAAGCCTCAAAGGAAAGCCACCTTGGAGAGTCAGTGGAGGATTCCCTCTGAAACCAAAGTACAGACTGGCATCTGAAGGCTGAAAATGGACTGGTTGTAAAAACCACTTTGCTGGGTCATTAGGTTTAGTGCATCTGGGCCTTAGTAAGTGAGAGAATGATTAATTTCATTGTTTTATTCACAGTGTTTGCATACCAAATGCCTAACTATTTAATTATTTTGAGCCATCACCATCCAGCTGGATAGACAGTGCCTTAAAATGTGGAGGACAAAGGATTTTATTTGTTCATATTTATATCCCACATTTTCTTAAGCAAACTCGTGTTCAGTGTGGCTTACATTTGAAAATACAGAATAATAGAATTCAGTAACATCATGGGAACAAGTCAATGGATATGTTTGAAACATTTAACAAAGTTGAGATTAACAACTATACATACCCAACTGGTCATTTAAAAGTCTGTCCTTTAATGATGCCACATGCACACAGGTACCCATACACACATTGCAAAAGTAAGCAACTTCTACAGAGTACATCCAAAATTTAGGGCCCTGTTTACTAAGCTGCGTTGTAGGCACGCACACTTTCATTAGCGTGTGCTAAAAAGGACTAGGGGACACACAATGAAACTACAGAGTAGTAAATTTAAAACAAATTGGAGAAAGGCTGGGTCGGTCTGTGCAGTGGCATTCTTTAGTTTTTCTGCTTGGATCCAGGCCGGCAGGTCTAATGCCCGACCAGTGGCTTTTGACAAGATGCGCTCTACATGCGGCCCGAATAAACTTAGCTCAAAGTTGGAAATCCCCACTGGTGCCCCCAATGGGAAATGCACTCAATCTGCAGCCCCTCCTTACCTCTCTACCCTCATCTCCCCTTACACTCCTACCCGTAACCTCTGCTCTCAAGACAAATCCCTCCTTTCAGTACCCTTCTCCACCACCACCAACTCCAGGCTCCGCCCTTTCTGCCTCGCCTCACCCCATGCTTGGAACAAACTCCCTGAGCCCATACGCCAGGCCCCCTCCCTGCCCATCTTCAAATCATTGCTCAAACCCCACCTCTTCAATGTCGCCTTCGGCACCTAACCACTACACCTCTACTCAGGAAATCTAGACTGCCCCAACTTGACATTTCGTCCTTTAGATTGTAAGCTCCTTTGAGGAGGGACCGTCCTTCTTTGTCAATTTGTACAGCGCTGCGTAACCCTAGTAGCGCTCTAGAAATGTTAAGTAGTAGTAGTAGTAGTACTAAAGTAAGATACATGTGTGAAATGGAGAGACTGACTGCTGTGAAACGGAAAACCATGCCTAAATGGAAAAGAGTTTGGGAACCCTTTCTACAAAGGTGCTCTGGTTGAGAGATGTGCTTGTTGATGGATGGGTGGTTTTAGGGGATAGATGGGGGGGGGGGGGGAGGTGGGGGGAGGGATTGAAGGGGGGGAAGGGTGGTTCATAAATTACAAAAATGAATAAATGTTGAAGTATAATAAGTTACTGTTCTAGCATTGATATTGAGTTGGTACCTATAGGATGCTAGAATTATGTACATTGTTTGTACCAGACTTTATAGTTCTGCATTGAGTTACATATGTATTGTATTATTTATCAATGCTTAATAAAGACTTCTTTAAAATAAAAAACAAAACAAAACAAAACAAATTGGAGAAAATATTTCTTTACTCAACGTGCAAATTCTGGAATTTGTTGCCAGAGAACATGGTAAAAGCAGTTAGCTTAGTGGGGTTTAAAAAAGGTTTGGCTAGCTTCCTAATAGAAAAGTCCATAAGCCATTATTAAGTTGGACTTGGGGAACATCCACTGCTTAAGCAGCATAAAATGTATTGTACTGCTTTGGGATCTTGCCAGGTACTTGTGACCTGGATTGGCCACTGTTGGAAACAGGATTTTGGGCTTGATGGATCTTTGGTTTGTCCCAGTATGGCAGTGTTTATACTAGTAAAAAAGGCCCGTTTCTGTATGAAATGAAACGGGCGCTAGCAAGGTTACCCCCCCCTCGCTCTCTCCCTTCCAAGTCCCACGGCCCCCTTTCTTCCCTTCCGATTTCCAGGCCATCCTCTCTCCCCTGCAACTCACCACTTTGTCCATAAGTTTCCAGGTGTTCTGTACAGGCCTGATTGGGGGTGCTGTTTTTTTTTTTTTTACACAGGTGGTGCATTCCCCCCCTCTTCTCCTCTGAGTTCAAGGCCCCCCTCCCTCTCTCCCTCCCTTCCACTGTCTGTCCTCTGAGTTCCAGTCCCCTCTCCTTCCCTCCCCCCGAGTTCCAGACCCCTCAGCCCCCCTCCAAAATTACCATCCCCCTCTCTGTCTCACAGACACGTCCTTGCGATGCCTCCACCCGCGGCCCTCCCCGACACTGGCCCCGCCCATCCCCCTACGTGCACGTTGCCCCCCTCCAAAATCGCTAACCCCCCTCTGCTACCCTTCCCTTCCCCCCTGTTACCGGGGTCCCAGCAGCGGCAGCAGTGAAGGGCGAGGAGCAGGCTCGGCAAGTCGGCTGCCTTCCCTTCTCTTTCAGCTCTGTCTCTGGTCCTGCCCTCATTTCCTGTTTCCGCAAGGGCGGGACCAGAGTCAGAGCTGAGAGCGAAGAGAAGGGAAGGCAGCCGACTTGCTGAGCTTGCTGCTCGCCCTTCACTGCTGCCGCTGCGACCCGGTAAGAGGGGGGGGGAGGGTAGCAGAGGGGGTTGGCGATTTTGGAGGAGGGGCAACGTGCACGTAGGGACGTCTCTGCCCGCTCCCGCTGTTCTTCAACTGTCCGCTGTTCTTTTTGCAGGTTGCACGCATCCTGTGTCTCCCACTGGGATCATAACCACCTCCTGATGTCAGGCAAGCAGGGTTCTAGTGCTGGCCAGTGACGTCAGCAGGTGGTTACGATCCCAGGTAGACACTTTCGAACGTTCACGGAGCAAATTATTATATTAGAAGATAAATAGATGTTCTTATGTACACACAGCAGGCAGCCTGAGCCAATAGATTTATTTTCTATTGAACATAATTAACTTTGTACGAACTTGGTGGCTAATACTGTGCTGAACTGGACAATGCTGACACATTTAGACTGATTCTGGACAGAACTTCTTTGTGAAGGAAGCTCTTCCCTCATTATTCAATACCTGTCTGTGAGATGGTAGTAATAAAAAAAAAAAGCAAGTGCATTTTTTAATATACCACTGTATTCTACAAAACAAAAAGGAGCAAGTTCCCACATACCATCTTTTGTTTTGATGTATGCACAGGGAAAAAAAGATGTTAAATGCTCCCAGGTTTCAACCTAATTAATGTTAAAACAAACCCTCTGTACTTATAAATAACAACATTGATTGGCACCTGATTCTCATAACATGTTTGTTTCGGTGGCCCTTTACTAGATGAAAACATTTTTGTTTTCATACAGGGAGTCCCTACAACCAGCTCCTCCAAATGACACAATTAGGAAGGATTCAAAACTAATTATTACTCTAACCGATGAAACCGATACGTACTGTGTGCTGCATAAGCCGGCATGTTTGGAAAACAATAAAGAACGACAACGTGAATGCAGCAGCTCATAGGTTGGTTTGCTTTGTTTTGGGGAACGGCGATGAATACTGGTGTGCATGACCGGGGACCAGAAAAAGGGCTTCAGCTTCTTGACTTCAAATCTAGAACTCATTGGTGGGTGGGGCTAAAGGCAGTGGGCGGAGTGTAAGTTCATGCGGCGGGCCGGGCCTGGCGGCCGTTGGTAGTCGACGTTTCTTGTGCACTTTCTCAATCTGGCAGCAGGCTCCGCCTTGCTCTACCCACTTTCCAACTGCTAGGCCGGTAGCGGCGGAACCTGATTCTCTTTCTGTTCAGGATTTCCTGCAGTTGAGTTCTCCAAACTCCGCAACAGCAACACCATCCACCGCTTAAACTGCCGCTATGGAGTCTCTGCAACAACTGTCACTGCGCTTCTCAGAGATTTCCATGTTCCCCTTTTTTGACATGGCGCATTATCTGTCTTCAGTGCTGAGCCTGCGGGAGCAGCCAGGTGAGGCGCCGCTGCCGCTGGGTTTGTCACACCAACGAGAAGCCCCCCTGGCTGATCGTGAGGCACTCTTACTACAACGAGTGCCAGGTGGGAAATCGTGGAAGGAGCAAAAAGCAGCCAGTATAATTAAAATTTTCCACTTTGCAGAAAGCTTGTGCGCGAGATTATTAGATTTCATTATAGAAACAAAGTTTTCAACACTGGGAGGCTAATAACTTCTGAAAGTATAGAAAGATAAAAACATATCTTTGAGGGCCTTGTGGGTGTGAGCTCATAAACTCGCCCCCCTCCCCCTCTCTGGAATTTCGGACGCTTGCAAGTTTATTTTTAAACTTCCTTAAGTCAGATGTATAATTTTCTCCATTCCTCTTGTCATCCAGCTCACATTGGGTAAGAGCAGGTGAGCTGGATCCCAAAGGAGGCTGGTGGACTTTGCACACCTGTGATCACTGCTCTTTTTAATTGTTGAAAATACCCCAACCCCAGAGCTGGAAACAAGGAGCGGGGAGAAGCAGTAGTCTTTTTACTTGGCTGGCAGGGCTCAGCATCCCCACCAGCAAAGTAAAAGAGAATTCAGCAGGGGGTCCAAGCCCACATTTTGGGATCCAGTTGTTAAAGTAGCCATGCAGGGCCCTACTTTAACAACCGGCTCCCAAAATTCTTAAAAACTTAACAACCGGCTCTAGCGAGCCTGTGAGAGCCTGCTCCAGCACACCACTGCCCAACCCCCAAAACAAAACACTATTTGTGATCATCTCAAGTAAAGGAGTGTGGTAGCTGTGTTAGTCCACTCTTAAGGTTATCAATAGTAATCAAACAAAATAAAACATGGAAAAATAAAACATGATCATCTCAAGGAAAGTGACTAAAGTCACCAGAGACAAAAAAATGAGGCCTTAATGAATTTTGTCAGAGTAAACAATTTGTAATGCAACAATCCAAACCCCCATCTTTTTATGTGAACAAATACAAAAGTTATTGAAGTTCTAACTTTCAACTTTTTCAGACCCATGACATGAAAAAAATCAGCCATTCTAAACATTTTGGATCAGCTACTTTTAGTTACCTTTTCCTAGAGATGAACAGTTAATGTTATTAAATGTAACCGAGTGTGTTCACTGGATTTATTGTCCTGGCAAACCTTTAAACCAGTAATCTTTGCTGTTCTAACAGTGGGGACCACTTTGGGGAGAGGGGGCAGGGGACCGTAACGTAACAGCCAAGATAGTTGGGCAAAGTGGGGAAGGGGAATTCTGTCCGATGACACTGCTGGCCTGGTGGCTTCCCCCCCCCCCCCCCCCCAACAAGGTCTGCACCTCTACATTCCTTCTTTTCATAAGTCCATATCCCCCTCACACATTCTCCATCTGTGTCCCCCAGCTCCTTTCAAGTTGGCCTTTACTCCCCCCTTATATTTTCTGTGGAGGCTTCTGGAACAGCTATTCTATTTTCTTCCAGTACCGTGTGTGTGTGTGGTGGAAAGGACCTAGCTCAAATTTACAGAGAGCCAGATGATAGAAAACAGAAGAACTTATGGATGTAGTAGCAAGTCTGTGCCCAAGGCTCAGGGATAGGGGGGAGGGGGGGGGGGGAAGGGTCTGGGATTTTGTGATTGACTACTGTTATAGACTTATGATATATCACAAAAGTTCCTCAAACTTTAGAAAAAGGCAGACATGGTTTGTCATTGGTCCTGTCCTTAAGAATGTATTTTATACATAGGATGCTGTCAGTCATATTTCTTGTTCTCTGTTTTCTCTTTTTAATCACGAAAGTGTATACCAAACAATTTAGTTTAATTAGTACTCTTGCATTTCATATCTTCAGAGCTTTAGTATTTATAAAGCTTTTATAGTAAACTCCCTGCAGACTGTGAGCTCAGCTCTTCTGGGGAGCCCATTACAGAAGGAAGGAATGGGTGCAAGACAACACAAGTTAAAGAGAAATTACCTTTAATTTGGAAGTGATTTTTTTTCTCTGAATCCTTTTGTTTTAGCCTTTGAAATGTTTTGCTGTGTGGAACAAGTTTCTACTGATTGGGTTTCTGTCAGGTACTTGTGACCAGGATTGGCCTCTGTTAGAAGCAGTATGCTGGGCTAGATGGACCATTGGTCTGACCCAGTATGGCAATTCTTATGTTCTTTCATATTTTCTAATGAACTCTTACATTGGTTTATATAGCGTGATTGAAAGTGATGTCATCAATAAGGGACCACTCCTTTTATAGAAATTGATGATGTAGTTTGTGGTTCTGTTTTATTATACGTATTCATGTTGTATTTTTAAACTAGACTACAATTTAAAAATCTGTGAATGTTCATGGTCAGCAATATGTCTTTAGAAAAATTTATTGCTACTGTTAGAAATGTGTGAAATTATTTTTCAGTTACTAAACGTATTTAAAAGAAAGGATAAAAAGACATGATACTTTCTCTAGCTTTTAAGTCGAAGGTTACATAGTGCCTTATTACAGGATTCTTACAAAGCTAAACAATGAGAGCAAATTCCCATCTTTGCATGTTGAAGAATGGCCTTTTTTCAGATAGGCAGGGGGATTTTTGGTAAGTACTTAGTTATGATTTTGGTCAGGCTCTATAATTGTTTGATCTAGTGCTCTGTAATAGCCATTAAGTGGAACCATACAGCTTTTTTTGATCCATGATTGCTTTCTTCTACACTTGAAGTTACTATCCAAATTCATTTGTGATTTCTGATATTAGGTTGAGCCATGAACCGTTTAACTCCTTCACTAAACAGTTTTTCTCCAATGACAAGCAGGATGTGAGATTCTGACTGATAGATGATGTTACTGGAGGAGCCCCAGTATTGATGCTCCCTAGCGTTCTAGTTGAGCAGGGGGTTGCCTAGCGTTGAGGCTTTAGTTTCTTAAAAACAAAAAACACAAAAATCCTTTTTTTTTTTCCTTCTAGGGCATAGGGAGATAGAGCATAGGAGTCTGATCTTCCTCTCTATAATTTTACTTAAAAAAATGTAATTGAAAGCTGAAAAAGGACTGGCTGCTTTCTACTTGCTGTTTACCAAGTGCAGTCCATGGGTGAGTATGGGAAGCTGGAGAAGGATCGATCAGTTATCAGCTGTAGGCTAGTTACCAGTTTTAGTTTAGGGTTGAGTCTTTCTTCTCAGCTAGACCTCAGGGAGCTTAGGGAGGCAGCCAAATTGGTCTTGAAGAGTTAGCATACATTTCCTTTCATGTGCTCGAGGCACAGAACTGGCCTCAATTTTTGATGTGGCCAGCTGCTTGAAGAGAATTCTGGCTGCACTGTAATTGAGGCTCCCTTGGGTTACTCAAGTTCTGTGCCTGGTGAATGGCTACAGCCAGTCTAAAGCAAATGTTGCCAGCACGGTAAGCTTTGTGCATCGGGCCCTGAGACATCTTATCGTGGTGGGCTGTTTTTTTTTTTTCCTTCCTACTGAGGGGGAGCCCAGTGGTGAGGAGGAAAATGGAGTCTGGGCAGGATTGCAGCATTGTGGTCTGATTGTGTAGGCCCCTATTGCTGGTTAGTTTATCCAGATGGTATAGCCATTTTGGTAAATTTCTCCTATCCTCTAGGAATCATCTGGCCACTGGGTTGTGGTAAATGACACCCCACTACCACAGACACAATTTTTGGGTATCTCATTCTCTTCTAACTGGGAATAGAGTTTCCTTTCTGTCATGTTCAGATTCTTTCTTTATAAAGCTTTTACAGTAACCTGCTCATAAGCAGGTAAAAGAAGGAGAAATGTTTCTTCATCATCTTCTACACCTGCAAGCATAACCAAGTTGGGGCATTTGGAGGTCCTAAAAGTGGTGGAGTCCCATTCAGCTGTTGTTTCTTGGCATGAGTATTCTCTTGAACCTAACATATATGGCTTTTCCGTTCTGCCTATCCATACCTTCTCCTATCTCTTCCTCTCTCTGAGAGATCTATGTGCCTGTCACATGCTTTCTTGAATTCAGATAGTCTTTGTCTCCACCACCTCCACTGGGAGGCTGTTGAATACATCCACCAACCTTTTCTAACATAAGTATTTCCTTAGATTTGCTCCTGAGTCTATTCCCTTTCATCTTCATCTAAAGTTCCCTCTTTCCAGAGCATCAACTCCTGTACATTTAGGATAGAGGTATTTAAATACTTTTGTGACATATCTCCCTCTCCTGCATTTCTTCCAAAGTATTCACGTTGAGATCTTTATGTTGAAGACCACTGGCCATTTTAGTAGCTGCCTTTTGGATTAATTTGATCCTGTTCATATCATTTTATTTATTTACAGCAGCTTGGTATGGTAACTATGCAGCTTAGAAAACCAAAATTAAAAATAAGCAGAGGGAAAGAGGGACAAGAAGGAGAGAGCAAAGGGTGGGGAAGAAGAGGGAAAGTTAAGCACACAGGAGCTATCGACAGAATTGTACATAATACTCTAATTGGGGTCTTACCAGAGATCTACAGAGGCACTATTGCCTCCATTTTCTTGCTGGCCATTCCACTCCATCTACACCCAAGCATCCTTGACTTTTTCCATCATCTTTTCTACCTTTTGGGCCACATTAAGATCACCAGATATGAGGATCCCAAAGTCTGCTCATTCATGCACAGAACTACTTCACATCCTATACTGTACTGCTCCCTAACTTTTTTTTTTCGCAGCCCAAATGCATAACCGTTAATTTTTTATATTAAATCTTAAATGTCAAATTATAGACCATTCTTCAATCCTTGCTAGACTCCTCCTCATGCTGTCCACGCCATCACTAATGTATTGCAGATTTAGGTATCATCTGCAAAGAGGCAAACCTTAGACAGCCCCTTCAATATCATTTGCAGAAATGTTAAGAAGAACCAGTTCAAGAACTGATAGTTGTGGAACACCACTGGTAACGTCCCTTTCTTCAGTGTAATTTGTTGCCTTCCACGCAACAAATTTCTAACTGTCACTTTAGGGCCCATATCAAGGGCACACAGCTCCACACAGATAGATGACATATATCAGACTGCTAAAATCAGAGTACACCACATATAATCCCTTCTTATTTGTTGATTATTGCAATGGTATCTACTCGGTGCAAAGATGTGCTCCTGAAAAAACTACAGACAGCTCAGAATACTGCTGCCAGGCTAATTTATAGTGCATCTAGATTTGAAAGTATAAGGCCTCTGCGAGAGAAACTGCACTGGCTTCCTGTCAAAGACCGTATCACTTTTAAAATTTGCGCTCTGGTGCATAAAATCATCTATGGTGAAGCCCCTGCATACATGGACACCCTAATCAACTTGCCACCAAGGAACTCCCACAGATCCGCACAAATGTACTTAAACTTCCATTACCCAGTATATAACGGACTTAAATACAAAAGCACCTACCCATCAACTTTCTCCTACACTAGCGCTCATCTCTGGAATGATCTGCCTAAACTGGTGAAACTTACTACTGATCACCCTACTTTCAAAAAGCGCCTCAAGACCTTTCTGTATGGCAAAGCGTAGGCACCACTTCCGCCAGGCATCTCTACCTTCTGATCTGTCTTTACCCCGGTGTCACATTAATCACCGCTGCTCTTTCTCTTTACCTCGCTTTTGCCTTTTCCCCATTATACTTCTAGGACATTAATTGTTTGACCCCTGATTTGTTGTGTGTTTATGTAGATTGTTGTAAGCCACATTGGGCCTGCCCATGGGTGGGAAATTGTGGGATATAAATGCTGTAAATAAATAAATAAATAAAATATAGGGAATTTCCATATCATCAAGCTGATCAATCCATAGACTGGTGGGTTGTGACCATCTACCAGCAGGTGGAGATAGAGAGCAAACTTTTGCCTCCCTATATGTGGTCATGTGCTGCCGGAAACTCCTCAGTATGTTCTCTGTCTCAGCAGGTGGTGGTCACACACAGCAGCAGCTCTGGCTAGGCCTCCAAGCCTAATTCTTAGGTTTTGTTGAGTGCCTGGGGTTGAGGGCTCTTTTGAGCAAGTGCAAACCTGGTGGTGCCAGGTCCCTCCTTTTTTCCCCCCTCCCGCTGGCTCCGTTAAAAAAAAAAAAAATTTTGAACGTCCTTAAAGGCGTTTATTTCGACGTTTATTTAAACGTTTATTGCAGCTACTCACTGGGACACCAGGTCGTTACAGCTCGGAGCGGCAAGCAGGTAATTTTTACCTTTTTATAGCGGGCAGGGGGTTCCCCGATTCTTCTCCTCGTGGCATATGGCGTCGGAGGGCGAGGGCGCAAAGAGTCGCTCCCCGGATCGCTTGAGCGCTTCTAGAGGGGATGCGGGGGTCTTAAAGCCTGATTCGCCCTTGTTGGGTGACAGTTTCGTGACCGATGAATGTCCCGGTCCTTCCTCCGGCGTGGCGGTTTTTCCCGCCATAAACGCCCATCCCCCGCTCCTCGCCTCCGCCATCTTGGCCGGCCACGCGGCTTGGACGGCTTCTTCTTGGGCCGCCCTTGAGGTTGGAGACATTAATGCCATGAACACCCTTAATTTGGGCGACGGCACAAAAGCGGCTAAAGTTAAGCGCCGTTCTTCCCGCGCGGCTCCTTCGCGGAGTGTCGCGCCGGACGCCATTTTGGATGCGCAGCATGTCTCTCCCTCGCTCTTGCGAGCGCCGGTTGAGGGTGCGTCTAGGGCTGTAGCCCAGGCTGCGGAAGTGCACAGTCTGGGGGGTTTCTCCCCCGAGTTTGTTTTGCTGCTGCATCAGGCCTTCCTTATGCAAAACGCTGCCCCTGCTCCCTCGTCTGGTAAAGAGGTTGAGGTTCCCAGAGGTAAACGCCCTCGGGTTGATTCCCAGGCCTTGGAGGACTTTGTCTCCTCCGATGTAGATGAGGGCAGCGTATCTGAGTTCTCCCAACGGTCCTTTGCGGATTCCTTGGAGGAGACGGATCCCCGCTCGGATGGAGCGGATGACCCCTCTGCAGCGCGGCTTTTTAGCTCAGAGGATTTGCCCAACCTGTTGATACAGGCCATGGACACTTTGAAGATTTCCTCTCCGGAGGACGTCTCTCCCTCAGCCCCTGTTGGCTCTGCCATTATGCTGGGGACGAAGCGCTCCTATGTGGCCAGGGCGTGCCTGACTATGGTGCAGCGGGCTTCCCCCTCGGATCATTCCTTGAGGGCTGATTGGCCGGCCCTGGAATCGGGCTTAGCCTATTTGGCAGACTTGCTGTATGATGTCTTGAGGGCCTCAGCGAAAGGCATGGCTCAGACAATCTCTGCGCGGCGGTGGCTTTGGCTGAAACATTGGTCTGCTGACCACGCCTCTAAATCCCGCCTGGCTAGATTGCCTTTTAAAGGCAAGCTGCTCTTTGGGGTCGAGCTGGACAAAATCGTGACCGATCTCGGCACGTCTAAGGGCAAGAAGTTACCAGAGGTCAGGACTCGGGCTAGTACTCGTCCCGGTACCTCCAGAGGACGGTTTCAGGAAGCCCGTCGGTACCGCCCGGGCAGGTCGGGTTCCTCTGCCCCCCTCTTCCTTTAAGAGGAATTTCTCCCCCAAGCAGCATTCCTTTCGCAGAGACCGCCGTCCCGGAGGTGCTCCCTCCGGTCCTCCCCCAGGGTCTCGTACCCAATGACGGGGCCTTGGTCCACACCCCAGTGCAGATTGGAGGACGGCTGTCCTCGTTTCTGGGCGAGTGGACCACAATAACTTCAGACGCTTGGGTGCTGGAAGTCATCAGAGACGGCTACAAGCTAGAGTTCTGCCGACCCTTAAGAGACGGGTTTGTACTCTCTCCCTGCAAGTCTCCGGTCAAAGCTGTGGCAGTGCAGCAGACTTTGGACAATCTGATCCGCCTGGGTGCGGTCGTTCCGGTGCCAGAAAGTCAGCTTGGCAAGGGGCGTTACTCCATTTACTTTGTGGTACCAAAGAAAGGAGGTTCTGTCCGGCCTATCCTCGACCTCAAAGGGGTCAATCGGGCCTTGAAAGTGCGGCACTTTCGCATGGAGACTCTCCGCTCTGTTATAGCGGCAGTGAAGGCAGGGGAGTACCTGGCATCCTTGGACATCAAGGAAGCGTACTTGCATATTCCCATCTGGCCTCCTCATCAATGCTTTCTGCGTTTTGCAGTCCTGGGCCGACACTTCCAGTTCAGAGCCCTCCCGTTTGGGTTGGCTACTGCTCCGCGGACCTTTTCCAAAGTAATGATGGTCATCGCGGCCTTCCTGCGAAAGGAAGGAGTACAAGTCCATCCTTATCTGGACGACTGGTTGATCCGAGCCCCCTCTTATGCAGAGTGCGGCAAAGCTGTGGACCGGGTAGTTGCTCTTTTGAGCTCCCTGGGATGGATCATCAACTGGGAGAAAAGCCAGCTGCGCCCGACTCAGTCCCTGGAGTATCTGGGAGTTCGATTCGACACCCAAGTGGGCAGAGTGTTCCTGCCAGACAATCGGATTGTCAAGCTTCAGGCTCAGGTGGACCAGTTCCTAGTAGCCTCTCCTCTTCGGGCTTGGACTATGTGCAGCTGTTGGGCTCTATGACGGCCACGATGGAAGTAGTGCCCTGGGCCAGGGCTCATATGAGACCAGTACAACAATCTCTGCTGCAGCGCTGGACTCCGATGTCGGAGGATTATGCTGTGCGCCTTCCCTTGGACCCAGCAGTGCGCAAGGCGCTGAGCTGGTGGATGCAGACAGACAAGTTGTCTGCGGGAATGCCTCTGGTGACCCCGGAGTGGATTGTCGTCACGACAGACGCCTCTTTGTCGGGCTGGGGAGCCCACTGCTTGGGAAGGACAGCGCAGGGGCTCTGGTCTCCTGCAGAGGCAAAGTGGTCTATCAACCTCCTGGAACTCAGAGCCATTCGGTTGGCGCTTTTGGAGTTCATCCCGGTACTGGTGTTGAAGCCGGTACGGGTCCTGTCGGACAATGCCACGGCTGTGGCCTATGTCAACCGCCAGGGAGGTACCAAGAGCGCCCCTCTAGCCAAGGAGGCTATGAATCTATGCCAGTGGGCAGAAGCGAACCTGGAGCAGCTGTCAGCGGCCCACATTGCCGGAGTCATGAATGTCAAGGCGGACTTTCTCAGTCGCCATACCTTGGAGCCCGGAGAGTGGCAGCTATCTGCTCAGGCGTTCTTGGACATCACGAAGCGCTGGGGCCAGCCGAGCCTAGATCTGATGGCGTCATCGGCCAATTGCCAAGTGCCGCGCTTTTTCAGCAGAGGACGGGACCCTCGATACCTGGGAGTAGATGCTCTTCTCCAACGGTGGCCGACACAAGAGCTTCTCTATGTGTTCCCGCCCTGGCCCTTGTTGGGCAGGGTGCTAGACTGGGTGGCAAAGCATCCCGGCAGGGTAATCCTGGTGGGTCCGGATTGGCCCAGACGTCCCTGGTATGCGGACTTGATCAGGCTCTCAGTCGGCGATCCTCTGCGGCTGCCAGTGGAGCAGGGCCTGTTACATCAGGGTCCCGTGGTGATGGAGGATCCCTCCCCCTTTGGTCTTACAGCCTGGCTATTGAGCGGCAGCGTCTGAGACAGAAGGACTTCTCAGACAAGGTCATCGCCACTATGCTGAGAGCGAGGAAGCGCTCTACTTCTACTGCTTACGCCAGGGTTTGGCGTATCTTTGCAGCGTGGTGTGAAGCAGGCTCACTTTCTCCCTTCACTGCTCCAATTTCTTCAGTGTTGGCGTTCCTGCAAGAAGGTCTGGACAAAGGCCTGTCGCTCAGTTCCCTGAAAGTTCAGGTAGCGGCTCTGGCTTGCTTCAGGGGCCGCCTGAAGGGGTGCTTCCCTGGCTTCGCAGCCAGATGTGGTGCGCTTTCTCAAGGGAGTTAATCACCTGCACCCTCCTCTGCACTCAGTGGTGCCTGCGTGGAATCTCAACCTGGTGCTAAGAGCATTGCAGAAGCCGCCTTTTGAACCCTTGTCGAGGGCATCTCTGAAAGACCTGACGTTGCAAGCAGTCTTTTTGGTGGCTACCTCTTCAGCCAGAAGAGTTTCCGAGCTCCAGGCACTCTCATGTCGAGAGCTTTTTCTGCAGTTCACTGAGGCAGGAGTGACTATTCGCACAGTGCCTTCCTTCCTGCCCAAGTTTGTTTTTCGCTCCCATGTGATTCAGCAGCTCTGTCTCCCTTCCTTTCGTAGGGAGGTCTACCCAGAGGAATACTCTGCTCTCAATTTCTGGATGTGAGACGAGTCATCATCAGATACTTGGAAGTGACCAATGATTTCCGGAAATCGGATCATCTGTTTGTCCTGTTTTCAGGTCCTCGTAAGGGTCTGCAGGCTTCTAAGCCTACAGTGGCAAGATGGGCAAGGAAGCCATTGCAGCGGCTTAGGTGGCCGCGGGGAAGGCCCATACCTTTGCCAGGCATTACCGCTTGACTGTGGCTGCTCGGGCGGAGGCCCGGTTTGGAGCTTCAGTGTTGCGGTCAGGGATTTCTATGTCCCGCCCTGGGTGAGTACTGCTTCGGTACATCCCACCAGTCTATGGATTGATCAGCTTGATGATATGGAAGGTAAAATTATGTATCATACCTGATAATTTTCTTTCCATTAATCATAGCTGATCAATCCATAGTCCCTCCCAGATATCTGTACTGTTCATATTCTGGTTGAATTTTAGGTTCAAGTTTAGCCTTCAGTTACTTCAGGAGGACTTCGTGTTCAAATTCTTCTTTCACTTGGATTCTTCAAGAGTTGAGACGAGTTTGTGTTACAGTGAGCTGCTGCATTCCTCTCCCCTCCGTTTTACGGGGCTGGATTGAGATTTAAATTCTGCCGGCACTCCCTCCCGCTTCGTGCGGCTGTAGGGCAGCTTTGTACCCCTCCCGCTTCGGCGGTGTTAGGGTCAGTCAGCTCCTCCCGCGGTTGCGGTTGCAGGATAAGCCAGATCCCCCCACATCGGCGGGTGTGGTGTCCCTCCCCCGCTCCGCGGGGATGAGCTGGACGGATTCCCCTCCCCCACTTGTGTGGGGATGAGCTGGGTTAATTCCCCTCCCCCGTTTCGGCGGTGGTGAGCTGGGCAGAGTGTCCCTTCGTGGGTGTAATTCTCTAAGTGCTGTCCTGCGGATGGAGCTTTGATATCGACATACTGAGGAGTTTCCGGCAGCACATGACCACATATAGGGAGGCAAAGGTTTGCTCTCTATCTCCACCTGCTGGTAGATGGACACAACCCACCAGTCTATGGATTGATCAGCTATGATTAATGGAAAGAAAATTATCAGGTATGATACATAATTTTACCATTGTCTTAACAAACATAGTAAAACACCTCGATGGGAATTAACCATTAACTGAGTTTGCTGTAGGGTCTTAATTATCAAATTACATTGAGGAACCTAATCTGCATAGTTCTCAGCATGGTTTTCGATCGTTTCATAGTACTGATACCCTGTTGATGTTCTTAACATCTGAGGTAAGACTTATTTTGTGCTGTGGTGGAGAGATGATCTTGCTGCAGTTTGACATCTCTGCCACCTTTGATACTGGCAACTATGATATTTTACTAAGCATGCTATCAGAATTCAGCTTCAGTGGCTTAGTATTTAAGTGGTTTGGATATTTTTGTAACTTTTGTAAAATAAATTATCTGGTTTTAAAGGATGGCAGATTTTCATTTTCATGGGTATCTCCTTGTGGTGTTCCTCAAGGCTTTTCTATCTCTCCACTTCTGTACAACTTATACATGAGCTCCCTCAGTCAACTTTTGTTGAAATCTGTTGCGCTCATGTTATCCTTTACAGATGATGCTTATCTTTCAGAAACTTGGTTGGATCATATAAGTTCTTTGTTAGAAACATTGCATTGGTTGCCTGTAAGGACTTGGGTCATTTTTAAGGCACTTTGTTTAGTATTTAAGCTTTTGGAGGGTACTTGCCCTGAAGGTGGATCTCGATGACTGTGTTAAAATCTAGGACAATCTTGAAAAGATGTAATAATTACTGTTAGCTTAAAATGTGCGGTTTAAAGCTGCTTTTTTCTCAATCATTTTTTTGTCTTAGCTGTTGGTTATTGGAATAATCTTCCTTTTGAATTAGGCTTGCTGGGGAGTGAACTTCTATTTTGCAAAGCCTTAAAAATATATTTGTTTGTTAGGCCTGGGGGGGGGGGGGGGGGGGGTTGTTAGTTTCTTCAAATTTTGTAATTCCTGACGTTTGTCATCAGTTTTTTTTTTATTTTAAATTAGATGTGGTAGACGTGTTAGTCCACTTTTAAAGGTAATCAACAGAAATAGAACAAAACAAAACATGTAAAAGAAAATAAGATACATACCTTTTTTTATTGGACATAACTTAATACATTTTTTGATTTAGCTTTCGAAGGTAGCCCTTCTTCGTCAGATCAGAAATAAGCAAATGTTGATAGATGATATGTACGTGAAACATCAAAGCATTGCAGTGACAATCTAACAGGATGAGGGTGAGTTACGTGAGAGACAGGAAAAGCTGGATTGATGAGGGACAGGGAGATATGCATAGAGATAAGAGGGTGAGTAAGCAGTACAATTTTATGGTTTATAATTGGGTTAGAAAACCCAGATCTTTAAGTCCTGTCTGGTCGGTGTCAAAATATTTAATCATTCTAACTCAAAGGTCTTACGTTCCTGTATTCTTACCATAAAATCACTGGTACAGTGTTCTGGTTTTGTAAAGTGCTGCCCCACAGAGGTGACATCCTGGTTGGTACAATTTTTCATATGATGTCTTTGTAAATTAAATCTCTTCTTTAGCATCTGACTTGTTTCTCCAATGTAGCACCCTTCATTGCATTTTTTACACTGAATGATATATACCACATTGGAAGATGAGCATGTGAAGGATTCCTTAATGTTGAATATTTTTCCTTTGTGAATGACTGTGGAGTCCTGTGAAATGTTTTGGCATAGTTTGGAGCTGGATATATTGCAAGGATGTGTTCCACTCTCCTTTTTGAGTCTGTGTTGGGAGCTCACTTCTAATTAGCTTGTGTCTTAAGTTGGGTGGCTGTCAGAAGGCCAGCACTGGTGGGGATGGGAATATCTCTTTCAGTAATTCATCCTCCTGGAGTAGTGGCTGTAGATCTTTTATGATTTTTCTTAAATTTTCCAGCTCTGGGTTGTATGTCACTACAAGGGGGATTCTGTCTGTGGCTTTGTTTTCCTTGTACTCTAGCAGATTTTCCCTGGGCGTTTTGAGGGAGGAGATTATTTTGGGGTTATAGCCTTTCTGTTTGAAGGATTCAGTCAGTATTTTGAGGTGTCTATCTCTGTCTCCTGGGTCAGAGCAGATACGGTGGTATCTTGTGGCTTGTCTGTAAATAATGGATCTTTTTGTATGTGAAGGGTGGAAGCTGGAGTTGTGGAGGTAGCTGCATTTGTCTGTGGGTTTCTTGTATATGGATGTTTGTATATAGCCATCATTGATTGAGACTGTGGTGTCCAAAAAATAGACTTTCTCTGGGGCAGTACTCAATTTTGAATCTGATTGTAGCATGGTATGTATTGAAGGAACTGTAAAATTGTTTGTTTCTTCTCCCTCAGTCCAAATCATAAAAATGTCATACCGGTAGTATTTTAGGAGTTTAGTCTGGTATATATTCAGAAATGTCTCTTCCAGCTCAGCCATAAAGAGGTTAGCATATTGGGGTGCTGTCCTGGTGTCCATCATAGTGCCCATGATTTGTAGATAGATATCATTGTTAAAGCGGAAATAGTTGTGAGTTAGAATAAATTTGATTAATTCTGTGATAGTTTCCGGTGAGTATTGATGGTCCAATGTGGATGATTTTAGGAGTTTCTCACATGCAGCTATGCCATCTGCATGGGGAATGTTGCTGTATAGTGATTCTACATCCAGGGTGACCAGAAGGGTACCTGGTGGTAACTGCTTGATGTTTTTCAATTTATTCAGAAAATCTGTGGTATCTTGTATGAAGCTGTTTGTCTTGTGCACGAAAGGTTTCGGAATCCCCTCTATACGTTTTTTTACAGATTGACTGGCTGTGCTATAGCTCTGTCTCTGCACTTAGACTTAGCAGCTCTGTCTCTGAATCTCCCCCACAAATTCAAACTTAGTGGGTGTGACCTGATTCTCTGTTAGAGGGAGCAGCCTTATAGCTAACAGTTTTTCTTGACAAATCCACCTTTTTTACAGATTGACTGTGCTATAGCTCTGTCTCTGCATAACAGAAACCTGGCTCTGCCCTGATGACTCTGCTTCAGTCGCAGCCCTCTGCCATGGCGGTTATCTTTTTTCACATACTCCTCGCCCTGCTGGTCGCGGGGGCGGTGTTGGACTACTTCTCTCTCCCTCCTCCAAATTTCAACCCCTTCTCCCACCTCAATCTCACTGTTTTTCCTCCTTTGAAGTCCACTCTATCCGCCTTTTCTCTCCTCTGCCTCTTCGAATAGCGGTCATTTATCGTCCCCCTTATAAGTCCCTTTCATCCTTTCTCAGTGACTTTGATGCCTGGCTTGCCTTCTTCCATGATCCTTCCTCCCCCTCTCTCATCCTTGGTGACTTTAATATTCCTGCTAATGATCCTTCCAACTCTTATATTTCCAAGTTACTCGCTTTAACATCCTCCTTTAATCTCCAACTATGCTCCACCTCCCCCACTCATCAAAATGGTCACTGTCTTGATTTCATCTTCTCCTCCAACTGTTCACCCTCTAGTTTCCTTGCTTCTGATCTTCCCCTCTCTGATCACCATCTTATAACTTTCACACTTAAATCTCCTCCCTCCCAGTCCCGTCCTATCTTATCTAATTTATCTAGGAATCTTCACAATATTGACCCTTCATCTCTATCCTCCCATGTTTCAAACCTCCTCTCTATTGTGGCACTATCCACGCCTGTCAACGAGACTGTTTCTTCTTACAACAATACTCTATCTTCTGCCTTAGACACTCTTGCACCTTTGATGACCCGCACTATAAGGTGTACAAAGCCCCAACCTTGGCTGACTTCTAATATCCGCTACCTACGTTCCTGAACCCGCTCCGCCGAACTCTTCTGGCGGAAATCTCGGGCCCTTGCTGATTTCTTACATTTTAAGTTCGTGCTGACCTCCTTCCATTCTGCTCTTTTACGCGCCAAACAGGATTATTATATCCAACTGACCAACTCTCTTGGCTCTAACGCTCGACTTCTCTTCACACACATTGAACTCTCTCCTCAAGGTGCCCCCTCCCCCAACTCCCCCTTCATTATCTCCTCAAACCCTTGCTGAATTCTTTCACGACAAGGTTCAAAAGATAAACCTTGAATTATCTACCTCGCCACCTCTCCCTCCACTAGTCCGTTCCCCTCTCTCTCCTTCCCCACATTCCTTTTCCTCCTTTCCTGAAGATACTATAGAGGAAACTACATTTCTCCTTTCTTCCTCAAAATGTACCACCTGTTCCTCTGATTCCATTCCCACCCACCTTCTTAATGCCATCTCACCTGCTCTTATTCCTTTTATCTGTCACATTCTCAACCTCTCACTTTCCACTGCAACTGTCCCTACTGCCTTTAAACATGCTGTGGTCACACCTCTCCTTAAGAGAAGCCTTCACTCAACCCTACTTGTCCCTCTAATTACCGACCCGTCTCCCTCCTCCCTTTTCTCTCCAAATTACTTGAGCGTGCTGTTCACCGCCGCTGCCTTGATTTTCTCTCCTCACATGCTATTCTTGACCCACTACAATCTGGTTTTCGCCCTCTCCACTCAACCGAAACTGCACTTACTAAAGTCTCCAATGACCTATTACTGGCTAAATCCAGAGGTCTCTATTCCATCCTCATTCTTCTTGATCTTTCAGCTGCTTTTGACATGATCAGAAATACAAATTATCTGTATCTCAGCTCTCTCCACCATAGGCCATCCATTGCGATGTACCCACAACCCATCTATATGGGCATAAGTCTGTGCTGCATGTGAGTAAAAGGTGTAATTCCGCTGCACCCCATGTAGCAACCTCCAACAATCCACCACCTCCAACCCCTTCAAAAATTGTAACAATGCTTTCCGCCCAGGGCCACTCTGCTGCCCTTCTCCTGTCGAATGGTCTAGCCTTGCATCCGGGGCAATATTAAAATCCCCCCCTACCACAACCTGCCCTCAAATCCCAAAATTTCTTCTTTTAATGTTTGAAAGAATTTCCTCTGCCCCACATTCGAAGCATAAATGTTAATGTCAGCTCCTTGCCCTGCAACCACCCTCTAAGGGCCACACAACGCCCACTGGTATCTCGAAACAACTTTTTAATCACAAACCCACAAGTTTGTCGTATCAAAATGGCCACTCCCCCCATCCTTTTTGGTCATATTCCCTGATGCATCACCACTTCCCGAAAAGGCCTATGACGCAGCATGTGAGTATCTCGGTCTTAAGTGTGTTTCTTCCAAAAACGTTACATCCCACTTCAGCCTGCCCAACTCCTTAAATACTCTACTGCGCTTACCCTGATTATTTAGCCTGTTTACATTCCATGTACCCACCAATAAGGTCTCTCCTCTCCCCTTCCCCACAGGCGATCTTCCCTCCCCCTGCTTCAAACCCACTGTTCCAACATATCCCCAACCCCTCCCCCATCCTCCCCTTCCCTTTAGCTGATTTATCAGATCAGCCATCCCATGAGGAATAAACGCACTCTCCCAGGACTTTGACCTCTCAAAAGCTAATCCCTAACCCTCCCATCACCCTGCATTCTCTCACATCCACTGTATTCATTCAACCCATGCACTTCTGCCAAGCATCCCTCCACCCCCAAACCCGCATAATTTTAATTCCCACACTCAAAATCCCTCCAGTTCAATCTCTCACCTCACCCCTCACCATCTTCCAACATATTCCCATGCTCTCTACACTCACCAGGGTACCCTGCCCTCCCTTCCCTCTCCCCTACAAGACCCCCTATATGTAGCACCCGTTAGCCACATCCCAAATAGGAATAGCCACCTGTATCGGATACCCTTTGACCTCATAAATATCGTGGCTTCTCAAAAGGATAGACGCTTTTGTAAAGTAATCCATGCCAGATCTTGAAACACTCTAATCTTACAGTTCTCCAAAGAATCTCTTTTTGCTGCCTCGCTTTAGACAATATCTTCTCCTTCATGGGGAAATCAGCAAAACACACTACAATGTCCCTCGGGTTGGATTCTCGCTGCGGGACAGCTACTCTATGCGCTCTGTGGATGCGGAGGTCTGGTAGCTGACCACCTTCCTCAGGATTCATAATGTACCCACACAACTCTCGAATCACTGCTTCACAATTGCTAAATATATCCAAGTCAGGGATTCCTTTGAATCGCAAATTGTTTTGGTGCAACCTATTCTCCAGGTCTTCCACCTGCTCCCTGAGTTGTTGCAGTTCCAGCATGTCAGTATTCACTACTTTATGCAGTTTCCCCATGTCCTGCTTAAGAGTCTCCATCCCCTCCTCCACCTCACCGACACGCGTTCCCAAGTTGTGAATTTCAGTCCTAATTTCTCTCAGAGCAGTTTGTATATCCTTTCGGATCCCCGCCAGATTGGCCTTCAAGTCCTGAAACCAAGCCACTACGTCCGATTTTGCAATCTCGCCAGCTTCCTTGAGTCCCTCCTCAGCTTGCTCCTCCCCGGCCACAGCCGAGCTCGCCGCCATCTTTGATTCACTCCGCTCTGGCCCCACCAAAGCTGCCGGCATTTTCTTACTTTGATCCATCGAAAAACGGAATCACTCCAGTCCCTTCTTTGGCGGCATAACTCATGGACCTTTTCCCCTTTGATACACGCTTCAGGATGCTGCTCAAGTCTGTGGGATTTGTTCGCTCTTAACAATGCCCCAGCGGAGCTCCGCGTTCAAGCTGCCATTCTGGTTCATGACTTCACTTCCTCCCCCCCTAGCAAGGACACTCTTATTGGTAATTACCCTCTGGGCCAACAATAACGTTCAGCTTTTGAAACAAAATAATTACTCCTGCTTTTTTCCCTTTAGCTGAAGCAGCAATATAATCTCCAACCTACCAAGATTTCAATTTCCTATGTTCTTCTGCTGTTAAATGAGTTTCCTGCAACATAGCAATAGCAGTTTTTTTTCTTGTAAAGGATGTGAAGAGAAAAATGAGATCTGTGAGATTGTGCCCTCAAGAAGCAGGCTTCTTGGCATCACAAGGGCCCTGCTAGTAACATAAGCCTCCTCTTCAGGACATCTTTGCAGGGGTCAGACAGTGAGTCGCCTCAGGAAGGAGATCAGGTGAGCGTTGAGCTATGCTATCCCCCACCATGCATCTTGTGGTTTTCATCTGCTAACAGTCACAGTTTTGGTGTTGACTTACGCATCTTCACTTTCTTTGCTCTTTCATCTATCTCTACACTCAGAAAGGGCAGCATCTGATTCCTGTGTACTATGGACATACCTCTTGCCACAATACACTACCATGTTGTACATCTCTGAATGCATGCTTTGAATTCACTCTTCCCAAATTCTGGGGTATTGTCTACCCAGCTCTCCTATCTCAGTTCAGTAAAGGTACCATATTAGTTCCATATTCACAGATGCTGTCCGTGTGACAGCACCACCATCATCTGTACAGTACACATTCCTATCGTGTACACATACATGACTCCTATTCCAATACTTCTGCACTAGCTTTAACATATCATTTGGGTCAAAAGTGTCACATGTCTAGAGCTCTTATATCTTAGGTAAATACTGCATGTTGCATAGTTTGTTATGGCATCAAACAAAGTCTTGTACCTGCTTGTGTAGTGCACAACCTTTGCCAGTTGTAGAGCATCCATGAGTCCATATACCTTAGCCAAGTCTCAGTAAAATCCATTGCTATGCATCTCTTTTCCATTCAATAGATGCTGCGGCCAGTGAGGGAGGGCAGCAGGGATGAACAGGCTGGGCCTTCGGAGATCTGCAAACAACATAAGGGAAAGGAAAGGGGATGGGGTTTGATATACCACCTTTCTGTGGTTACAATCAGCGTGGTTTGCATATTATATACATGCACTTATTTTGTACTTGGAGCAATGAAGGGTTAAGTGATTTGTCTATTAGCCGACTACTCCACTTCTTGTAGTATCAGAATGTCCCAGGCCAGGAGGGATCTGCATCAGTGGGGCCTGCAGAGGAGATTGAGGAAAAACACCTGTCTGAAGAGGATGAGGAAGGTGGTTCATGGAGGGAGGGAGGGTTATACTGGAAAGGACATTGTTGCTTAAAATCCCAAAACATTTATATTCACATGGATTACTATAACGTATTATATGTGGGCATTACACAAAAGTTGTTGACTTGTCTTCAGTTAATACAAAATATAGCAGCTGGGGTTTTACCCGAAGTGGTGAACTGGATTAGGAACTGGTTGACGGGCAGACGCCAGAGGGTGGTGGTAAATGGAGTTCGCTCGGAGGAGGGAAAGGTGAGTAGTGGAGTGCCTCAGGGATCGGTGCTGGGGCCCATTCTGTTCAATATATTTGTGAGTGAAATTGCCGAAGGGTTACAAGGTAAAGTTTGCCTTTTTGCGGATGACACCAAGATTTGCAACAGAGTGGACACCCCGGAGGGAGTGGAAAACATGAAAAAAGATCTGAAGAAGCTGGAAGAATGGTCTAACATTTGGCAATTAAAATTCAATGCAAAGAAATGCAAAGTGATGCACTTAGGGAGTAGAAATCCAAGGGAGGCGTATGTGTTAGGTGGGGAGAGCCTGATAGACACGGACGGGGAGAGGGATCTTGGGATGATAGTATCTGAGGACTGAA
The DNA here is from genome assembly GCF_901765095.1 of Microcaecilia unicolor. Taxonomy (NCBI): domain Eukaryota; kingdom Metazoa; phylum Chordata; class Amphibia; order Gymnophiona; family Siphonopidae; genus Microcaecilia; species Microcaecilia unicolor. The sequence continues at coordinate 315,063,354 of NC_044032.1, read as the reverse complement.
GGCGATGAAACAGTGTGACAAGGCGGTGGCCGTAGCGAGAAGGTTGCTAGGCTGTATAGAGAGAGGTGTGACCAGCAGAAGAAAGGAGGTTTTAATGCCCATGGATAAGACGTTGGTGAGGCCCCACCTGGAGTATTGTGTTCAGTTTTGGAGGCCGTACCTTGCGAAGGATGTTAAAAAAATTTAAGCGGTGCAAAGAAAAGCTACGAGGATGGTATGGGAGTTGCGTTCCAAGACGTATGAAGAGAGACTTGCTGACCTGAACATGTATACTCTGGAGGAAAGGAGGAACAGGGGTGATATGATACAGACGTTCAAATATTTGAAAGGTATTAATCCGCAAACGAATCTTTTCCGGAGATGGGAAGGCGGTAGAACGAGAGGACATGAAATGAGATTGAAGGGGGGCAGACTCAGGAAAGATGTCAGGAAGTATTTCTTCACAGAGAGGGTGGTGAACGCTTGGAATGCCCTCCCGCGGGAGATGGTGGACATGAAAACGGTAACGGAATTCAAACATGCATAAAGGAATCCTGTGCAGAAGGAATGGATCCACAGAAGCTTAGCTGAAATTGGGTGGCGGGGGGAAGAGGGGTTGGTGGTTGAGAGGCTAGGATAGGGGAGGGCAGACTTATACAGGGTCTGTGCCAGAGCCGGTGATGGGAGGCGGGACTGGTGGTTGGGAGGCCTCTGTCATGTCCATGAATTGGGTTCTGGGCCTGTATACCCTCTGCACAGAGGCCTACTTTCTCTCTTGCATAACTCTCCTGTGAGCAAGGGCTTACAAGAGCAATGTCCTGCTTCTATTCATGCTTTTATCTACCACTGGATTTCACCTACTAGCCACTTGCAGCTATGGTACAGGAGTACATATTCACCCACACATGGTTAAACAGAGACAGCCAGTTACAAACACACAGACAGTGGTAGATGGAGACACCCACATGTGCATACTACCATAGAAACACTGTCTATTGCACAGATGCGGTGGGGGCGGGAAAAGTTGTTTAGAGGTTTGGAGATTGTGTTTGGTAGTAAGGGCAAAATGCAGCAGAGTAGAAGTTAGTGCGGATGTAGAGGGTTAGGTAAAGGCTCAGAGGTGGATAGTTAGAGGGAAGGGTAAGGCTTGATTGTTTAAATTTAACATGTTCCTTTTTATTACATTCCTCTTTACCTTTCAGTTCAAGGCAGATTACATAATAAAATAACATAAACGAATTTTCATTAAAAAACCAAATCACTCCAATACATTTCTTCATATTTCCCCATCTTAAAAAAAAAAAAATCCCACTAAGACAATAAATCATACTATTTCCTTCAATCAATTTAATTCAGGAACAAATACTTCTGGAAAACTCATGTCTTCAGATGCTGTCTAAATAGTTTATAGGACAAAACCATCTTAAGTTGTTTTGATAAAGAATTCCACAAAATAGGACCATAACCCCATAATAGTTTTATACTTTGTAGACTGAAGACGATTTACAGATGGATTTGGTACAACCAGTTGAATTTCAGATTCCGAGTGTAAACTTCATCCCAGAATGTTACTTGGTGCCATCCTATATAAAACTTTAAAAACAAATATTAAAACTTTAAATTCTATTCTAGCCTTTACTGGCAATCAATGGGCCTTGATTAAATAGGACATAACGTGCTCTACCGCATTCCTTTCCCATATCATTTTTATTGCCACGCTCTGCAAAACTATGCATTCAGATGCCAGCTACCAGCACAATGCAACAACCAATTATCCAGGTCAAAAGAGATTTTCTGTGCCATTTTGTTGCTATTTAAATGTGGTGTACTTTTGGGTACATCTTTTTCATGTCATCTTCAGGCACTATGGGAATACTGATCCTGCCTAGCACCAGCCCACTTTCTGCCCCCAAAATGTCCCTTTTTATGGCACATACATATAAGTACCATGGCGCACATTCACGCACCTTTTATGATGATATATCAGTACTTCTGAACTTGGTCTTTGTGGCACACTCAGCCAGTTGGGTTTTCAGGATACCCACGATGAATATGCATGACAGATTTGTATACTAAGGAGGCAGTATATGAAAATCTCTCTCATGATTTTTCATTGTAGATATCCTGAAAACCTGACTGGCTCGGTGTGCCCTAGGGACTGGGTTGAGAAGAACTACATTATAGTATTTTGCTTAGGTTTTACCTGGCTTTTAAGCCCATTCTTCCAATTTCCTAAGGTCTTCCTGCAATATTTCACAACCTTGAATAGTTTTGTATCATCTGCAAATTTGATCATCTCAGTCGTTTCGGTTTCCATGTCATTTATAAATATATTAAATAGTATCGGTCCCAGTACAGATCCTTGCGACATTCCACTGTTCACCCTCCTCCATTGAGAGAAGTTACCATTTAACCCTACCTTCTGTTTTCTGTCCAGTAACCAATTCCTAATCCACACCAGAACCTTGCCTCCTATCCATGACTCTTTAATTTTCTCAGAAGTCTCATGAGGAACTTTATCAAAAGCTTTCTGAAAATAGATATACTACAACCGGCTCACCTTTATCCACACGTTTATTCACACCTTCAAAAAAATTAAGCAGATTGGTGAGGAAAGACTTCCCTCTGCTGAACCCATGCTGACTCTATCCCATTAAACCATGTTTGTCTACGTGTTCTTTATAATAGGTTCCACTATATTGCCCGGCACCAGCATCGGGCTTACCGGTCTATAATTTCCCGGATCAGCCCTGCAATACAAGCTTTGAAACGCGGAACAGAGAGCCGAGTACTTTTTTAAAATAAAAGTATTTAAGAAGGGGAATTCCATCACCCCTTGTTTTTTAGTTTTGACCCCTGACGCAGCCTGAAGGCAAAACGTGGCCACGTCGGGTTTGTTTTTTGATTCACACCAATAAATTATTTCATGTGTTAATGTTTTCTATCAGTCTACCTTTTTTATTATTGTACCATGGTAAGGAGACTGTTGCCTTTTTTGTTTGTTTTTGGCAATATTTATGTACTTATGTAACATTCTTTATTAATGATTTGCATCTGACTTTCCAGTGCTTATGTTTCTTCTTATTTTGTTCATTTGGGTCCTTTTTCCATTCTTTGAAGTACAATCTTTTGGCTATAATGGCCTCTTTTATTTCACCTTTTAACCATGCTGGCTGACATTTTCTGTTCTTTCCACCTTTACAAATATGTAGAATGCATCTGAACTGGGCTTCCTAGATGATATTTTTGAATAACATCCACGCCTGATTTAGTGTCCTAACCTTTGCATCCGATCCTTTTAGTTTCTTTTTAATCATTTATTATAGTCGCCCTTTCGAAAATTAAATGCAGCTAAAGCAGGTTCGTCCCAGATAGTAGCTCAAACTTGATCATGTTATGATCACTGTTTCCCAGGGGACCCAACATCTCCACCTCTCGCACTGTGCCCTGCATGCCACCAATGACTAGATCCAAAATGGCTCCCCCTCTTGTCAGTTCAGTTCCTTGACCAGCTGCTCCAAGAAGCAGTCGTTTATTACATCTAGAAATTTTATCTCCCTGGCACTCCCTGATGTAACATTTATTCTCCGAGGACAAGCAGGCTGCTTGTTCTCACTGATGGGTGACGTCCACGGCAGCCCCTCCAATCGGAAACTTCTCTAGCAAAGGCCTTTGCTAGTCCTCGCGCGCCCATGCGCACCACGAATGCGCGGCCGTCTTCCCGCCCGAACCGGCTCGTGTTCGTCAGTCTTCTTTTGTCCGCGCTCGGTACGGTCGTGTTACGCCGTTCGCGCCCCTTATGTTGACCTCGCGCGTCTTTTTTGGACTTTTCGCTAGTAAAAAAAAAAAAAAAAAAGGGAAAAAGGATTTTGGAAGAAGGCCTTTTCGGTCTTTTTCCCCTTCCTGTATTTCCAGTTTTTGCCCCGTTAAGTTTCTTTTCGTTTTCGGGGTAGGCCCTTTTGAGGCCTCGGGTCGAATTTTTTTCTCCCCCTCTTTTTGGTGCCTTACCGCAATTACGAGTTTCGATTTCGCCGGCGTGATTTTTCCGCCCATGTCATCGAAGTCTCCCAGCGGCTTCAAGAAGTGCACCCAGTGCGCCCGGGTAATCTCGCTCACTTACAGGCATGCGTCGTGTCTTCAGTGTCTGGGGGCTGGGCACCGCCCACAGGCCTGCAGTCTTTGCGCCCTTTTACAGAAAAGGACTCAGGTAGCGAGATTGGCCCAGTGGAACGTTTTGTTCTCTGGCTCTTCGTCGGCATCGGCACCGGGAGTATCGAGTGTGTCGACGTCGACAGCGTCAAGACCTCCGTCCTCGGCCACGACTGCATCGAGGCATCGACCCTCTGCATCGGGGCCGAGACATCGGAAGGCTGCGTCGGCGTCAGTTGTACCGGGACCTCCACTTCTGCTGATGTCGTCGGACGGTGGTGCTTCGACTGGAGTGCAGGTGAGGGCTGTCCATTCCCCTGCTGTTGGCGGTGAGCCTTCGGGTGGGTCTCCCCCTACCCTGAAGGCTCCTGCGGTACAGCCCCCCCGAGACCGACCTTCTTCGGCCTCGGCCCCGAGGAAGCGACGGCTGGATTCTACGTCCTCCTCGTCGGTACCGGGAAGCTCCGGTGACATGCTTCGTTTGAAAAAGTCAAAGAAGCATCGACACCGGTCTCCTTCCCGTATCGGTACCGAGAGCTCTAGGTCGCCGAGGGAGTCGGCACCCAGTAGGCATCGGCACCGAGAGGACCGCTCAACCTCTGTTCAGGAGGTGTCGATGCGCTCCACCTTGGACAGCCCGGAACAGCCTCCACGCCCGGAACAGACTCTGACATCGACACCTGCATCGGCTTCCATGTCTTTCTCCACAGCCACTCTGCACGAGAGTCTCCGGGCTGTTCTCCCAGAGATCCTGGGAGAGCTGTTGTGCCTTCCCCTCCGGTACCGGGGGTGCTTGCGCCACCGGTACCGTCGAGTGAGGCGCCGGCTGGCCCTTTGCCCGGGGTGAGGTCTCTGACATCGGTGCCGCTTGCGGTACCGACTGCGGTAGCCTCCCAGGAAGGCTCCCCGACGACGTCAGCGGAGGGAGCTTCGCCAGTGCGGGCGAGGGAGTCTATCTCTCGACGCCCACACCGTGGCCGTGGTTCCACGGAGTCGAGCCGGGCACGGCTTCAGACACAGGTCCGTGAACTTGTGTCTGATACCGATGGTGAGGCCTCGTGGGAGGAGGAGGAGGACATCAGATATTTCTCTGACGAGGAGTCTGATGGCCTTCCTTCGGATCCCACTCCCTCCCCTGAAAGGCAGCTTTCTCCTCCCGAGAGTCTGTCTTTTGCGGCCTTTGTCCGGGAGATGTCTACGGCCATCCCCTTCCCGGTGGTTGTGGAGGACGAGCCCAGGGCTGAAATGTTTGAGCTCCTGGACTATCCTTCTCCACCTAAGGAAGCGTCCACAGTACCCATGCATCATGTCCTAAAAAAGACATTGCTGGCGAACTGGACCAAGCCATTAAGTAATCCCCACATTCCCAAGAAGATCGAGTCCCAGTATCGGATCCATGGGGACCCAGAGCTGATGCGCACTCAGTTGCCTCACGACTCTGGAGTTGTGGATTTGGCCCTAAAAAAGCTAAGAGTTCTAGGGAGCATGCTTCGGTGCCCCCGGGCAAGGACTCTAGAACCTTAGACTCCTTTGGGAGGAAGGCCTACCATTCTTCTATGCTCGTGGCCAATATCCAGTCTTACCAGCTCTACACGAGCATACACATGCGGAACAATGTGCGGCAGTTGGCGGGCTTGGTGGACAAGCTCCCCCCTGAGCAAGCCAAGCCATTTCAGGAGGTGGTCAGGCAGCTGAAGGCGTGCTGAAAATTCCTGGCCAGAGGGGTGTATGACACCTTTGATGTTGCGTCCAGGGCCGCTGCTCAAGGTGTGGTGATGCGCAGACTCTCATGGCTGCGTGCCTCCGACTTGGAGAATAGGATCCAGCAGCGGATTGCGGACTCGCCTTGCCGTGCGGATAATATTTTTGGAGAGAAAGTCGAACAGGTGGTAGAGCAGCTCCACCAGCGGGACACCGCTTTCGACAAGTTCTCCCGCCGGCAGCCTTCAGCTTCTACCTCTACAGGTAGACGATTTTTGGGGGGAAGGAAGACTGTTCCCTACTCTTCTGGTAAGTGTAGGTACAATCCTCCTTCTCGACAGCCTGCGGCCCAGGCAAAGCCCCAGCGCGCTCGCTCTCGTCAGCAGCGTGCGCCTCAGCAAGGCCCCTCGGCTCCCCAGCAAAAGCAAGGGACGAGCTTTTGACTGGCTCCAGCAGAGCATAGCCGACATCCAAGTGTCAGTGCCGGGCGACCTGCCGGTCGGAGGGAGGTTGAAAGTTTTTTCACCAAAGGTGGCCTCTCATAACCTCCGATCAGTGGGTTCTCCAAAGAGTCCGGCAAGGATACACCCTCAATTTGGCCTCAAAACCTCCAAATTGTCCACCGGGAGCTCAGTCTTACAGCTTCCAACACAAGCAGGTACTTGCAGAGGAACTCTCCGCCCTTCTCAGCGCCAATGCGGTCGAGCCCGTGCCATCCGGGCAGGAAGGGCTGGGATTCTATTCCAGGTACTTCTTTGTGGAAAAGAAAACAGGGGGGATGCGTCCCATCCTAGACCTAAGGGCCCTGAACAAATATCTGGTCAAAGAAAAGTTCAGGATGCTTTCCCTGGGCACCCTTCTTCCCATGATTCAGGAAAACAATTGGCTATGCTCTCTGGACTTGAAGGACGCCTACACACACACATCCCGATACTGCCAGCTCACAGACAGTATCTGCGTTTCCAGCTGGGCACACGTCACTTCCAGTACTGTGTGCTACCCTTTGGGCTCGCCTCTGCGCCCAGAGTGTTCACGAAGTGCTTGGCTGTAGTAGCGGCAGCACTTCGCAGGCTGGGGGTACACGTGTTCCCATATCTCGACGATTGGCTGGTGAAGAACACATCCGAGGCAGGAGCTCTACAGTCCATGCAGATGACTATTCGCCTCCTGGAGCTACTGGGGTTTGTGATAAATTATCCAAAGTCCCATCTTCTCCCTGTGCAGAAACTCGAATTCATAGGAGCTCTGCTGGATTCTCGGACGGCTCGTGCCTATCTCCCAGAGGCGAGAGCCAACAACTTGTTGTCCCTCGTCTCGCGGGTGCGAGCGTCCCAGCAGATCACAGCTCGGCAGATGTTGAGATTGCTGGGCCACATGGCCTCCACAGTTCATATGACTCCCATGGCCCGCCTTCTCATGCGATCTGCTCAATGGACCCTAGCTTCCCAGTGGTTTCAGGCTGCTGGGGATCTAGAAGACGTGATCCACCTGTCCACGAGTTTTCTCAAATCCCTGTATTGGTGGACGATTTGGTCCAATTTGACTCTGAGACGTCCTTTCCAAATTCCTCAGCCAGAAAAAGTGCTGACTACGGATGCGTCTCTCCTGGGGTGGGGAGCTCATGTCGATGGGCTTCACACCCAGGGAAGCTGGTCCCTCCAGGAACGCGATCTGCAGATCAATCTCCTGGAGTTACGAACAGTCTGGAACGCTCTGAAGGCTTTCAGAGATCGGCTGTCCCACCAAATTATCCAAATTCAGACAGACAACCAGGTTGCCATGTATTACATCAACAAGCAGGGGGGCACCGGATCTCGCCCCCTGTGTCAGGAAGCCGTCAGCATGTGGCTCTGGGCTCGCCGTCACGGCATGGTGCTCCAAGCCACATATCTGGCAGGCGTAAACAACAGTCTGGCCGACAGGCTGAGCAGGATTATGCAACCTCACGAGTGGTCGCTCAATTCCCGTGTAGTGCGACAGATCTTCCAGGTGTGGGACACCTCTTCGTAGATCTCTTCGCATCTCGAGCCAACCACAAAGTCCCTCAGTTCTGTTCCAGGCTTCAGGCCCACGGCAGACTGGCATCGGATGCCTTCCTCCTGGACTGGGGGGAGGGTCTGCTGTATGCTTATCCTCCCATACCTCTGGTGGGGAAGACTTTGTTGAAACTCAAGCAAGACCGAGGCACCATGATTCTGATTGCTCCTTTTTGGCCGCATCAGATCTGGTTCCCTCTTCTTCTGGAGTTGTCCTCCGAAGAACCATGGAGATTGGCGTGTTTTCCGACCCTCATCACACAGGACGAAGGGGCGCTTCTGCATCCCAGCCTCCGGTCTCTGGCTCTCATGGCCTGGATGTTGAGAGCGTAGACTTTGCCTCTTTGGGTCTGTCAGAGGGTGTCTCCCGCATCTTGCTTGCTTCCAGGAAAGATTCCACTAAGAGGAGTTACTTCTTTCTATGGAGGAGGTTTGCCGTCTGGTGTGACAGCAAGGCCCTAGATCCTCGCTCTTGTCCTACACAGACCCTGCTTGAATACCTTCTGCACTTGTCTGAGTCTGGTCTCAAGACCAACTCTGTAAGGGTTCACCTTAGTGCAATCAGTGCATACCATTACCGTGTGGAAGGTAAGCCAATCTCAGGACAGCCTTTAGTTGTTCGCTTCATGAGAGGTTTGCTTTTGTCAAAGCCCCCTGTCAAACCTCCTACAGTGTCATGGGATCTCAATGTCGTTCTCACCCAGCTGATGAAACCTTCTTTTGAGCCACTGAATTCCTGCCATCTGAAGTACTTGACCTGGAAGGTCATTTTCTTGGTGGCAGTTACTTCAGCTCGTAGAGTCAGTGAGCTTCAGGCCCTGGTAGCCCAGGCCCCTTACACCAAATTTCATCATAACAGAGTAGTCCTCCACACTCACCCTAAGTTCTTGCCAAAGGTTGTGTCGGAGTTCCATCTGAACCAGTCAATTGTCTTGCCAACATTCTTTCCCCGTCCTCATTCCTGCCCTGCTGAACGTCAGCTGCACACATTGGACTGCAAGAGAGCATTGGCCTTCTATCTGGAGCGGACACAGCCCAACAGACAGTCCGCCCAATTGTTTGTTTCTTTTGATCCCAACAGGAGGGGAGTGGCTGTGGGGAAATGCACCATATCCAATTGGCTAGCAGATTGCATTTCCTTCACTTACGCCCAGGCTGGGCTGGCTCTTGAGGGTCATGTCACGGCTCATAATGTTAGAGCCATGGCAGCGTCGGTAGCCCACTTGAAGTCAGCCACTATTGAAGAGATTTGCAAAGCTGCGACGTGGTCATCTGTCCACACATTCACATCTCATTACTGCCTGCAGCAGGATACCCGACGCGACAGTCGGTTCGGGCAGTCAGTGCTTCAGAATCTGTTCGGGGTTTAGAATCCAACTCCACCCCCTAGGCCCATGTTTATTCTGTTCCAGGCTGCACTCTGTTAGTTGGATAAATTGTTAGGTCAATCTCAGTTATGTCCTCGCCGTTGCGAGGCCCAATTGACCATGGTTGTTGTTTTTGAGTGAGCCTGGGGGCTAGGGATACCCCATCAGTGAGAACAAGCAGCCTGCTTGTCCTCGGAGAAAGCGAATGCTACATACCTGTAGAAGGTATTCTCCGAGGACAGCAGGCTGATTGTTCTCACAAACCTGCCCGCCTCCCCTTTGGAGTTGTGTCTTCCCTTGCCTTTGTTTTGCTACATATGGGACTGACGAACATGAGCCGGTTCGGGCGGGAAGACGGCCGCGCATGCGCGGTGCGCATGGGCGCGCGAGGGCTAGCAAAGGCTTTTGCTAGTGAAGATTCCGATTGGAGGGGCTGCCGTGGACGTCACCCATCAGTGAGAACAATCAGCCTGCTGTCCTCAGAGAATACCTTCTACAGGTATGTAGCATTCGCTTCCAGTCAATATTGGGGTAATTGAAATCACCCATTATTATAGTGTTGCCCAATTTGCCAGTTTTCCTAATCTCTTTAAACATTTCTTCATCCGTCTGTTTGTTCTGTCCTGGTGCATGATAGTACAGCCCTACAAGAATACTTCTTCCCTTCACACATGGAGTTTCTATCCATAATGATTCCATGCTGCTATCTGTGTTATGTGGAATGTTTATTTTATTTGACTCAATTCCCTCTTTAACATATAGCGCAACCCCCCCTTCCAATTTGATCCTCTCTATCATTGCAATACAATTTGTACCCTGTCCTCTTTCCACCAAGCCTCATCATTTAGTTCTATATATTCTAACTCTCCCATCTTATTTTTTAGGCTTCTAGCATTAGCATACAGGTACTTCAAATTGTGTTTTTTTTTCCTTTGATCTACAAGCTGCTTAGAAGTTGAAGGGGATAATGTGCATCCTTTATCCTGCTCTCTTATTAAGCACACCTGGCTTACTTTCAGTATTGTTGAAATCTCTCTACTGGGATTCCCTAAATGTCCTGTTTCAGTGGTATCCTTCAAGGATACTCCACACCGAACCATTTGCTCACAGGCGACTCTGCTCCCCCTCCCCCAATTCTATTTTAAAAGCTGCTCTACTTTTTAAGAGTTAGCGCCAGCAGCCTGGTTCCATCCCAGTTAAGGTGAAGCCCATCCTTTCAGAACAGTCTTCCCCTTTCCCAGAATGTCGCCCAATTCCTAACATCTAAATCCATCATCCCTGCACCATCGCCTCAACCACGCATTGAGACTTTGGAGCTCTACCTGCCTTTTGGGTCCTGTTCGTAGGACGGGGAGCATCTCTGAAAATGTGACCCTGGAAGATCTGGACTTAAGCTTTCTACCTAAGAGCCTAAATTTGGCTTCCAGATCCTTCCTCCCACATTTTCCTATGTGATTGGTACCCACATGTACCAAGACAGCTGGCTCCTCCCCAGCACTATCTAAGATCCTGTCTAAGTGTCTGTACGTACGTGTAGTAGCGCTGTAGAAATAAGTAGTTAGTAGTAGGTCCGCTACCTTCACACCAGGCAGGCAAGTCACCAGGCGATCCTCATGTCCACCTGCCACCCAGCTATCTATATGCCTAATGATCGAATCACCAACTACAGCAGCTGTCCTAACCCTTTCCTCCTGGGCAGAAGTTCTTGGAGACATATCCTCGGTACATGGGCTGGTCCTGACTACAGGATTATTTCCAACTTCAACAGCTCTCCATTTAGGTGGCCTCCCTCATCCAAGGCAGCACAGAAGCTGCCAGACTGGAGGTGGGACTTCTCTACAACATCCCTGTAGACCTCTTCTATGTACCTCTATGTCTAAACTAGGTCCTGCAGTGCCTGCTAGAAGCCATCTGTTAATACTGTGGTACAGAGTTCAAGTTTTAAAACTAGGGGGAAAAGAGCATGGAGATTAGTTGATAGTTCGCTTTTTCATGTTTTTATTGTGCCTGTCACTAACTTACAATTCCTCCTTTAAACCCCATTCTTTAAGTTGCCAAAGCACAAGGCAAAATAATGTTCACTTACCAGAGAAATGTCCTGTTCTCTGAAAACTTCTCATAAAAGCAGAAGAGCGTGTGTGTTTGTGTCTAGTGGGGGCTAGTATCATAGAATTTCCCTTTGAAAATTTGTACTGCTACAAATGTACCTATGTGCATACTAACTGGAAGGAAGTTTTTTTTAGTCTAGGGAATTTACCCAAGTAACTGTAGTATAACTTGGGCAAGTGCCTTAGAAAATTATCCTAATGCTGCCTCTACTTGGTCTGTATCCTTTCAGTGGCACTAAAAAAAACTAAATATGATTTTTTTTGTTATTTTACCCATTTGTGAAGTTTTTTGGACAGATCTTTTGCCTTGTTCATGTTACCTCTAAATTCTGTCTTTGATTTGGTCTACCTTTGACGTTAGAGAAATGTCAAAGGTAGACCAAATCAAAGACCAAAGACAATGGGGGAAGAAAATAACTTGCCTGACTTTCCTGGTTCTCAGTCCACTAGTCTAACCATTAGGCTCTTCCATTCAAAGAAGCATGTGATTTTGCAGACCCCTTGCTCACTCACTAGGCCCTACAGATTTTCCTAAACTGTTTTTGGAGAGGTCAGACATGGGAAGAATGCTGTAAACAAAAAGCCCAGCAGGGAACGAGGGCAGGCAAATATGGGAGTCTATGGTATGGTCCCACAAATACATGTTTTCTTAGGGTCCAATACAATATTAATATGGCCATGGTATAGTGGCATCCCATGAAAACAGAATAGGAAAATACCAGTAACTGAAGAATATGTTTGAGTTTCCATAATAGATTGAATAGGTCAAAGTTTGATTTGTGAAAACAGGTGGTGCTCGAAAGAAGTAAAGAAACATTCTTGGCTATAAATATAACTTACCCTTCTGATGGATTAACTTAACTGTTACATAGCACAGAGTGTTTGCCAAGTATATTTTTGTTCCCAAGGGAAAAACTGTTTAGAAAACTTGAGCACCAGTCAGACTTCCTAGGAGTCAGAGTAAATATTTACTTTCATTAGTAACCTTTGTTGTTCTCTGTTACACATTTTCAATTCTTTTTATTTTTTCCAAAACACTTGCTAAATAACTGAAAATTTGGAAATGGGACTTGATATACCGCCTTTCTGAGGTTTTTGCAACTACATTCAAAGCGGTTTACATATATTCAGGTACTTATTTTGTACCAGGGGCAATGGAGGGTTAAGTGACTTGCCCAGAGTCACAAGGAGCTGCAGTGGGAATCGAACTCAGTTCCTCAGGATCAAAGTCTACTGCACTAACCACTAGGCTGCTCCTCCACTCAGTGACAGAATGGATCCACATTTGGCATGGGGAAAAATGTTGAAAAGACATGGAGTTAGCAAATGGACCAGATCAGGGGGATTCCAGACAAGCTCCCTTAAAAAAAAACAAACAAAAAAAGCCCAAATCATTTCTACTGGAGAAGCTGTTCCACCTTATACAGCATTGGAACTTAGTTATAGTGAAGCTTAGCAGTTAGGAAATCACTCCTTTCAAACTGCTCTCCCTTATTCCCTACTCAGTCACATACCGTACCCCACATCCACAACATCCCTTACTTCCATACCGCCCAACCTTCTCCCCCAACCCATCCACCACTAGTCCCACCACAAATCCCCCACCTTCAACTATCCCATTACCACCCAACTTACCTCATTGGTGTCACTATCTCCACCTTTCCCAACTGTCTTGTACCCTCCAAAACTATCCCCTCCATGCTCTGATGCTGCAGCAAAAATGCAGTGGAAATGTACAGTATAGAGGGAGAATACTTCTGACTGCAGAAAAATAGCCAGAGCTGGGAGTACAATATCTAATGTTCTTGAAGTGGCCAAGAATAGCCAGCAGGAAAAAAGAGAGATGATAGTTGTCAGCAATCATTGTCTAGGGAGGGTCCCGGGGTCCAGTTCACAGAGGCAGTGAGTTTGTAGAGGCAGTAGGTTCCCAAAGAATACACAATCCACACGAGTTTGGATATATAAAGTATATTATATTTGCATATATGTATAGGCGCACAGCACTTAGTACAGGTATATGATACAAGGCTGTATCTGTCTGTGTTTAGGGAGAGAAAGAGAGGATGGGGGTGTTCAGAGGAAGAGAGAAACCTTGGAGTAGGGCTGTCTGAGAATGGGGGGAGCAGAGCCAGGTGCTCTGGTAGCTGAAGAGGTGTGGGTGTAGAGAAAGAGAAAGAACAGCTAAGCCATCAGTGCCATGTGCTCTGGTGGCTAAAGATGGAGGTGTGCAGAGAAAGAAAAAGAAGAAACAAAGGCCGCCCCCCAGAGTCCTGTGCTCTGGTTTATATACCTAATAAGAACAGAGAGGAAACAGGAGCAGAGAGAGATCAAATAACTTCTCTCCTTCCCAGTTAATTTCTTTACAAAACTCCAGACTACTTCCCTTGATGCCAAGGAAGGTGACAGCTTTCACAGGTTGTACCTCTTTGAAGTCCCTAGTGATGGAGCCTCTAGGTCTGGCTTCCTTTGTTCTCCAGCTCTGCTCCCAGATGGAACAAAAGGTATGTTAATCAGGAGTAAGTGAGAAACAAAAGGGCTATCAGGCCTCTGAGCACCATTTGGTCCATTTTGCCATCCTCCGTGATTCCTGAGGGAGGGGGGAGTTCTCATAGGTCAGAAGCTGGTTTAATATTACTCTATATTAATTTTAAGTATGTCCAGCGCATGTCCAGCCATCCTGGCAATAGTACCTTTGACAAGTTCTTAAAGAGATCTCATTTGAACTTCTGTGGAGCCAATATAATAAGTCTTGTGTTAGAGCTGTATGCTGAAACTCCAGTGCATGGTTTTCTAATGCATGTATGAATAAAAAAAGATTGCATCCAATGCTGTAACCAAATGATATGTAAATAATTCATAAAAAATTTGTGCTAGCATAGGAGAGCATGCATATCATCAAACATGCACAGATGTGGACTAGCTACTGAACTGTTCAAAAAAACATTGTAAATGCCCAACATTTATTTATTAAAAAAAAAAATCTATAACCTGCACAATTAGAGCTCTTGACGGTTTACAATAAGTACATTTATAGTGATGAAATGACAAATCATAACAGAGGGCCCCTTGTAACCTCCGATGGGTGGGTTCTTCAAATAGTCTGTCTTGGATACGTACTGAATTGGCATCATAGACCTCCAAATTGCCTAAGAGTGTCTTTCATCATGTACATATTACACCAAGGATTCCACACACTAAGCAAACTAACATCAACTACACACATTACTCACTAGAGTACCAAAGCAGATATGACTCATACCAAAACAGAGGCTTGCCAAATACTTCTAAGAATAACAATGTTAAACTCCCTCCTAAATTGATCTGAGTCCTTCCTTCAATGACCTTATGTACATAGGCAACTCGTCACACAATTTTGACCTCTTAACTTTAAAAGGAATACCTGTGATACTCATCTAACTTGGTAACCTGGAAAGATGGCACTTCCAAAAGGTTGGAGTTAGAAGATATCAAAGCTCTTGCAGGTTGGTACACTCATAAGGAAGAGGGTAGAACAGGAGAAACCAGATTATTTTGAAAAGTTTTAAATCAATCCTCTGTTTAATAGCCAATACAACATTTAAAAAATAGTAGTGAATAGCCATAAAGGACTCTGGCTGCAGCTTTTTGAGCAACCTGCAAGACTTTTAAAATATTCCCATGCAAGCCCAGAAGTAGACCATTGCAGTAATCGAAGCATGGAATAACAATACCCTGAATAATTAAAAGGAAGTTCAAGAAGGTAAGAAAAACTCTCAGATGCATAGTAAACCTTAGCCTGTAAAATACTTGCTTAGTTACTTTCTGAATATGCATCTTCATTGTTAGCTTATAATCTAACATGACACCTAGATTTCTAATAGAGTTAACTAGTTACACCACCAATGACAGGAGGAATACTATCGAACGAAGAACAAGTCTGTGTGTTTGCCATATTCAGTTGAGGATAATTACTCTTCAACCACTTAAAAGTATCATCAATAGAGCTGCTGAGCACAACTAAAAATTGAATGTCTTCTGCATATAGTTTATAAGTAAGCTGAAAACAATTCAGAAGTCTACACAGAAAGATGTTAAACAGCATAGCAGAAAGTGCTGATCCTTGTTACCACAAGTCTAGCTTGTTTGAGCATTCCGAATTGACAGAAACAAAATATTCTCCAAGGACAAGCAGGCCTTCTTCTTACATCTGGGTGACATCATCCAACGGAGCCCATTATGGGCGCTGGCTAGCAAGTGAAGTAGAAAGTTCTAGCAAACTCCCACTTCGCAAGCACTTGTGCTTTCCTGCCTGACGCTTGAGCGTTGGTCCTCCAGTCTTCTTTCCGCAGAGCTGAGAGGACGAGTTTGTCAGGCTTCTTCCCTGGAAGCACTGGGTTTGTGAGCCCTTGGACCACTACCATGGAGCGGCAGTGGCAGGCAAGGTCATCTTCAAAGCAGAGATGAGGCAAGGCTGGACTGGAACTCCGTACTGGAGTTCTGCACTGGAATACACAGGACTGGAACGCACCGGACGGGTGCGCACTGGACTAGAACCTACTGGAGTGGAGCCCACTGGACTGGAACACACAGGACCGGAACCCACTGGACAGGAACACACTGGACCTAGGCTTCACCTACGCTTAGCCACCGTTCCCCGAGGGTTGAGCCCTCAGGTTCGGGCAGCCGGTAGGGCTTACAGGAAAACCGGAATTGGAACTAACAAGCAGGAACAACAGGAATCAGGATACAGAAGTGCCCCCAGGCACCTAGACGAAAGCAAGGCAGACAGGCAGGGAATGTCCGGGTTCCGGCAATAGTCAGGTCTGGCCACAGGCAGAGAATATCCGGGTTCAGGCAGTAGTCGGGTCAGGCAGCAGGCAGCAAGTATCGGGGTTCAGGCAGTAGTTGGGTCAGGCAGCAGGCAGAGTGTAGTCAGATTGAGGCAATGGTCAGGTCAAGCAGCAAGCAGAGAATATCTGGGTACAGGCAGCAGTCAGGTCAGACAGCAGGCAGAGAGTAGTCAGATTCAGGCAATGGTCAGGTCAAGTAGCAAGACAATGGCTGGAGATCCAGTAGCAAGGAAGGAATACTGGCAGCGGACAGGACTAGGGCTGAAGCTCCAGAAGCAAAGGAAAGCACTCACAGGAAAACCAGAAAGCTAAACACAAGAAAACTAGTAAAGCTGTACACAAGCTAACAAGAAAGCTATGCCGAAGCTAACTAGTCACAAGCTAGAAGCTCACACTAAGCAAAACACAGGAGAACTAGTAAATCTGTACACAAGCTAACAAGCAAAGCTATGCCCAAGCTAACTAGTCACACGCTAGGAACTCACACAACACACAGGAGAACTAGTAAAGCTGTACACAAGCCAAGAAAAGCTATGCCCAAGCTACTAGTAACAAGCTAGAAACTCACACTGAACTGGACAAGGTAGCAGTGCACAGAGCACTCTAACATACCAGGGACCTTAGACGATGCAAAGGCTGTAGTCTCTAAGTGATTAATAAAGCCCTTCAACACCTGAGGAGCAGCTGCAGCCATCAGTAAGCAACTACGAAGGCTGTCCAGGCACAAACAAGAGAGACAAGTCCGGCAGCCTGGAAGAACCGGACCGGACTGGGCTAAAGTCTGGAACGGGTAGGAACAGCAAGACAAACTATGGCAGCCATTGGCTCTGGCCACCAGCGGGTGAGATGAGCACAAATCAAGGAGCAGGCAGAGCGCACACAGAACATAGAGAGACTTAGAATACCTAGGTGCAGCACAGAGGAGCAAACAGAGCCAGGCTGGAGACAGAGGTAGAGCTAACTCAGGCAGCACCCCCAGGTGCAGTAGAGTGGAGTAATTAGAGCCATGCTGGAAGCAGCCAGCACACAGAAGGAAAACTACTCCAGAAAGGATAGGCAGAAGTCAGCTTAGAAGCTGACCCCCAGAAATAAGGTAAGTCTGAGGGTGGTCACGGCCACAGACGTGACAGAGTTTGCATGTGCTGCCCTTAGTATGATTTTCGATTTTTCTAAGTTCCTTCCCGTGCAGGTATTTTTCATATTTTATATTTTTTCTCAGTTTTTTGTTTTTCCTCATTCCCTCTATTTTTTAATAAAATGTTCTCCTTTTTAAGTTTTCTTTATTTTCAGGTGTGGCTGTCTGGTTTAGGCTACAGCTCTGACCTCAGTTTGAACGCTGCCCCTTTTTGAGAGTTCAAAATTGATGAGTTTAATTTGGCCGAGATTCTTTTTTCAATGTCTCAGAAGACCCCCCAATGACTTCAATAGGTGTGCCCAGTGTAGATGGGTGATTTCTACCATGGACCCACACAATTGGGTACTTTGGGCCAGATCATGACTCCTCAGATTGTGATATCTGTTTGAAAATGCAGGTGAGAACTCAGCGGCTGTGAATGGCTCAAGAAGACAACTTTCTCTGTTTCTCTGCCTCCCCCACAGTACTCAAAGTACATAAGTATTGCCATACTGGGACAAACCAAAGGTCCATCAAGCCCAGCATCCTGTTTCCAAAAGTGGCCAATCCAGGTCACAAATACCTGGCAAGATCCCAGAAATAGTGGATTTTCCCCAAGTCAATTAATAATGGTCTATGGACTTTTCCTTTAGGAAGCCGTCCAGACCTTTTTTAAACCCCGCTAAGCTAACCGCCTTTACCACAGTGGAGAAGTAGCCTAGTGGTTAGTGCAGTGGACTTTGATCCCGGGGAACTGAGTTCGATTCCCACTGCAGCTCCTTGTGACTCTGGCCAAGTCACTTAACCCTCCATTGCCCCTGGTACAAAATAAGTACCTGAATATATAATATACTGCCTTCCCATCTCCGGAAAAGATTTTTTTGCGGATTAATACCTTTCAAGTATTTGAAATTCTGTATCATATCACCCCTGTTCCTCCTTTCCTCCAGGGTATACATGTTCAGGTCAGCAAGTCTTTGCTCATACGTCTTGGAACGTAAATCCCATACCATTCTCGTAGCGTTTCTTTGCACCGCTTCCATTTTTTTAACATCCTTCGCAAGGTACGGCCTCCAAAATTGTGTTCAGTTTTGGAGGCCGTACCTTGCGAAGGATGTTAAAAAAATGGAAGCGGTGCAAAGAAAAGCTACGAGAATGGTATGGGATTTGCGTTCCAAGACATATGAGCAAAGACTTGCTGACCTGAACATGTATACCCTGGAGGAAAGGAGGAACAGGGGTGACTGGTTGTGACTGGTATAGTATCTAGTAGTTTGTTCACGAGTTGGAAGAGTTTATGTGTGTCTTTGTAATTTGGTCCAATTTCAGTCTTGTAATATAATCTTTTAGTTTGTCTTATGGTGTATTTGTATTTTCTTTGGAGTTGTTTCCAGGCGTTGAGTGTGGGGTCATCTTTCTTTTTATTCCATGCACGTTCTAACCTTCTGACTTGTGTTTTGAGTTTTTTCAGCTCTTCATTGACCCAAGGTATTGAATTCTTTCTGTGTGAGGTTCTGGTTTGGATTGGTGCAATATTGTCTAATATGGATCTGCATCTATCGTCCCATTCTTGGAGGAATTGGTTTGTGTCTGTCTTTATTGTCCATTCGTTATAATATATTTGTTGCCAGAATATTACCGGATCTATTTTACCGCGCGTGGTGTAGGTTTCACGTTCTTGTTTGTTCGGCAAGTCTTTTATTCTCCATTGGAGAGTGATGTTTGCTTTATAGTGATCAGTCCACAGAGCAGATGTCCATTTTGTGTCTGTCAATATAAGGTTTGAATTAGGATCGAGTTTATATGTAACATAGTAACATAGTAGATGACGGCTGAAAAAGACCTGCACGGTCCATCCAGTCTGCCCAACAAGATAAACTCACATGTGCTACTTTTTGAGTATACCTTACCTTGATTTGTACCTGTCCTTTTCAGGGCACAGACCGTATAAGTCTGCCCAGCACTATCTCCGCCTCCCAACCACCAGCCCCGCCTCCCACCACCGATTCTGGCACAGACCGTATAAGTCTGCCCAGCACTATCCCCGCCTCCCAACCACCAGTCCCGCCTCCCACCACCGGCTCTGGCACAGACCGTATAAGTCTGCCCAGCACCATCTCCACCTCCCGCCACCGGCTCTGCCACCCAATCTCGGCTAAGCTCCTTAGGATCCATTCCTTCTGAACAGGATTCCTTTGTTTATCCCACGCATGTTTGAATTCCGTTACCGTTTTCGTTTCCACCACCTCCCACGGGAGGGCATTCCAAGCATCCACTACTCTCTCCGTGAAAAAATTCTTCCTGACATTTTTCTTGAGTCTGCCCCCCCTTCAATCTCATTTCATGTCCTCTCGTTCTACTGCCTTCGCATCTCCGGAAAAGGTTTGTTTGCAGATTAATACCTTTCAAATATTTGAACGTC
Organism: Microcaecilia unicolor; assembly: GCF_901765095.1. Classification (NCBI taxonomy): domain Eukaryota; kingdom Metazoa; phylum Chordata; class Amphibia; order Gymnophiona; family Siphonopidae; genus Microcaecilia; species Microcaecilia unicolor. Next base: position 315,043,649 of record NC_044032.1, on the reverse strand, counting down.
TGTATCATATCACCCCTGTATCTCCTTTTCTACAGAGTATACATGTTCAGGTCTGCAAGTCTCTCCTCATACATCTTGGAATGCAAATCCCATACCATTCTCGTAGCTTTTCTTTGCACCGCTTCAATTCTTTTTACATCCTTAACAAGATACGGCCTTCAAAACTGAACACAATACTCCAGGTGGGGCCTCACCAACGACTTATACAGGGGCATCAACACCCCCTTTCTTCTGCTGGTCACACCTCTCTCTATACAGCCTAACAACCTTCAAGCTACGGCCACCGCCTTGTCGCACTGTTTCGTCGCCTTCAAATCCTCAGATACTATCACCCCAAGATCCCTCTCCCCATCCGTACTTATCAGACTCTCCCCGCCTAACACATACGTCTCCCGTGGATTTCTACTCCCTAAGTGCATCAGTTGGATTTCTTCGCATTGAATTTTAATTGCCAAACCTTAGACCATTCTACATAGTAACATAGTAACATAGTAACATAGTAGATGACGGCAGAAAAAGACCTGCACGGTCCATCCAGTCTGCCCAAGAAGATAAATTCCTATGTGCTACCTTTTTTATTTGTACTGTCCTCTTCAGTGCACAGACCCTATAAGTCTGGCCAGCACTATCCCCGTCTCCCAACCACCAACCCCGCCTCCCAACCACCAGCTCTGGCACAGACCATATAAGTCTGCCCAGCACTATCCCTGCCTCCCACCACCGGCTCTGGCACAGACCGTATAAGTCTGCCCAGCACTATCCCTGCCGCCCAACCACCAGCCCCGGCACAGACTGTATAAGTCTGCCCAGCACTAGTCCCGCCTCCCAACCACCAGCCCCAGCACAGACCTTATAAGTCTGCCCAGCACTAGCCCCGCCTCCCAACCACCAGCTCTGCCACCCATTCTACGCTAAGCTCCTGAGGATCCCTTCCTTCTGCACAGGATTCCTTTATTTTTATCCCACGCATGTTTGAATTCCGTTACCGTTTTCATCTCCACCACCTACCGCGGGAGGGCATTCCAAGCATCCACCACCCTCTCCGTGAAAAAATACTTCCTGACATTCTTCTTGAGTCTGCCCCCCTTCAATCTCATTTCATGCCCTCTCGTTCTACCGCCTTCCCATCTCCGGAAAAGGTTTGTTTGCGGATTAATACCTTTCAAATATTTGAACGTCTGTATCATATCACCCCTGTTCCTCCTTTCCTCCAGGGTATACATGTTCAGGTCCGCAAGTCTCTCATACATCTTGTAACGCAAATCCCATACCATCCTTGTAGCTTTTCTTTGCACCGCTTCAATTCTTTTTACATCCTTAGCAAGATATGGCCTCCAAAACTGAACACAATACTCCAGGTGGGGCCTGACCAACGACTTGTACAGGAGCATCAACACCTCTTTTCTTCTGCTGGCCACACCTCTCTCTATACAGCCTACTAACCTTCTAGCTACGGCCACCGCCTTGTCACACTGTTTCATCGCCTTCAGATCCTCAGATACTATCACCACAAGATCCCTCTCCCCATCCGTACCTAGCAGACTCTTACCGCCTAACACATACGCCTCTCTTGGATTTCTACTCCCTAAGTGCATCACTTTGCATTTCTTCGCATTGAATTTTAATTGCCAAACCTTAGACCATTCTTCTAGCTTCCGTAGGTCCTTTTTCATGTTTTCCACTCCCTCCAGGGTGTCCACTCTGTTACAGATCTTAGTATCATCCGCAAATAGGCAAACTTTACCTTCTAACCCTTCGGCAATGTCACTCACAAATATATTGAACAGACTCGGCCCCAGCACCGATCCTCGAGGCACTCCACTACTCACCTTTCCCTCCTCTGAGCGAATTCCATTCACCACCACCCTCTGGCGTCTGTCCGTCAACCAGTTCCTAATCCAGTTCACCACTTCGGGTCCTATCTTCAGCCCATCCAGTTTATTTAAGAGCCTCCTGTGGGGAACCGTGTCAAAAGCTTTGCTGAAATCTAAGTAGATTATGTCCATAGCTCGTCCCTGATTCAATTCTCCTGTCACCCAATCAAAGAACTCAATGAGATTCGTTTGGCACGATTTCCCTTTGGTAAAACCATGTTGTCTCGGATCTTGCAACTTATTGGCTTCCAGGAAATTCACTATCCTTTCCTTCAGCATTGCTTCCATTACTTTTCCAATAACCGAAGTGAGGCTTACTGGCCTGTAGTTTCCAGCTTCTTCCCTATCACCACTTTTGTGAAGAGGGACCACATCCGCCGTTCTCCAATCCCTCGGAATCTCTCCCGTCTGCAAGGATATATTAAACAAATTTTTAAGAGGACCCGCCAGAACCTCTCTGAGCTCCCTCAATATCCTGGGGTGGATCCCATCCGGTCCCATGGCTTTGTCCACCTTTAGCTTTTCAAGTTGTTCATACACACTCTCTTCCGTGAACGGTGCTCTATCCACTTCAATCTCATTTGTACTTTTTGCAGTCCATCGCGGTCCTTCTCCAGGATTTTCTTCTGTGAAAACAGAAGTATCTATTTAGCAAATTTGCTTTTTTTCATCATTATCCACATAGCAGTTCGCAGTATCTTTTAGTCTCACAATTCCCTTTTAAGTCATTCTCCTTTCACTAATATACCTGAAGAAAATTTTGCCACCCCTCCTTACATTTCTAGCCATTTGTTCTTCCGTTTGCGCTTTCGCCAGACGTATCTCTCTTGGCTTCTTTCAGTTTCATCTGGTATTCCTCCTTGTGTTCCTTTTCTTGAGTTTTTTTGTATTTCTGGAACGCCAACTCTTTAGCCTTTATTTTCTCAGCCACTTGCTTGGAGAACCATATCGGTTTCCTTTTTCTCTTGCTTTTATTTACTTTCCTTACATAAAGGTTCGTGGCCCTATTTATAACTTCTTTCAGCCTGGACCACTGTCCTTCCACTTCTTGTATTTCCTCCCATCCCATCAGCTCCTTCCTCAGGTATTCCCCGATTTTACTAAAGTCAGCACGCTTGAAATCCAGGACTTTGAGCTTTGAGTGGCCACCCTCCTCTTCAGCCGTCATATCAAACCAAACCGTTTCATGGTCACTGCTGCCCAGGTGGGCACCCACTCGGACATTTGACACATCCCCATTTGTGAGTACCAGATCTAGCGTCGCTCCCTCCCTCGTGGGTTCCGTCTCCATTTGTCTGAGCAAAGCACTTTGAAAAGCATCCACAATCTCTCTACTTCTTTCCGATTCCGCAGACGGAACCTTCCAGTCTACATCCGGCAGATTGAAATCTCCCAACAACAGCACCTCTCTTTTCTTCCCCAACTTTTGAATATCAGCGATCAGATCTTTATCTAGTTCCTCCAATTGTGTCGGGGGTCTGTAGACAACACCCACGTGGACAGAGGTTCTATCCTCTCTTTTTAAGGTGATCCATATCGCTTCTTCCTTTCCCCAGTTCCCTTTCATTTCAGTCGCTGTGATATCATTTCTCACATACAGAGCTACTCCTCCACCTTTATGCCCCTCTCTATCCTTCCTAAAAAGATTATAGCCTGGTATGTTTGCATCCCATTCATGGGAACCATTTAGCCATGTCTCTGTGATTGCAACTGTGTCCAAGTCTGCCTCCAACATCAGGGCTTGGAGGTCATGAACTTTATTGCTTAGACTGCGAGCATTTGTGGTCATCACTTTCCATCTACATTTCCTAGTATGTGTTTCGGTTTTAGTGATTTGGAGGTGTCTTTTCTATTTGGGTACCTTCATATCCACCTTCCTTGCTTTTTCTTTTTCTTCCGCCTCAGTTTTATTTTCAGGAACATCACAGTGCTGTAGTGGAGCAAAAGAATTCTGTAGGGGCAAATCTTGTGAGGGCGGATGCTTCTGTGTCACATAACGAAGCCTGCCTGAGCCTACTGTGAACCATCAGGTGGTATTATCCTTTGAGGCAGTGGTGAGAATGTGGTATGATTCTGTGCAGTATGATTTTGTGCAGTCCTAGAAGTTGCTTTAAGTGCATTCAATTCCTGCTTTGCTTTGCTGAGCTCCTGTTTTAAACTAGCGAGCTGAAGACAGATAGGACAAGCTTTAAGTCTCCAGATGCTTGGCCTTGAAACTAAAGCACCACAATTATTACAGAGAATAAAAGTCATCCTGATTTGTTGAAATGGGTATGAACAGGTGTACTATGATGGGGTTGTAATTAGGGTGGGGTTAATTTATGATACGTAGTATATTTGGTAAAGCTATATAGGAAGTGTCAGTCTTGGGGTGGGTGGGTTGTGGGGCAAGGTGGGTGGGCTTAAGCTTAAGATCTATGGAATGTGTTTGCTGTAACCTATCTCTAGAACAGCATTGAAATGCCCAGAGCCACAACTGTAAGGTAGGGGTAATCAGAAAATAGTCTTATCTGAGAGTTCCCAAATCCGTCCAGCTTCTGTGCAGAGACAAAAACCACGTGGAGAGAAGCTCCACCTGTGCTATGCTGTGCTGTGCTTACAACAAAAGCAGATGGGGGAGGGGAGGGGCTCCACACACTATGGAAGCAGAAGAAAAAAAACACAAGCACTTCTTGTTAAATCCAGTTCTCAGATTATCAACTTATCAAATACAAATAGCCAATAAGCAGTTTTAAAATCTGTTACATAGAATACAGATATCAATTAGAAATAGCCACTAAGCAGTTAGTTAGGAAACACAGATTATGAGATCACAAGTTTAGCTGAGCAGATAAAAATAGGGGTTTCACTTTCTTGTTTGTTCGGCAAGTCTTTTATTCTCCATTGGAGGGTGATGTTTGCTTTATAGTGATCAGTCCACGGAGCGGATGTCCATTTTGTGTCTGTCAACATAAGGTTTGAATTAGGATCGAGTTTATATGTGACAATGTCTAGTGTGTGTCCTTTGATGTGTGTTGGTTGCGTGTTTGTCCTGTGTAGATCCCATAATTGTAGGAACTCTTCGCATTCTTGGGTGCTTGTTGAGTTGAGATCTTCAAGGTGCAGGTTGATATCTCCTATTATGATAAGATTTGAGGTAGAGATGCAAGGGTTCGAGATAAAGTCCATAAAGTGTATTTGGGAGTCTTGCCAGTTGCCTGGCGGTCTGTAAAGCAGGACTGCGTTAAGGTGTTCCTGCAAGTTTGGGTGGCTAATTCTTACCGAAGCGATTTCGAGTTGTGGTAGAATGGATTCGGCTGTGGCTATGATGGTGAATTCGGATTTGTATATTATGGCTATTCCTTCTCCTCTTTTTCCGTTTCTTGTCCAGTGGGTAATTTTGTATCCTGGTGAGCACAGATCTAAGATTATGGTGTCATTAAGGTCATGAATCCAGGTTTCAGTGATGAATAGGAGGTCAAGATTGTCTGTGGTGATCCAGTCTGTTATAGTCTCTGTTTTATTTACTACTGACCTGGTGTTTACATTGAGAGAATAATTTCGAGCAGATAGGAGCGAATGCTCTACGCTGTGCCGCCACTCCAGCTGAATAGTCCTGGAAGCATAAAATTTTCTGGTTATCATGGTGCAACACTTTCCCCCCTCGTAGAGCTTGCATTATTGCCTGTTTGTGAGCATAGTTCAAAATCCGGAGAATAACTACTCTTGGCTTAGATTGCCAGGTTGTCTCTGCCCCACTCTATGAGCCCGTTCTATTCGCAAGGGGCCATTAATAGCTGGTAGCTGCAGCTCTTTGGTAAACTACTGTTCTAGGAAGCCTACTAAGTTTTTATCCAGTAGAGATTCTGAAAGGCCCACCAAGCGCAGTTTATTCCTTCGCGACCTATTTTCTAGGTCCTCCACTTTGGTTTCTAGCATAGATATCCTTTTATGCAATACGCCCTGTGTCTCCTCCACAATGGTGACTCTATCTTCCACTGCAGCCGTTCAAGTCTGAAATGCCACACTGGATATTTCTTCCAATTGAGCTTGTAAACGCTCCAATTTAGAGTCGATTGGAGTTAAGCTTCCCTCCAGTAAGTCTTCCAGGACCACCGTCATTTCTGAGGTAATCTCTGTTATCCACGCTAATGAAATCGTGGGGCCGGCTGGACTTGGGCGCTGTCATTTTGTCCTCCACGGCTTTACCTCAGAATTTCTCTTTATGAGCTGCTCTAGCTGCCATAATCTGATTTCCGAACAGCACAGTATGTCAAGGATGCATTCCAATCCCAGGGGGTGTCTAATTGTAAGGTTGTGCGAGGTCCTGTGCACTATAAAACACTGGGGATTTGTCTAGGGGCCTGGAGGAACTCAGACTAGCGCCGTGCCTCGAGCATGGTGTCATGTGACCCCCTTCACCTCATTTTTTAACCATGCCATCTATCATTTGGTCTTTCTTCCTCCTTTTTTAATACATGGAATATATTTGTCCTGGGATTCCAGGATGGTATTTTTAAACAGCATCCACGCTTGATGTAAATTTTTGACCCTCGCAGCTGCTCCTCTAAGTTTTATTTTTCACCGTTCATCTCATTTTATAGTCTCCTTTTTGAAAGTTAAATGTTAACGTATTGGATATCCTGTGTATACTTACTCCAAAGCTAATATCAAATCTGATCATATTATGATTACTGTTAGCAAGTTGCCCCATCACCATTACCTCACGCACCAGATCATGCGCTCCACTGAGGACTAGGTCTAGAATTTTCCCTTCTGTTGTCGGCTCCTGTACCAGCTGCTGCATAACACAGTCCTTGATTTTGTCAAGGAATTTTACCGCCCTAGCATGCCCTGATGTTACATTTACCCAGACAATATCGGGGTAATTGAAATCACCCATTACTATCGTGTTGCCCAGTTTGTTAGCCTCCCTAATTTCCGATAAAATTTCTACATCCGTCTGTTCATCCTGGCCAGGCGGACTGTAGTACACTTCTATCACTATCCTTTTCCCCTTTACATATGGAATTTCAATCCATAGGGATTCCAAAATGTGTTTTTGTTTCCTGCAAAATTTTCAATCTATTTGATTCAAGGCCCTCCTTATCATACAGTGCTACCCGTCTACCTATTCGATCCACCCTATCAGTATGATATAATGTGTACCCCGGTATGACAGTGTCCCATTGGTTATCCTCCTTCCACCAGGTCTCAGAGATGCCTATTATATCTAATTTTTCATTTAATGCAGTATATTCTAATTCTCCCATCTTATTTCTTAGGCTTCTGGCATTCGCATATCATGCTCAGTACTTGACATATTAATTTGCAATCTTTTGTCTGATTTTTATTTAACACCTGCAGCCTTATTTTTGAAAGCGATGGGCGCCCAGATTTCGACCCAAATCGGGAGATAGGCACCCATCTCGCAAAGGTGCCCAAATCGGTATAATCGAAAGCCGATTTTGGGCGTCTTCAACTGCACTTCGTCGCGGGAACGAACAAAGTTGACGGGGGCGTGTCGGAGGCGTGGTGAAGGCGGGACTGGGGTGTGTTTATTGGCTGAGGAGAGGTGGGTGCCTTCGGCCGATAATCGAAAAAAGAAAGGCGTTTTTAGCGCAAATTTAGGTCACTTTTTTTTACCTTTTTTTCACGAACAAGTCCCAAAAAAGTGCCCTAAATGACCAGATGACCATCGGAGGGAATCGGGGATGACCACCCCAGTGGTCACTAACCCCTCCTACCAAAAAAACCCCAACTTTAACAACTTTGTTTTCCAGCCTGTATGCCAGTCTCAGATGCCATACCCAGCTCCATCACAGCAGTATGCAGGTCCCCGGAGCAGTTGTTAGTGGGTGTAGTTGACTTCAGGCAGGTGGACCCAGGCCCATCCCCCCTACCTATTACACTTGTGGTGGTAAATTGGAGCCCTCCAAACCGCCCCCAACACCCACTGTACCCAAATGTAGGTGCCCCCCTTCAGCCATAAGGGCGATGGTAATGGTGTAGAGTTGTGGGCAGTGGGTTTTGGGGGGGGGGGATTTGAGGGGATCAGCACCCAAAGGAGGGGAGCTATGGACTTGGGAGGTATTTGACTTTTTTAAAAATTGTTACAAGTGCCCCCTAGGGTGCCCGGTTGGTGTCCTGGCATGTGAGGGGGACCAGTGCACTACGAATCCTGGCCCCTCCCATGACCAAATGCCTTGGATTTGTTCGTTTTTGAGCTGGGCGCCTTCAGTTTCCATTATCGCTGAAAAACAAAACTGCCCAGCTCAAATCCGCACAACTCCGATGCATTTGCCGGGCACAAACCGTATTATTGAAAAAAAAGATGGGCGGCCATTTTTTTTCTAAATTACGGTCTGTCCCGCCCCTTCACATACCCGTTCTCGGACATAGACGCCCATGGAGATGGGCGTTCACGTTCGATTATGCCCCTCCTGATCTACTGCAGTCTGTTTTGCAATCTCACTATCGGGATGCACTATCTTCCCTGTTTTGGTGGTATCTAAAAGATACCTTATTCCGAGCCATGCGCTTTTGAGTGACTGTTGGCCTTCCCCCAGTCTCTAATTTAAAAGCTGCTGTATCTCCTTTTTAAATGCCGATGCCAGCAGCCTGGTCCCACCCTGGTTAAGGTGGAGCCTATCCTTTCGGAGTAGGCTCCCCGTTCCCCAGAATGTTGCCCAGTTGCTAACAGATTTAAACCCTCCTCCCTGCACTGTCTCATCCATGCATTGAGACTCCGGAGCTCTGTCTTTCTCTTGGGCCCTGCCCATGGAATGGGTAGCACTTCAGAAAATGCTACCCTAGAGGTTCTGGATTTGAGCTTTCTAGCTATGAGCCTAAATTTGGTTTACAGAACCCCTCTCCCACATTTTCCTATGTCATTGGTATCCACATGTACCAAGACAGCTGGCTGCTCCCCAGCACTATCTGAAATCCTATCTAGGTGATGCGTGAGGTCTGCTACCTTCACACCAGGTCTACTCTATTCTCTAGAGAACGAACTCGTTCTCTGAGAGCTAGGAACTCTTTGCATTGAGCACATACATATAACCTCTCACGAACTGGGAGATAATCATACATGTGATACTCAATGCAAAAGACCGGATAGCATCCCTCCTGCTGCTGGACTACTGATTTTGTCTTAGTATTATAGAGTTGTTTAATTAAAACTTCTTAAGGTACTAGGGATATCAGATGAATATAATAATCCTTTTGACTGTTGTAATTTGTAATTTATTTAGGGTTTGCTTCTTAGAAACTAATTAAATGTAATTCAAACTCTAATGAAAATTAAAGATTCCCCTCTTGGTGTCTTAATTAGAATAATTGACTATAAATGAAGAGGTAGGGGGGGGTGGGTGGGAATGTTGATCTGTTATTGCTGTGGCAGAAATTCCTTCCAGACACGGTACCCAGAGCTCTGGGGAGCCGAGGGAGTCATCACCCGAGAAGCGTCGGCGCTGGGAGGACCGCTCACCCTCCATTCAGGAGGTGCCGATGCGTCAGTCGTCCGGCAGCCGGGTACCGGCTCTCGAGCCCCCTCAGATTCTGGCATCGGTTCCTGTACCGGCCCCACAGTCTTTTCTGATGGCAGCTTTCGATGAGCGTATCCGGGCCCTTCTTCCAGAACTTCTGGAAGGATTGGTTTGTCAGTCTGCCTCGGTGTCAGAGGTGCTTGCGCCTCCCGTGCCGACTGCAGAGACGGCATTTGGGCCATCACCTGTGCGGAGGTCCCCGCCCTCAGTGCCGCTTGCGGTACTGGAGCCGGTTGCCACCCAGGTCGACTCCCCTCGACATCGGTGGAGGAAGTCCAGCTAGGGGTTGATTTCTCGGCATCCCCCACGAGGACGTCGGGTTCGGGCTTCTCTGAGAGAGCTTCTGTCCAATACCGAAGAGGAGCGCTCATGGGGAGAAGAGGAAGACCCCAGGTTTTTTTCGGATGAAGAGTCCTGTGAGCTTCCCTCTGATCCTACTCCACCCATTGAAGTAAGAATGTCTCCACCTGAGAGTCTTACTTTTTCATCTTTTGTATGGGAAATGTCTAAGGACATTCCATTCCCTATGGAGGTTGTGGATGAGCCCAGGGCTGAAATGCTCGAGGTCCTGGATTATCCTTCTCCACCTGCAGAGGTTGCAACGGGCCCCCCTGCACAATACACTCAGGTATATAAGTGAAAGGAGAATGACTAAAATGGGAATTGTGAGACTAAAAGATACTGCGAACCGCTATGTGGATAATGATGAAGAAAAAGCAAATTTGCTAAATAGATACTTTTGTTCTGTTTTCACAGAAGAAAATCCTGGAGAAGGACCGCGATGGACTGCAAAAAGTATAAATGAGATTGAAGTGGATAGAGCACCGTTCATGGAAGAGAGTGTGTATGAACAGCTTGAAAAGCTAAAGGTGGATAAAGCCATGGGACCGGATGGGATCCACCCCAGGATATTGAGGGAGCTCAGAGTGGTTCTGGCGGGTCCTCTTAAAGATTTGTTTAACATATCCTTGCAGACGGGAGAGGTTCCGAAGGATTGGAGAACGGCGGAGGTGGTCCCTCTTCACAAGAGTGGTGATAGGGAAGAAGCTGGAAACTACAGGCTGGTAAGCCTCACTTCGATTATTGGAAAAATAATGGAAGCAATGCTGAAGGAAAGGATAGTGAATTTCCTGGAAGCCAATAAGTTGCAAGATCTGAGACAACATGGTTTTACCAAAGGGAAATCGTGCCAAACGAATCTCATTGAGTTCTTTGATTGGGTGACAGGAAAATTGAATCAAAGACGAGCTATGGACGTAATCTACTTAGATTTCAGCAAAGCTTTTGACACGGTTCCCCACAGGAGGCTCTTAAATAAACTGGAAGGGCTAAAGATAGGACCCGAAGTGGTGAACTGGATTAGGAACTGGTTGACGGACAGAAGCCAGAGGGTGGTGGTGAATGGAATTCGCTCGGAGGAGCGAAAGGTGAGTAGTGGCGTGCCTCAGGGATCGGTGCTGGGACCGATTCTGTTCAATATATTTGTGAGTGACATTGCCGAAGGGTTAGAAGGTAAAGTTTGCCTATTTGCGGATGATACTAAGATCTGCAACAGAGTGGATCCCCGGGAGGGAGTGGAAAACATGAAAAAGGATCTGAGGAAGCTAGAAGAATGGTCTAAGGTTTGGCAATTAAAATTCAATGCGAAGAAATGCAAAGTGATGCACTTAGGGACTAGAAACCCTCGGGAGATGTATGTGTTAGGCGGGGAGAATCTGATAGGTACGGACGGGGAGAGGGATCTTGGGGTGATAGTATCTGAGGATCTGAAGGCGACGAAACAGTGTGACAAGGCGGTGGCCATAGCTAGAAGGTTGTTAGGCTGTATAGAGAGAGGTGTGACCAGCAGAAGAAAGGAGGTGTTGATGCCCCTGTATAAGTCGTTGGTGAGGCCCCATCTAGAGTATTGTGTTCAGTTTTGGAGGCCGTACCTTGCGAAGGATGTAAAAGAATAGAAGCGGTGCAAAGAAAAGCTACGAGAATGGTAAGGGATTTGCGTTACAAGACGTATGAGGAGAGACTTGATGACCTGAACATGTATACTCTGGAAGAAAGGAGAAACAGGGGTGATATGATACAGACGTTCAAATATTTGAAAAGTATTAATCCGCAAACGAACCTTTTCCGGAGATGCGAAGGCAGTAGAACGAGAGGACATGAAATGAGATTGAAGGGGGGCAGACTCAAGAAAAATGTCAGGAAGTATTTTTTCACAGAGAGAGTAGTGGATGCTTGGAATGCCCTCCCGCGGGAGGTGGTGGAAATGAAAACGGTAACAGAATTCAAACACGTGTGGGATAAACATAAAGGAATCCTATTCAGAAGGAATGGATCCTAAGGAGCTTAGCCGAGATTGGGTGGCAGAGCCAGCCGGTGGTGGGAGGCGAGGATAGAGCTGGGCAGACTTATACGGTCTGTGCCAGAGCCAGTGGTGGGAGGCGGGGCTGGTGGTTGGGAGGCGGGGATAGTGCTGGACAGACTTATACGGTCTGTGCCCTGAAGAGGACAGGTACAAATCAAAGTAGGATATACACAAAAAGTAGCACATATGAGTTTGTCTTGTTGGGCAGACTTGGATGGACCGTGCAGGTCTTTTTCTGCCGTCATTTACTATGTTACTATGTTACTCAAGGAAGTGATGTTGCGGAATTGGTCTTGCCCTCTTTCTAATTCAGTTGTCAGCAAGATGTCCGAGTCCCAGTACAGAGTCCATGGAGAGCCTGTGATGGTGAAGGCCCAACTTCCTCACGATTCCATGGTGGTGGACTCTGCTCTCAGAAGAGCCAAGAGCACTAGAGACTATGCCTCGGCGCCCACAGGCAGAGAGTGTAGGACCTTGGATTCTTTTGGGAGGTGTACGTATCTGTCTGCAGTGCTTGCCGCCAAGAGCCAAACATACCAGCTGTACACGAGCATTCACTTACAGAACTCGGCGAGGCAACTGTTTAATTTAGTTGAAGCACTTCCTCCGTTGCTTGCTGAACCTTTTCACCAGGTGGTCAGGCAATAGAAGGCGTGTCGCAAATTCCTGGCCACGGGGGCTTATGACACTTTTGATGCAGCATCCTGAGTAGCTGCTCAGGGTATAGTGATGCGCAGACTCTCATGGCTGCGTGTCTCTGACCTGGATATGAAGACCATGCAGCGAATGGCAGATGTTCCTTGCTGGGGGATAATTTCTTTGGAGAGAAAGTAGAGGATATGGTTGAACAGATGAAAAAGCATCATGATGCCATGGATTCTCTCTCCCACTGGACATCTTCTGCTACTGCCTCCTCATCCAGGAGGTTTTTTGGAGGGAGGAGGAGTGCTCCCTATTCCTAAAATAGGCGGAGGTACACTCCTGTCTCTTGGCAGCTGGTTCAGGCTCAGCCCCAGCATGCACGTTCTCATCAACGCAGTGCGCCAAAGCCCCCTACGGCTCCCCAGCAAAAGCAAGGGATGGGCTTTTGACTGGCTCCAGTTCAGCATAGCCGCAGTAAAAGTGTCCGTACCGGGCAACTTGCCTGTCGGGGGGAGGTTGATATTTTTTCACCAAAGGTGGCCTCTTATAACCTCCGACAAGTGGCTTCTTCAAATAGTCCGGTTTGGCTCTTGGCATCCAAGCCTCCAAATTGCCCACCGGGAGCTCAATCCTTCAGCTCCCAGCACAAGCAGGTCCTTGCAGAGGCTCTCCGCCCTTCTCAAGGCCAATGCGGTCGAACCCGTTCCACCAGAGGAAGAAGGGTTGGGATTCTATTCCAGGTACTTCCTTGTGCAAAAGAAAACAGGGGGGATGTGTCCCATCCTAGACCTAAGGGCCCTGAACAAATTTCTAGTCCGGGAAAAGTTCAGGATGGTTTCCCTGGGTACCCTTCTTCCCATGATTCAGGAAAACGATTGGCTATGCTCTCTGATCTTAAAGGATGCCTATCCTCACATCTCGGTGCTCCCAACTCACAGCAAGTACCTTTGATTTCGACTGGGAACTCAGCACTTTCAGTACTGTGTACTACCCTTTGTCTTAGCATCTGCGCCCAGGATCTTTACAAAGTGCTTGGCAGTTGTCGCAGCATCGCTACGCAGACTGGGAGTGCATGTCTTCCCCTATCTCGACGATTGGTTGGTGAAGAACACTTCGGAGACAGGGGCTCTACGATCCATGCAGATGGCTATTCAATTTCTGGAACTACTGGGGTTTGTAGTAAATTATCCCAAGTCTCATCTTGTTCCAGTGCAAAAATTGGAGTTCATTGGAGCTCTTTTGGACACACGGACGTCTCAAGCTTATGTCCCCCAGGCAAGGGTAGACAATCTCCTGTCCCTAGTGTCCTATGCTCGAGCGTCTCAACAGATCACAACTCGGCAGATGTTGAGACTTTTAGGGCACATGGCTTCCACAGTTCATGTAGCTCCCATGGCACGTCTACACATGAGAGCAGCTCAATGGACCCTAGCTTCTCAGTGGTATCAAGCTGCGGGGGATCTAGAGGATGTGATCCAGCTGTCCACCAACTTTCGGAATTCCCTTCAGTGGTGGACAGTTCGATCCAATCTGATGTTGGGACGTCCATTCCAAATTCCTCAGCCGCAAAAAGTGCTGACGACGGATGCATCCCTCCTGGGGTGGGGAGCTCATGTAGATGGACTTCACACTCAGTGAGCTTGGTCCTTTCAGGAGAAGGATTTTCAGATCAACTTCCTGGAATTACGAGCGATCTGGAATGCTCTCAAGGATTTCAGAGATCGGCTGTCCAATCAAATTATTCTAATCCAGACAGACAATCAGGTTGCTATGTATTACACCAACAAGCAGGGGGGGCACCGGATCTCGCTCTCTGTGTCAGGAAGCCATTAGGATGTGGCTGTGGGCTCACCAGCACGGTGTGTTTCTCCAGACCTCGAGGTGTTTCCTGTGGAGCGATCTTAGCCCTTTGCCGGTGTGAGCACCATTCAGGCAAGCAGTCGGGTATAACATTTAAAATGTTCAGGTGGTTCCCCCTGAAGAAGGGAAGCGAAATGCGGTCCAGCATTTAAGAGAGAAAAATTTAATGCGGTCCAGCATTGGGGAATCAAGTTGTTTGTAACTTCCCTGTGGAGGGCTTGTCCATTCACCCGATACTAGTGAAACCTATACAATGAAAACAGCAGTACTGACAATTCCTGTGTGCAACAGTTCCCATAAGTTAAGGAGGACCGACTAATCAGCTGCTGAAAATTAACTAACAAAAGGTCACACAGTGGATGTTTGTAAACAGGAATGCTGATAATTTCTGTGTGTATAAGCCAAGGAGGAGCGACTAATCAGCTGCTGAAAATTGACTAACAAAGGATCACACAGTGGCTGTTGTTATACAGCACATTACAGCAGACATTATTGAGTGCTATGACGTGATGAAGCAGAATTTTTTTCATGTATAATGGTTTGATATTTAAATTTCTAAAGACATTTTAGATAACTAGTACATAGGGTGAGTGGTGGTTGAAAGGTGATGAATGAGTGTTTTAATGTTTAAAGTTAATAGCTAGTATAAGGCACAAGTATTTATAATAAAAAGATATTTGCATATATACGTTGGCGTTTAGTGTGGTGCAATGCTGACTTTAGAGGGCCATGTCACGGCTCATAATGTTAGAGCCATGGCTGCGTCAGTGGCTCACTTAAAGTCAGCCTCCATTGAAGAGATTTGCAAGGCTGCAACGTGGTCATCAGCCCACACATTGACATCTCACTACTGCCTCCAGCAGGATACCCGACGTGACAGTCGGTTTGGGCAGTTGGTGCTGCAGAATCTGTTCGGGGGTTTAGAATCCAACTCCACCCTCCTAGGCCCATTTCTATTTTGTTCCAGGCTACACTCTCACCTAGTTCAATTTATTTTCAGGTCAATCTCTGTTACGTCCTTGCCATTGCGAGGCCCAGTTGACCAGTGTTCATTGTTTTGAGTGAGCCTGGGGGCTAGGGGTACCCCACACGTAAGAATATGGAGCCTGCTTGTCTTAGGAGAAAATGAAGATACATACCTGTAGCAGGTATGCTCTGAGGACAGCCGTCTCAATATTCTTACAACCCTCCCTCCTCCCCATTGGAATTGTCTTAATTTACCTTCTTTTCTTTTTATTTAACTGGTTTAGTCATGCTCGTGTCGCGGGTGGGAAGCGGCTTGCGCCCGTGCGACGGAGCATTTTTCAAACTTCTAGTTTTTTCTAAAGAAAAGTTCCGGTCTCCTGGGCCATCGCGGATGACGACCCACACGTAAGAATATTGAGCCTGAGTTCCTCGGAGAATACCTGCTACAGGTATGTATCTTCATTTTTACAACTGTTCAAGCCTAGTTACTATCCTTTTTATACTCTTGGCCTTAAAGTTTCTACCTCTAGAGAAATTTTCAGTTTAAAACTATAGGGAAAAGAGATTGTACTCTACGGAAACTAGTTAATACTTGCTTCCCTCTCTTATATATTTTTTTTCTTTCTAAGACTGAACTGGGCCGTTCTGTGACTTCTAGGGAGTATCTGTTAATGCTGTGGCAGAAACTTCAAGTTTTAAAAACTATGGGGAGAGGGGTATAGTGACTAATAGTTTGCTTGTTTTAATCCTAACTATGATTATCAATGTCCTACAGTTCTTCTTTTAAACCCTAATCTTTAAGCTGTGGCAGAAATTTCAGTTTTTAAAACTATGGGGAAAAGGGTATGGAGACTAGCTAATAAAGTTTGTTTGCTCTTTTTATTTTAAAATTCTAACTGTTTATCGATATCCTACAATTCCTTTTTTACACCCTAATCTTTAAGTTACCAGGCTCAGAGTGAAAGTTGCTTACCTACAGAGATGTCCTCTTTTCTCTCTCTCTCTCTATCCCTCAGTGCTTTCTCTATCTTGATAACCACCACCCCTTATACCCTCCTGTGGCATATATTACCCCCACAGTTGCTTCCTGATTCTGTAGCACAGAAACTTTGAGTGAAATGGAGCAAGGCAAGAAGGTTAAAAGGTGGAATTCCCTGCTCTTCCAAACCCTCAAACTGCCCACCATCCCCTGAACTGTTGTCTACAACTGCCTCATCACCCCTACTGTTTTAGTGAGCTGTTCTTTCAGGGATAACTGCAAACTCAACTTCTTTGAAGTACCATAGTGATATTATTCCTTTTTTCTCCTAGCCTGTTTTGTCGGATGTGGCAGACCCTCATTTTTCCCTGTTCTCTTTCTGCCTATTGTATCACATTGTTTAAGAATTATGAAGCTGTAAAGCTTAATTCCTTGTGTTCAGATCCTTTGTTCCCTGTTCCTCTCTTCCTCTTAGTCTTTGTCTTCCCCAAACTTATATTGATCTATTGTAAAACACTTAGAAGTCTTTAAATGATTCACAAAGGATGGTCACGTGATGCCGTGCTAGGATAGCTGGTGTAGGTGAGAAGAGCTCCTGAGATCCGGTCCCTAAAACTCACCTTCCAAGACTTTTTTTTTTTGTTTTGTTACAAAAACCAAATACAGAGCTCTGAAGGTTACGATACAGAGAAGCTGTGAGCTCGTGCAAAGTTCTCAATCTGTTAGTATTTATGGCTACAAGGGCTTTACGCCGTGAGAAAGAGAAGCTTCAGCAGCATGATTCTAAGATGGCGGCTGGAGGAGACACCGGGCCCTCCTCTGTAAGCTCCGCATGGGTGGCAGAGATCTTTGCAGAGATGAAACAGGCTATTGATGACTCTTTAGATAAACGACTACAAGTGGTGGCGGACAAACTGGATATTGTGGATGGGAGATTGGAGGCTATATGTTTGATTTGAAAGATCGGGTACAGCAACTTTTTACGATGAACTCAGAGCTACAGGGTAAGCTGCGGTCGCTGGAAGATAAAATGGATGATATTGAAAATAGATCAAGGAGAGGGAACTTACGCTTGGTTGGGCTTCCCGAGTCGGTCACGGATGCAGAAATGCAGACATTTTTGGAAACCTGGCTAGTCTCTGCTTTAAGATTACAATTGGCGGCGAGCCCGCTCCGCATTGAGCGGGCCACAGGCTGGGGCCTAAGAAACCAGAGGAGACTGTCACGTTCCTCACCTGTTCGGCGCTCCCCCTGACTGGGACCAGCCACGGGTTCCTCAGAAAGAGAGGAGGATCAGGCTTAGGGAAGGTTGGTTCGGTTTCCTAATCCAGCAGCCGTCATCCAGCTTGGAGCAAGACCACAGCCATCTTAGTTAACTCAGAGGAATCAGCCATGCTTCGGTTTTCCTAGTCCAGCAGCCGTCATCCGATTTGGAGCAAGGACAGCAGCCATCTTGGCTAGCTCAGGAGGGGGCAGCCATCTTGTAGTAACGAGAACAGGAAGGAACTCCATATTGGGTCTTGGGAGGATCGCCTATGGGGGCAGCCATGTTGGATGCAGCTGACTATGGTTGGCTCTGATTACTTCTCTATTTAAAGCCCTGCCTTCAGTCCTTCTGTGCTTCGGCTACTACTCTGTTCCAGGGTAGTTGCAGTGCGCGTGGATCTGTTGTCTGTATTCCTGGTTCTGGACGTCTACCTGCTTGTTCCTGATTATCCGTGTTTGCTGCCAGCCCTAACTACAGCTTGTTCCTGACTATCCGTGTTTGCCGCCAGCCCTGACTACTGCCTGACCGTCCCTGCTGGCTCCTGCCTCTCTCTTCAGGCCAGTCCGTCGACCCCTGTGGTTCCTGAAGTCCCATTGGCCACCTGCAGCTGGGAGCTCAACTCCCGGTGAACGGTGGTCGCCGCGGGTGAAGTTAGGGGTTGTCCGGCTGTCCTGTGGAGGCCGGTGGTTTATCTGCCTCCAGCAGGACCCAAGGGCTCACAGTATTCTAAACCTGACAGAGACGCGCCCGCGTATTATCTTTAAAATCCTGAATTTTTCATAAGACAGAAATCTTGAGAGCCAAAGGACCTCTTACCTATGAGAACAAACAGGTCTTGTGTTTCCAGGATTTTTCAGTTCGAGTCTCTAAAATGAATGAGCGTATGCCCCAGTATGCGCGGAATTCCATAAATGCCAGATCCAATTCGCTTTGTTGTACTCTGCTCACCTTAAGGTCTTCACAAAAGGTAAACCACAGTTTTTTGATTCGCCCGGGTCAGCTCAGAGCTTTTCAAAGGGCATGGCTCCATCCGGAAGAACGGTTTGAGAGATAGCGGTGTTCGGTTGTCGGAGGGGAGAATGGCCTAACAAATTACAGACTCCGCAATCTGAACTTGGTGATATATTAGAAACGATGTCACACAGGCTGGCATGAAGTATCAGTACGATGGCTGGGTCGTCAGTTATGGATAATTTTTGATTATACATAATAAGCCTATTACTGAATACTTTGGAGAACAGGAAAATTTCCCCCTTTTTTTGTTTGTGCTGGTGGCGGTTTGTGTGTGTGTGGTTGTTGGAGGGATGATTGATTGTTGTATATAAATTTTGGGTCTCGTATAACTAGTGGTAACATTTGGGTCCTTGGGATTTACACACCTTATTTACTCTTTAAAAAAAAAAGTTCCCCTAGCAAATTTCCTGAAAGGCAGTTGCCAAGGTGGATGGGGAGGGGGAGGGGGAGGCATCTGGGATAGTTCTTTGTTATCAGTGTTGGGGAGACAGGTTTGCTAATGATCTGTACTTACTCTTTTATTTTTTTTTCTGTTTCTCCATCAGTTTTCCATATTTTTGCTAATTATCAGAGGTTACTGGACTTATTAATGTTTATATTGGCTGGGATATGTCACAGGGTTTTGCTATAAAGCTATACGGAAATTCGCCCCTTCCCTTCCCTTCCTTATTTATTTATTTATTTTTTCCTCTCTGGTGGCAGTTTGTGTGTGTGTGTGGTTGTTGGATGGATGATTGATCTAGTGGGAACATTTGGGTCTTTGGGATCTATACACTTTATTTACTTTTGATCTCTGCAATGTCTTGAATGTTCCTTTAGCGTGATCTCTGTAAGGTAGTTGCAAGGGTGGGTAGGGGAGGGGAGGCATCTGGGATAGTTCTCTACTACCTATGTTGGGGGGACAAAACTGGCAATGTTCTGTAATTAGCTTTCTATAGGTGGTTTTTTTTTTTTGTCTCTTCGTTAGTTTGTCGTTTCTCTGCAGATTATCAGAGGTTGTTGGACATATTAATGTATATATTGGCTGGGATATGTCTCAGGGTTTTGATACAAAGATATATGGAAATTCCCCCCCCCCCCCCACCTTTTCCTTTTTTTTTTTTTTTTTTGCATCCTCTTATCTTGGAACCAAGAGATTCACTGCAGGTTTTATTTTATTAATGGTTTGGATTGTTAGAGTTACAGGAGGGTGTTTTAAATGCTGGGCATTGAGGGGAGTTTTCATAATACAGCATGTCATGGATGCTGAGGGTCGAATGTGTCCTTGGAAACTCTTGCAGACAAAGGGGATTGCGGAATCTAAAGAAGTGTTTGCATACAATCAATTACATCATTATGTGTGTTCTTTGGATCCGTCTGCCTTATTTCCGTCTTTGGGCACGTGTTTACAGACATTTTTTGATAAATTTAGAGAGAAGGGTCTGTCGGTTTCTGATCTTCATAGAGCATTGCAAGTACTCTCCCCAGTTCAGAATTTTGAGGAGCTTACTCCTAAATGGGTTGGGAATACCTGCCACTTCCTTAGACTTTTATAATCTTATTAAACGCATTCCAGAGGTCTCGGTGAGTGCTAAGATAAGGGAATGCCAGCTACAAAGAAGCAGTGGAGACCCCGATTTGTCAAAAATGTCAGCAAGGCCCTAATTCATTTTTTCATACATTTTGGGGTTGTCCAAGGGTAAAAAGTTTTTGGAAGGTAATCTTAAACTATCTTGGGAGGCTATTGGGTCTGGAGCTTCCATTCTCTTCAGCAGGGCTGCTGCTGGATAGGTATGAAGCCTTTCTTGTCCCTAATCGTGCACAAGTTTTATTTCTTCGTAAAGCAGGCGCCCTGGGTAAGTGAGTCATTGTTGGGGTTTGGGTTGGAGAGGAGGTCCCGTCTTTTTGGGCATGGAGAAATCGTCTACATGGTTTGATGCGTCTGCAGCGAAGGCATGCTAGACGTTCTTCCAAGTGTTTTAAATTATTTTTTGCAGTATGGGATGCGTACATTCAGTCCTTTCCGCATAGGGCCAGGAGCTTAATTTTAAATTCTTCTTAAACAGTCATATATTTGCTGGAATAGAAGGTTGATGGCGTGTCTCTGTCATAGGATTTTTGCACACTGGAATGATAAGTTGTATTGCTTATTAATCTATTATGCCTATATGAATGTTTGAGTTGCCTTGTAGCGCTATAGAAATAAGTAGTAGTAGTATTATCAATAAAAAATTGTTGAAACTAAATGATTCACAATATATTCAGGGTTACGTTTACCAATGACTAAAAGGCTCAACTGCCTTGGTCTCATGCATAAAAGGTGCCCAGTTGCCCATTGGTCAAATGAGGGAGCAATAGTTGGCCTTGTGATCCCTGGACTGATTACTTCCTTCTCCTTCCCTGCCACTGCAACCTTCTGCTGCTGTGTCTCCATGACCACGGCAGCTATAAATACACAATTAATGATGAACTTAATGATGAGCACCCAGGAACTTTGATCCCATGCACTTGTGAAGGCCAGCAAGGCCCTATTGGTCCCCCTCTGATGCATACAGAACATGTCAGAGGGAAGGGACCAGCAAAGCCTTCGAGAGCACATAAGTTCAAAGGCTTCACTTTGCTTTTCACTGCTGCGGGCCTAGACACTTAGCAGCAATAGGCTGCAGCAGCTGCAGAAGGGAGGAAGTAGGTTTGAGGGAAAATACTTGGTGGTGGAGAGGAGGTGATATTGAATCGGTGATGCTGGACAGGTGGGAGGGAAAAGTAAGAATAATGCTGGATTGGGAGGGGAGACGGAAGGGCACTACTGGATGGGGGGAACCCATCCACAAAGATTTGCCCGTGGCTAGATAAAATGGCCTTGGGTATTTCAAAATAAGCATGACCTGTGAACAAATTGCCCCTACCCAAAAACTAGTTCCCCATACAAAAAGTAGCACATATGAGTTTGTCTTGTTGGGCAGACTGGATGGACCGTGCAGGTCTTTTTCTGCCGTCATCTACTATGTTACTATGTTACATCACTATTGTTGCAACAGCACTATGCATTCACACAAAACATCCCATGCTCATTCCTCTCAGGCTGCCTCGTAACTTATATGATCTTTTCTGGTTTTAGGTATAGTGGTAATCAGAGCTTGATTGCTATGTTTGGAAATATGCTGCCAGAGGTTTTATGTTTAAACATTTTTTCTCCGAGGACAAGCAGGCTGCTTGTTCTCACTGATGGGTGACGTCCACGGCAGCCCCTCCAATCGGAATCTTCACTAGCAAAGTCCTTTGCTAGCCCTCGCGCGCCCGCGCGCACCGCGCATGCGCGGCCGTCTTCCCGCCCGAAACCGGCTCGAGCCGGCCAGTCTTCTTTTGTCCGCACTCGGTACGGTCGTGTTTTCGCCGTGTCGAGCCCCGGAAAGTCGACCTCGCGCGTCCAAATTCTGTTTGAGCGTGTTTTTTTCCTTCGGGAAAGCTTTGTTAGTCGGGAAGTGCTCCGGAAACCCTTCGACCGGGTTTCGTGTCAATCCTCCCCGTACTTCCAGCTTTTTGCCCCGGTAAGTTTTCTTTCGTCGTCGGGGTAGGCCTCTTTTCGGCCTCGGTCGAGATTTTTTCTCCCTCTAAATTTTTGGTGCTTCAATTTTCGCCATTTCGGCTTTTGATTTCGCCGGCGTGATTTTTCCGCCCATGACATCGAAGCCTTCCAGCGGCTTCAAGAAGTGCACCAGTGCGCCCGGGTTATCTCGCTCACTGATCGACACTCGTCGTGTCTTCAGTGTCTGGGGGCCGAGCACCGCCCTCAGAACTGTAGTCTGTGTTCCCTTCTTCAAAGGCGGACTCAGGTAGCGAGACTAGCCCAGTGGAACGTGTTGTTCTCGGGCTCTTCGTCGGCATCGGCACCGGGATCTTCGAGTGCATCGACGTCGTCAGCGTCCAGACCATCTTCCTCGGCCGCCCCTGCATCGAGTGCATTGAGGCATCGGGCCTCTGCATCGGCGCCGAGACATCGGATAGCTGCATCGACGTCGGTGGTACCAGGACCTCGTCTGCTGATGTCGTCGGACGGTGGTGCATCGGGTGGAGTGCAGGTGAGGGCTGTCCATTCCCCTGCTGGTGGCGGTGAGCCCTCGGGTGGGTCTCCTCCTACCCTGAGGGCTCCTGCGGTACAGCCCCCCCGAGATCGACCTTCTTCAGTCTCGGCCCCGAGGGAAGCGACGGATGGATTCGACGTCCTCCTCGTCGGTGCCGGGGAGCTCCGGTGACATGCTTCGGAAGAAATCGAAGAAGCATCGACACCGGTCTCCTCCCCATGTCGGCACCGAGAGCTCTGGGTCGCCGAGGGATTCGGCACCCAGCAGGCATCGGCACCGAGAGGACCGCTCACCCTCTGTTCAGGAGGTGTCGATGCGCTCCGCTCTGGACAGCCCGGTACAGCCTCCACGCCCGGAACAGGTACTGACGTCGACGCCTGCATCGACCTCACAGCCTTTCTCTACAGCCGCTCTAAACGAGAGCCTCCGGGCCGTTCTCCCAGAGATTCTGGGAGAGCTGTTGCGCCCTACCCCTCCGGTACCGGCGGTGCTTGCGCCTCCGGTACCGTCGAGCGTGGCGCCGGCTGGCCCATCGCCCAGGTTGAGGTCCCCGACGTCGGTACCGCGTGCGGTACCGACCGCGGCCACCTCCCAGGAAGGCTCCCCGACTACGTCGGCGGAGGGAGCTTCGCCGATGCGGGCGAGGGAGTCTACCTCTCGACGCCCCCATCGTGGACGTGGCTCCACTGAGTCGAGCAGGGCGAGGTTGCAGACACAGGTTCGTGAACTTGTGTCTGACACCGAGGGTGAGGCCTCGTGGGAGGAAGAGGAAGATCCTCGATATTTCTCTGACGAGGAGTCTGAGGGTCTTCCTTCTGATCCCACTCCCTCTCCTGAAAGACAGCTTTCTCCTCCCGAGAGTCTGTCTTTTGTTTCCTTTGTCCGGGAGATGTCTACGGCCATCCCCTTCCCGGTGGTTGTGGAGGACGAGCCCAGGGCTGAAATGTTTGAGCTCCTGGACTATCCTTCTCCACCTAAGGAAGCGTCCACTGTTCCCTTGCACCATGTCCTGAAAAAGACATTGCTTGCGAACTGGACCAAGCCATTAAGTAATCCCCACATTCCCAAGAAGATCGAGTCCCAGTACCGGATCCATGGGGACCCAGAGCTGATGCGCACTCAGTTGCCTCACGACTCTGGAGTTGTGGATTTGGCCCTAAAGAAGGCTAAGAGTTCTAGGGAACATGCTTCGGCGCCCCCGGGCAAGGACGCTAGAACCTTAGACTCCTTTGGGAGGAAGGCCTACCATTCCTCTATGCTCGTGTCCAAGATCCAGTCTTACCAGCTCTACACGAGCATGCACATGCGGAACAATGTGCGGCAGTTGGCGGGCTTGGTTGATGCTCTTCCCCCTGAGCAAGCCAAGCCTTTTCAGGAGGTGGTCAGGCAGCTGAAGGCGTGCAGAAAATTCCTGGCCAGAGGAGTTTATGACACTTTTGATGTTGCGACCAGGGCCGCTGCTCAAGGTGTGGTGATGCGCAGGCTCTCATGGCTGCGCGCCGCCGACCTGGAGAATAGAATCCAGCAGCGGATTGCGGACTCGCCTTGCCGTGCGGACAACATTTTTGGCGAAAAAGTCGAACAGGTGGTAGAGTCTCTCCACCAGCGGGACACCGCATTCGACAAATTCGCCTGCCGGCAGCCTTCAGCCTCTACCTCTACAGGTAGACGATTTTTCGGGGGAAGGAAGACTGTTCCCTACTCTTCTGGCAGGCGTAGGTACAATCCTCCTTCCCGACAGCCTGCGGCCCAGGCTAAGCCCCAGCGCGCTCGCTCTCATCAGCAGCGTGCGACTCAGCAAGGCCCCGCGGCTCCCCAGCAAAAGCAAGGGGCGAGCTTTTGACTGGCTCCAGCAGAGCATAGCCGACATCCAAGTGTCCGTGCCGGGCGACCTGCCAGTCGGAGGGAGGTTGAAAGCTTTTCACCAAAGGTGGCCTCTCATAACCTCCGATCAGTGGGTTCTGCAAATAGTCCGGCAAGGATACACCCTCAATTTGGCATCAAACCCTCCAAATTGTCCACCGGGAGCTCAGTCTTACAGCTTCCAGCACAAGAGGGTACTTGCAGAGGAACTCTCCGCCCTTCTCAGCGCCAATGCGGTCGAGCCCGTGCCATCCGGGCAAGAAGGGCTGGGATTCTATTCCAGGTACTTCCTTGTGGAAAAGAAAACAGGGGGGATGCGTCCCATCCTAGACCTAAGGGCCCTGAACAAATATCTCGTAAAAGAAAAGTTCAGGATGCTTTCCCTGGGCACCCTTCTCCCCATGATTCAGCAAAACGATTGGCTATGCTCTCTGGACTTGAAGGATGCCTATACACACATCCCGATCCTGCCAGCTCACAGACAGTATCTGCGATTTCAGTTGGGCACCCGCCACTTCCAGTACTGTGTGCTACCCTTTGGGCTCGCCTCTGCGCCCAGGGTGTTCACAAAGTGCCTAGCTGTGGTAGCAGCGGCACTTCGCAGGCTGGGAGTGCACGTGTTCCCATATCTCGACGATTGGCTGGTGAAGAACACATCCGAGGCAGGAGCCCTGCAGTCCATGCAGATGACTATTCGCCTTCTGGAGCTACTGGGGTTTGTGATAAATTACCCAAAGTCCCATCTTCTTCCAGTGCAGAACCTCGAATTCATAGGAGCCCTGCTGGATTCTCGGACGGCTCGCGCCTATCTCCCAGAGACGAGAGCCAACAACTTGTTGTCCCTCGTCTCCCGGGTGCGGGCGTCCCAGCAGATCACAGCTCGGCAGATGTTGAGATTGCTGGGCCACATGGCCTCCACAGTTCATGTGACTCCCATGGCCCGCCTTCACATGAGATCTGCTCAATGGACCCTAGCCTCCCAGTGGTATCAGGCCGCTGGGGGACTAGAGCACGTGATCCACCTGTCCACGAGTTTTCTCGAATCCCTGTATTGGTGGACGATTTGGACCAATTTGACTCTGGGACGTCCCTTCCAAATTCCTCAGCCACAAAAAGTGCTGACCACGGATGCGTCTCTCCTGGGATGGGGAGCTCATGTCGATGGGCTTCACACCCAAGGAAGCTGGTCCCTCCAAGAACGCGATCTACAGATCAATCTTCTGGAGTTACGAGCGATCTGGAACGCTCTGAAGGCTTTCAGAGATCGGCTGTCCCACCAAATTATCCAAATTCAGACAGACAACCAGGTTGCCATGTATTATGTAAACAAGCAGGGGGGCACCGGATCTCGCCCCCTGTGTCAGGAAGCCGTCAGCATGTGGACCTGGGCTCGCCGGAACGGCATGGTGCTCCAAGCCACATATCTGGCAGGCATAAACAACAGTCTGGCCGACAGACTGAGCAGGATTATGCAACCTCACGAGTGGTCGCTCAATTCCAAAGTGGTGCGCCAGATCTTCCAAGCGTGGGGCACCCCCTTGGTGGATCTCTTCGCATCTCGAGTGAACCACAAAGTCCCTCAGTTCTGTTCCAGGCTTCAGGCCCACGGCAGACTGGCATCGGATGCCTTCCTCCTGGACTGGGGGGAGGGTCTGCTGTATGCTTATCCTCCCATTCCTCTGGTGGGGAAGACTTTGTTGAAACTCAAGCAAGACCGAGGCACCATGATCCTGATTGCTCCTTTTTGGCCGCGTCAGATCTGGTTCCCTCTTCTTCTGGAGTTATCCTCCGAAGAACCGTGGAGATTGGAGTGTTTTCCGACCCTCATCACGCAGGACGAAGGGGCTCTTCTGCATCCCAACCTCCAGTCTCTGGCTCTCACGGCCTGGATGTTGAGGGCGTAGATTTTGCCTCTTTGGGTCTGCCAGAGGGTGTCTCCCGCATCTTGCTTGCTTCCAGGAAAGACTCCACTAAGAGAAGTTACTTCTTTCATTGGCGGAGGTTTGCTGTCTGGTGTGACAGCAAGGCCCTAGATCCTCGCTCTTGTCCTACACAGACCCTGCTTGAATACCTTCTGCACTTGTCTGAGTCTGGTCTCAAGACCAACTCTGTAAGAGTTCATCTTAGTGCAATCAGTGCATACCATTACCATGTGGAAGGTAAGCCGATCTCAGGACAGCCTTTAGTTGTTCGCTTCATGAGAGGTTTGCTTTTGTCAAAGCCCCCTGTCAAGCCTCCTACAGTGTCATGGGATCTCAATGTCGTTCTCACCCAGCTGATGAAACCTCCGTTTGAGCCACTGAATTCCTGCCATCCGAAGTACTTGACCTGGAAGGTCATTTTCTTGGTGGCAGTTACTTCAGCTCGTAGAGTCAGTGAGCTTCAGGCCCTGGTAGCCCAGGCCCCTTACACCAAATTTCATCATAACAGAGTAGTCCTCCGCACTCACCCTAAGTTCTTGCCAAAGGTCGTGTCGGAGTTCCATCTGAACCAGTCAATTGTCTTGCCAACATTCTTTCCCCGTCCTCATTCCTGCCCTGCTGAACGTCAGCTGCACACATTGGACTGCAAGAGAGCATTGGCCTTCTACTTGGAGCGGACACAGCCCCACAGACAGTCCGCCCAATTGTTTGTTTCTTTTGATCCCAATAGGAGGGGAGTGGCTGTAGGGAAACGCACCATATCCAATTGGCTAGCAGATTGCATTTCCTTCACTTACGCCCAGGCGGGGCTGGCTCTTGAGGGTCATGTCACGGCTCATAATGTTAGAGCCATGGCTGCGTCGGTAGCCCACTTGAAGTCAGCCTCCATTGAAGAAATTTGCAAAGCTGCGACGTGGGCTTCTGTCCACACATTCACATCCCATTACTGCCTGCAGCAGGATACCCGACGCGACAGTCGGTTCGGGCAGTCAGTTCTTCAGAACCTGTTTGGGCTTTAGGATCCAACTCCACCCCCCGAGGGCCCTGTTTGTTCTGTTCCAGGCTACACTCTCAGTTAGTTGGTAAAATTTTTTAGGTCAATCTCTGTTATGTCCTCGCCGTTGCGAGGCCCAATTGACCATGGTTGTTGTTTTGAGTGAGCCTGGGGGCTAGGGATACCCCATCAGTGAGAACAAGCAGCCTGCTTGTCCTCGGAGAAAGCGAATGCTACATACCTGTAGAAGGTATTCTCCGAGGACAGCAGGCTGATTGTTCTCACAAACCCGCCCGCCTCCCCTTTGGAGTTGTGTCTTCCCTTAAGAGTATTGTCTTGCTACATACTGGACTGGCCGGCTTGAGCCGGTTTCGGGCGGGAAGACGGCCGCGCATGCGCGGTGCGCGCGGGCGCGCGAGGGCTAGCAAAGGACTTTGCTAGTGAAGATTCCGATTGGAGGGGCTGCCGTGGACGTCACCCATCAGTGAGAACAATCAGCCTGCTGTCCTCGGAGAATACCTTCTACAGGTATGTAGCATTCGCTTTATTGAACAACAATAAAATATTACAACCAGATTTCTGAGCAAATTGTTCATTTCCTGTTGTACCCCCCCTTGCATTCCCTCCCCCTCCCCCCCGCCTCATGTATAAAATCATTATCCAACATACATGAATAACGTGAAGTCCAGAGAGAAGTCCCACTCAAAGTCCCTCTCAAAGTCCAAAGTAAGTCAGATATAATGATGAGGGAGGTCAAATTCTTGGACCTTCCCCCATCACACCAGATTAATCCCCCGATTGAAAGCAAAGTAACTGGAACTTGTAGGCTATACAAATCTTTATGTTGCCACATAGCTGTCTCTTATCTTAAATAGATTCATTCTCTCCCATGAATCCTCTTTCACTCATGTAATCCCACCCTTGCCGATAATTACCCCTAACATCCACCATCCACTACAGAGCTCTAAATATTAAAGTTCTGCTCCGAGGAGTCAAAGAATCCAAGTATGCACCCCATATTTTCAGGAATGCAAGTCTTTTTTTGGGCCCGCTCCTAGCTTCTTTGGCCTCCCATACCACCAATTGGTGAATTAAATTTCGCCAATGCCAATATTCGGGTCCCGTATCTATCGTCCAATGTTGAAGAATGCATTTCTTCGCCAACAGCGTTAATTTGCAGAATAATAGGTTACCCCTAAATACCTCTCCCCTGACTGATCCTGGGAGGTTCAACAACAACTGTCCGGGTGTGCATGCTACCTGCTGGCCCTTTAAAGTAGTTAAATAATGAGCTATTCTCCCCCAGAATGCTCTAATTTTCCTACAACTCCAAAAACCATGGTAGAAGGAATTGTCTGCTCCCCCACACCTCCTACATACCGCCGATTGTATCTCCCCCAAACTTCGCCAACTGTGCTTGAGACATGTAGAGGCTCTATGAAGAAATCGGAAGGCACATTCCCTGTATTGCGCTGCACTTATCAATCTGGGAGTCCTTTGCAGCTGTTTATTAATGTCCCATAGTGCAAGGTTGACTCCGAGATCTTTCTCCCAACGTTCTTTTAAGTGTATTAAATTGTCTGGTGTTTTTTTCTCCTACAGGGCCCTATATAGTCCTGAAATGGATGGACCCATCACTGAAACCTTTTCAAAAAATTGTTTAATCTTAGTTCCCAATTTCTGTGCAAGTCTATCCTTATTCATAGACTGAACAAAATGTTTTAATTGACAAAAGGCATATGTGTCTCCCCATTGTATTTCCTCTGCCCCAAACAATTGCTCTAAAGTTTGAATCTCCCCCGTTTCACCTATTATATCACCCAAGCTTATCAGTCCCAGCGGCGAAAAACTGCATTTTCCATGCCCGCCTCAAACAGTGGGTTCCCTCTAAGGGGTATGAGTTCTGTTACTCCAGTTCCTATACCTAGTCGTTTTTCTAAATATTTCCACGCCTTCCTCAGGGGACATAGTAGCATATTATGCAAATAGCCTATGGGTATTTGAGTTGTCTCTATTTGTTCCAAAGCTAGTGGACGTAAAGGTGCAAACAGGGCCTCCTCTAACTCAAGGGGCGTGTAGTAAGTGGTACCAAAAATCCAGTCATTAATATGTCTTAACAGGCAGGCCATATTATATTGCTCCAGGTCTGGGAGTCCCAACCCCTCTTGTTGCCAGCCTCTCAACATCCATTGGTATTTCATCTTTGCTTTCTTGTTTGCCCAACAAAACTTCATTACTAACCAGTTAAAGACTCGAAGGTAAGATGGGTAGAGTTTGCAGCACATAAAGCCAACTGTGGAGTATGATCATTCGAATTAAACATATTCTGCCTATTAAGGGCAGTTGTATTGAATTCCAGCTCTCTAGCTGTTGTTTAGTCTGGTCTAACAGTAATTGAATGTTAGTTTCATAGAGGTCCGCAGTCTTGGGAGCCAACTGAATCCCAGATACCTGAACTTGCCCTTCGCCCATCTAGGGGGAAAGTGTCCCTGCCATACCTCTTTTTTTGTTTACCCGACTAGCCAAGGCCTCAGATTTCTCCAGATTTAATTTAAATCCTGAGTAAGTCCCGAATTCCTGGAAAATCTCCAATAGGGCGTTCAATGATTCTGCCGGGTTCATAAGCATTACCAGCAGATCGTCTGCAAAAGCAGCCAATTTAAATTCCTGTTTATTAATTTTTACCCCTCTCACCGCAGGCATGGAACAAATGTCCCTGATCAGTGGCTCCAAGTATATGGCAAACAATAGTGGGGATAGGGGTCATCCCTGCCTAGTGCCTCTCCCTATAGCAAACTCATTTGGGTAACCCTCATTGACCATAATTCTTGCCCGCGGCTCTGAATATAATGTTTTGATCGCGCTTTCAAACCACCCTGTGATCCCATATATGTTTAGTGTCTCAAACAAGTAGTCCCAGTTTACGCGATCAAAAGCTTTCTCTGCATCGAAGCTAACCATTAATGCAGGGTCTGATTTCAATTCAGTGAACTCCAGTGCGGCTAAGATCTTTCTTAAGTTCTTTGAAATTGATCGCCCCACGAATCCCACCTGTCCCTCATGCACAAGTTTTGGTAGAGATCTCCCCAGGCGGTTAGCTAAGATTTTGGCAAATAATTTTAATTCGCAATTCAACAGGGAGATTGAATGGTAGGATTCTGGTAGGACTAAATCCCTTTTGGGCTTTGGTATTAATATAATCTGGGCCATATTTAGTTGTCTAGGTATATATCCATTATCCACCCATCTATTGAAGACTTCTGCCAATATTGGTTCAATCTCCTCTCCCATCATTTTGTAAAACTCCACTCTCATACCATCCAGTCCCGGAGCTTTCCCCATTTGACTATGGGCAATAGCCCAGTGCACTTCTTCTTTGGTAATGGGGGCATTTAAACGTTGTTGATCTTTATCTGTAAGAACTGGATGTGTCACCCCCTCCAGATAGGCCTTACTGGGGAGACCGGGATCTTCTTCTGCCTTGTATAACTTCTGATAAAACTTGTGAAAAATATCCCTAATCTCCTTGTCTGTGTGACATAGTTTGCCCGCCCCATCTTTTAATGTTTCCGGGCTATCAGTCTAGCTAACATCTGTCCTCCCTTGCTATCATAGTTATATAATTGGAACCTGTAGTAGTCCTGGGATTTCTTCTCCCTCTCGTGTATAAGAGAGTTCAGGGTCACCTGCACCGCTATGAGGTCTGTTCTCAGTTGAGGAGAGGGCCGCTTCACAAATTTCTTTCTCAGTAGCAGAATTTGTTTTTCTAATCTCAATATTTCTCTATCCCTCGTTTTTTTAAGTTGACTGACAAAACTAATGATCTCTCCCTGTATCACAGCTTTCGCTTGCCTCCCAATACGTCCCGAATTCTGATACAGAGTGTTCATTGTGTCTTTTGTATTCCTTCCAAGTTTTCAGCAAATGCTCCCGAAACCTGGTATTTTGAGCTAAATAGCTAGGAAATGTCCATTGTCTATTCCTCAGTCCCTGTCCCTCAAGATTCAAACTGCCCATACTTCTGCGTGGTCTGATACTGCGTAGGGGCCAATTTGCGTGTCTTGTATATCAGTAATCAAGGAACTAGACACTAGTAGATAATCTATCCTAGATTGAGTATTGTGGGCCCTAGACAAGTGTGTATAATCTCTCTCCTGTGGGTGAAAGACCCTCCAAACATCTAGAAGGTCTAACAGCCTACCCAAATTCGGGAGGCCTTTTGACATCCAACAAGGGGGCGTGGGGGTAGCATGCGACTTATCCTGCTGCGGGTCTCACACCATATTAAAATCATCCCCCAGGATCATTGGGACGGCCTCTGCTTTTGATAAATGGCCTAGGATGTTCTTATAAAATTTATTGTCTAATTGGTTAGGCGCATATATACTGCCCGGTAAGATTTGTCTCCTACCTAAAGTTACCTTACAAAAAATATATCTACCATCTGGGTCTTTAATGTTACTAATCTGTCCTGCTACTCCTTTCCTAATCAGTATAGCAACCCCTCCTTTCCTCCCTTTTGGTGGCGAATCAATGCATTCCTCCACCCACCATCTCTGCAGCTTAGAGTGTTTAATCGCAGATAAATGGTTCTCCAGTAGGAGAGCTACATCTGCTCTTATCCTCTGCAGGTATCGCAATATCTTAGATCTCTTCATGGGGGATCCTATTCCGCCCACATTCCACTTTACTTGGTTGTGATTCCTATTCCGTTGCAGTAATTCTTTATCTCCAAGGGGGCCACCCCAGCCCATGGCTTCCCCCTTTTCCTTTACAGCGCTGCTTGTTTGTATCAGTATCGGCATTGGTGGAGTAATCCCTTCCCCCCCTCCCCTCCAAGAACCATCCTGAAATTCTCAGTCGGCGTCAGATAACATTCCTCCCTTTACTGACCTTCCCTGAGACCTCTGACTCCCCCACCCCCTCCTCCCTCGACCCTCCCCCAAAATCCCCTATCCCTCCCCTTGCTCTTCGTCCCTATTCTTAGGGAATGAGCCATGTTTACGCCCAGCCCAGCATTCCACTGAAAATAAGGAAAAAGGAGAGTGCCTTAACAATAAATAAAACCCTGGATCAAACATTATATCTCCCTCCTCCAGTGCATCCTTTACCTAATATATCCCTCCATGTCCCTACTCCTCTTATCAGTTGCTTTACTTACGCTATTCTTTGATCAAACACAACAAGATAACCATACACAATTTAACATACATCAACAGTATTATTCATTGTGAAGCTCTCTACTCATTACATACTTATAATTTATATGGTCTTGAGAATTATAACTGTATTAAAACTTTAACCACTCAATCATAGTGAGGCTAATTCATATGTCTGCGGCTTCTGTAGGATCCGGGTCAAATCATCTCCTTCCCTTATCAATATGGAGCGGTGATGCCTGCGTTCAGCAGAGCAGCAAGCTCAGAATCTTCCGCTTTTCCCATGCCAAACCGCCAAATGCTTGGCCGTCTAATGGTTCTCCTGACCCTTCCAAATATGCTGGTCAGCATTCCAGCCTATTCAGGTATTGAGCTTGCCACAGCGTATTGTAACTCCTTTCAATTTAAGCGCCTGCCATAGTCTTAGATTGTGTTGTTAATGATTTACTAACCATAGCCGCTGTCCATAGATTGTCTCCGCCAAATTGTTGTTCATTTCTGTGCAGCTAGAACGATTTAATCAAACATCATTAAGGCACCTGGCAAGTTCTAGATCAGAAACCAGCGAACTGTAACATCCGTCTACTCCATATCAGCACATCTGGAAGTAAAGTGGGTAGTGTAATCCTTTATAACTCCTTGTATTGCATTGTAGGACCAGTCCAGTCACCTCCACTGCGTGAATCATTCATCTCCGGTGTTTAGTAGTTGACGAACATACTGTTGGGCCTCCAGAACCATTTCACAGATTTTATTTCCGGTCTGGTGAAATATTTTCAACTTAGCGGGGAACATCAGCACAAATTTAATTTTGTGTTTCACCAGCATTGAGCATGTCGGCGTGAAGGCCTTTCATTGCGCTGCCACCGTGATCGAGTAGTCTTGGAAGCATAGAATCTTTTGGTTTTTATATGTCAGTCCGGTCCCACTCCGCACAGCCTGCATGATTGCTGCTTTTTGGGCAAAATTGAGCACCCGGCAGATCACAACTCAGGGCCTGTTTTCAGTCTGGTACAGGGATCCCACACGATGTGCTCTTTCTATTTTCAGTGGCCCCATATCCGCAGGCAGCTTAAATTCTTTTACCAGCCAGTCCTCCAAGAAGGGGAGGAGGTCTCGATCGCTTAAATCCTCGGGTATCCCCACAAAACGCAAATTATTGCGTCGGGACCGGTTCTCTAAGTCCTCAAGTTTTTCAGCTTGTGTTTCAACCAACTTTAACAGTTTAGCATACTGCTGCTCCATAGCTGATACTTGGTCCTCCAAGGCCCCCGTTTGTTGTTGGAATCCTGCTAGGTCTTGACTGAGCTGGGTCAGGTTGTCCTTTATTCCTTCCAGTTTTTGGTCCAGCCCCTGTAGTTTCCGATCCAGTATACCCTTCAGGGCCGCTGTTACCTCTCCTACTATTTCCGCAGTCCATGCGGAGCTGACCGCCGATCCCGAAGGGCTTGCAGGGGCCCGCCATTTTGTCCTCTCCGACTCTGCCTCTGTCTTTCTCTTTTCTCAGTGTTTTCGCCGCCATCACCAGCTCAAATCTCCAATTTCAGCTTCCCAGCAGCAAGGCAGGGTGCCTAGGACAAAGCGTGAGGATCTTTTCCCGTTTTTGTAGGTTTTAGCACGGATGAATGCTGGAATAGGCACGGAGCAGATCTTTTAGTGACCGCTCGCGTGCATTGCGTCACGTGACTCCCCTGCCAGATGTTTTAAAAGTTTATAAAATTCTATGGATAGACTGTCTGGTTCCGGTGTCTTACATAGCTTAGCCACCATAATGATTCTAAAAATACCTTCCTCTGTGATATTCATGTGGAGTGTTGCAGCACCTTCAGCTGAAAATTTAATGATAAGAACATAAGAATAGCCATACTAGGGGGGGTCACGTGATGTCAAAGGACTGATCGGACGTCTAGAAGCTCGGCTCTCTTCCCTGACGTTCTTTACCCCCTGTTTAAAGGTATCTACGGCACTCAAAACGGCCTGAAAAAGGACTCCAGTAGTGCGCGAACGATAAAGGCACAAAAGAGTGGTCTCCTCAAGGCAGCGGTGCGGTGGAATGCCTATTAAATCGATACGATCCGGGAAAGAGAAAGGCAGTGCGCTAAAAAACAAAATGGCGGCGGCGACCCCGGCAACCTTGCCAACCTCGCCAAAACAATCTCCGAGCTCGGTAGTGACACATGAGGATATGGTCCAAATTTCCTTGAAACACATGTCGCAGTTGCTGGATGATAAATTAGCAAAGCTACGTGATGGCATGGAGGAAATAAAGGAGAGTATTGCCACTCATGCGGGCCGGCTGCAAGAGGTAGAAGAGCGAGTCTCCACACAGGAGGATAATATAGCGGCTGCAGAAGGACGAATAAGGGAGCTGGAGGCGCAAATAAACACATTGAGAGATCGGGTAGAAGATCAGGAGAACAGAGGGCGGAGAAACAACATCTGCAATGTGGGCATACCTGAATCTGTTACAGACGCAGAGCTCAGAGAACTGATAGAATGCTGGCTTCCACAGCAGCTGGGTTTGAGTCCAGAGTTCAGCCGAGGACAAGTGGAGCGAGCCCACAGTGTTG
This sequence comes from Microcaecilia unicolor, assembly GCF_901765095.1. Taxonomy (NCBI): domain Eukaryota; kingdom Metazoa; phylum Chordata; class Amphibia; order Gymnophiona; family Siphonopidae; genus Microcaecilia; species Microcaecilia unicolor. The sequence goes on along the minus strand of NC_044032.1, from coordinate 315,008,590 downwards.
GGCCGCAAAGAGAGGCCAGTGGGAGACCACATCTGATAATCGCGAGATATTTGAACTACCTGATCAAAGCTACAATACTTGAGAAATTTAAGATGCCCGGGTAGAATACGAGGGGGCGAAGATATTGCTGTTTCAAGATCTTTCTGCAAGAGTTATGGAACAAAGGAAGCTGCTGGCTCCATATTGCACTAAATTGTTTGAAAGAGGAATTAAATTTGCTTTCCAGTACCCGGCTAGAGTGCGGATTACACATAATAATACCACCTGCACTCTGACGAAGGCAGAGGAATTGCAAGCTTTTCTGGACAGAGTACCGACTGGTCTGGGCAGAGCGGAGGAGTCGCTGTGAGGAGCTGGATAAAGTGAAAGGAGCGCAGGACAGCGTGCACCGGAAGTTCGTTTCTACAGTTCATGGTTGAGTTTAACACAGAGTTTGTTTTGCAAGAGCATAGCGTGAGCAGTTGAGGTGCTGGGGGAACCCCTACAGAGACAAGCAGATTTGCAGGACAGCCTAGCCCATGGTTGGTTTTGAGCCTGAGGCGTGGGGGCTCATGACTTGTGAAAAGAGCGGGCCGCGCTAAGAGGACAGGCTAGGAAGTAAGAATAATGTCTTCTTGTGACTGCTGCATCTAACAGTGCCAGAGAAGGTCTTGGGAATGCGACTGAAGAAGCAGCACGCAGCTTACCGCTTTCTATGAATAGCACAAGGCTGGACTGGTGTATTTAAAAGGACTTGATAAATGCATGATACTTAACGGTTCCATATAGAGGTATGTGAGGAGGGAGAGGGGTTCCTATTAGGCAGCAGAGATTGAAACAGCAGAAGGCCTATTATGCAATGGTGAGCTTATGGGTTATGTAAGAGGGGGTGGGGGGAAGGGAAGGGAGCCTGTAGCTTGTTCTTAAGAGGGGTGTGGTTGAACAAGGGGTCTTCAACCGGATGGAGGGGAGGGAGGAGAGGGAGAGAATTGGGGTTAGTGGTGGGGTTAGTGGGTTGTTGGATTGGAGTGTGGATGTGCGTGAGTGGCAGAGCGGATGGACAGAGGTTGGGAGGGCACTGTAGGTCTGGTAGGGCAGGGGGGGATTTGAGCATGGAGAAGCAAAGGGGTGGAAGGTAGGAGGGGGGTGCGACTCCAGAGCGAGGAGACTTCAGATCATTCCAACACTAGGAGCTGTGAGAAATTTTCGAACAGCAGTGTAGCGTGGGCTGGGAGGTCAAGGGAACTGCCGTTGCTGAGATGGTGCTCCGGAATAGGAAATTGACACACTGGGTGAATCTTAGCGTGGATGCCATAGGGGATCATGGGTAGCATAAAGGTTGCTTCACTTAATGTAGACGGGGTGCACTCGCCAATTAAACACAAGAAAATATTGCATTATGGGAAGCAGATGAAAGTAGATGTTTACATGCTTCAGGAAACACACTTGTCAGCCCCAGAACATCTGAAGCTGAAGCAGGGCTGGGTAGGAGACATAGAGGCATATTTTCAAAGCACTTTGGGAGGCTAAGTTCCATAGGTTTCTATGGAACTTTGGGAGGCTAAGTGCTTTGAAAATGAGCCTGATTGTATACTCAGCGTACAATGGTGGGCAACGAGGTGTGGCTATTTTAATGGCCAAAGGACTGGATACAGTCAGTCACAAAGTGGTACAAGACCCTGAGGGAAAGTTTGTGATTTGGACGGGCACCATAAGAGGGTTGAAGGTGGCGTTGTGTTCGATATATGCCCCAAATGTGTATTCCAAGAAATTTTATTCTCAATTGCTGGCAGCACTAATGCACATTCAAGACTATCAGATGATCGTAGGAGGGGACTTTAACCTTACAGCAGACCCTCTAATTGATTGTAGCCCGCCAAAGAAAAGGCCCAAGGGAATGGAGGAGAGGGGGCTAGGAATTCTGCAGAACAACTTGGGCCTAGTAGATGTTTGGAGGGCGCTGCATCCAGATGAAAGAGAGTATACTTATTATTCACATGTGCACCATTGTCACGCTAGGCTAGACTATATGCTCATATACTCGTCCCTCTTGGTGAGCAGGGCAGCTGATCACTGTCTAGTATGGGTGGAAATAGGTGGTTTGGAGGAAAGGAAGACCCCGGGGTGGCGCATGAACCCTACCTTATATAAGGATCTGGAATTTCGGAAGTGTATCCTGGCAAAATGGGAATCTTACTTGGAGGACAACAAAACAGGAGACATTGATCCGCTGGTATTATGGGAGGCTGGGAAGGCAGTTATGAGAGGGAGAATCATAGCTTATACGGTAAGTTCCCGTAAAAAGAGGGAAAAGAGCTGCTAGACACTCTGCGTCAGCTACATGAAGCGAGATCAGCAGTGGCAAGGGGAGATGAGCAAGCTAGATGTACCTTTAAAGAACTAAAATGTAAAATAAATGAAATACTGAACCAAAGGGCGCTGAGGGACATCCAACTGTACAAGTACCGTCTTCACAGATGGGGGAATAAAATGGGGAACCTATTAGCTAATATGGTGAGGAACAGAGTGGCGAAACAGGTTATAACCCGGATTAAGGCGGGGAATGGACAGTGGGCGGAAAAGGAAGCGGAGATACAACAGGCATTTGTGGAGTTTTATAAGATGCTATGACCAAGGGACGTGCGACATGGGGCCAAAGAGAGACATTTTTTCAGGACTTAAAGTTACCATCCTTGTCCCAGGAGCATCGTGGGACAGGGGAGTGAAATACAGCAGGCTATAAAGAAGCTCAAGCTAGCCAAAGCCCCGGGCCCCGATGGCCTAGGCCCTGAATTCTATAAGATCTTTGGGGGGGGGGGGGGGGGGGGGAATAGCAGGGCCCTTTGCTCAGTTATGAGAGGTACTGTGCAGAGAACAGCATGGAATGGGCACCTTGACGCATGCATCTATTATAGTCTTGCCAAAACCAGGGAGAGATAAAGAACTGCTTGGTTCTTATCGCCCAATTTCCCTTCTAAATCAGGATATTAAGCTCTTTGCGGGGATTATGGCTGCTAGGTTGGGAAAGGTGCTGCCATTGTTGATCCATACGGATCAAACAGGATTTGTCCCCGGGAGATACGCATCTACTAACATTTTGTGGGCGTTGAGCGTGATACAAGACAAGGGAGGTAAGCAAGGGGATGCCCTAATGGTGAGCTTAGATGCGGAGAAAGCATTTGATAAGATCTTGTGGGATCACCTTTTTTTGGGTGCTGCCGCAATTCGGCATATTAGGGGAATTTCTGCAGGAGATAAGAGCCTTATATAGGAGTCCTACAGCTCAAATTTTGATTAACAATACTATGTCCTCGTCCTTTGAACTGTAGGGGTACGCGCCAGGGATGCCCGCTGTTGCCTATGGTCTTTGTGCTGGCTCTGGAACCCTTGGCAAGCAAGATTCGGCAATTAGCGGAGGTACAGGGCATAATAATGGGGGGCTGTGAGTACAAAATTAATCTCTTCGCTGATGATATGCTGATCTTTATGGGACAGGCGTTCAGAGGGATCCCAGTGTTAATAAATCTTATTCAGCAGTTCGGGTCTTTCTCAGGACTTAGAATTAACTTCGACAAGTCGGAAGCAATGGCACTATCGGCTAATTGTGCATGTAGAGACTGCCATGACTTTCCCCTATCCTGGTCAAAAGGATCAATGAAATATTTAGGGGTATACTTACATTTAGATTTCCAGATCATGTATAAGAAAAATGTATGTGATAAAATAGATAAGATCAAGCATTTGTGCAATCTTTGGAGGGAGTTGCCGATATCGCTCATGGAGCGGGTGGCGTTAGTTAAAATGGTCTTGCTTCCCAAGGTACTCTATGCCCTGCAAATGATGCCACTGTGGATAACTAGCAAAGATGAGGCAGGCTATAGAGGAGTGATTACATCCTTTATATGGAGGGGGCGCAGAGCTAGAATAGGGTACAACAAGCTTACCCGGGCGCGAAGTGATGGGGGGGTCAATTTGCCAGATCTTAGGCTGTACAATGTAGCTGCAACTATGCGATGAATACATGAGGTGCACACAGGGCCGTGCCAACATGGTAAGCGGGGTAAGCATGGCAGGGGGGCGCCTCCCTCTGGGGGGCGCCGCCGCACCATGCTCACCTCTCTCGTCCTCCCGCTCCCATTGTTCAACTGCCCGCCCTCTTCTCCCCCCCAACATCCCTTTTTTTTTTCTTTTAAATTTACCTCCGTGGCGCTGTGTTCCACCTTCTGTTGACGTCATTTCCTTGACGTCAGAAGAAGGCGGAACACAGCGAAGGGAAGGCTAGATACGTCGGGAGCGCCGCCTCCTTCACTGACGCTGCGCTGCTGGACCACCACGGAGGTAAATTTAAAAAGAAAAAAAAGAAAAGGGATGTTGGTGGGAGAGAAGAGGGCGGGCAGTTGAACAATGGGAGCGGGAGGACAGAGGAGAGAGGAGCATGGATGCGAGGGGGGGTCATGGAAGGGAGAGAGGGGAATTGCTGGATAGGGATTAATGGAGGGTGACAGGAGCATGGATGGGAGGGGCAGGGCTCAGGGAGAGAGGGAAATTGCTGGATAGGGAATTAGGGATGAATGGAGCGGACAGAGGAGCATGGATGGGAGGGCAGGGCTCAGGGAGAGAGGGGAATTGCTGGAAAGGGATGAATGGAGGGGGCAGGGGACAGAGGAGCATGGATGGGCATGGATTGGGAGGGCAGGGCTCAGGGAGAGAGGGGAATTGCTGGATAGGGATGAATGGAGGGGACAGCTGGGCATGGATGGATATGGATTGCAGGGCAGGGCTCAGGGAGAGAGGGGAATTGCTGGATAGGGATGAATGGAGGGGGCAGGGGACAGAGGAGCATGGATGGGAGGGCAGGGCTCAGGGAGAGAGGAGAAATTGCTGGACATAGAGGGGAGGGAAGAGAGATGAAGGAGATGAAATGAGGGAAAAGGAAGAGAGGAGAAAAACTGCACATGGATGAAGAAAATAGGCAGAAGCTGAGGACCAGAAATGAAGAAGAAAGGAGGAAAGGAAAGAAATAAATGAAAAGGAAGCCCTGGAAACAGAGTTAAGAGTTAAGATAGCAGCAGAATCAGATACTGGGCCAGCATGATCAGAAAAAGAAAGTCACCAGACAACAAAGGTAGAAAAAAATCATTTTATTTTCATTTTAGTGTTTGGAATATGTCCACTTTGAGAATTTACATCTGCTATCTTATTTTGCAATGTATAGCAATTTGTTTCTAAGAATATTGCTGACAATTCCTGTCAGTGTGGCAAGTGGTGAGCGATCATTTTCACGGGGGGAGGGCCGCTGCCGCCGCCAACTGATAGTCTGCAGGGGGGACGCCAGCTGATAGTGGAGTGGAGGAGTGGCCTAGTGGTTAGGGTAGTGGACTTTGGTCCTGGGGAACTGAGGAACTGAGTTCGATTCCCAGCACAGGCAGCTCCTTGTGACTCTGGGCAAGTCACTTAACCCTCCATTGCCCCATGTAAGCCGCATTGAGCCTGCCATGAGTGGGAAAGCGCGGGGTAAAAATGTAACAAAAATAAATAGTCTGCAGGGGGGCGCCAGAGACCCTAGGCACGGCCCTGGGTGCACACGGGTCACTACATGTTTGCACCCTCAGAGGTATGGGAATATGCGGCCCGTCCCTGGTCAGTCTTCAACGCCTTGCATGCTAGGAAATCGGGGATAAAAATTTCACCTTTGTTAAAACCACTTAGAGCGGCGTGGGACTGGTGGCGACAGAGGGTGAGGGGGGCTGGGGGCTCCTCTCCATTTATAGAATTTCGGAATAACCCAGAATTCCCGGCAGGGCAGGACACATCAGTCTTTAGCGTCTGGGCACGGTAGGGATGCAGATATGTGGGGCAGATGGGCACAGAGGGAGGGACTTCGGTGCCGTCCTTTGACAAATGTCAGAATAGATGGAATGTACCCCAAGCCTTATTCTCATATCTGCAGCGGAAACACTATGTGTTGTCAGTGCGCAATAAAGACAAGAAACCCCCTGCATTTACAGCTCTTGATGTGCTATTTAAACAGATGCCTGAAGGTAATAATAAGCTCTCTGGGTGATATCGCCTGGAGAAAATGTGGGCCCCTAGCACAGCTTTGGCACAGTTAGCAACTCGGTGGAGTGAAACACTGGGGGTGGAGGTATCCCTGCCTGAACTACAAAGATTTTTTGACTTGGCCCATTTAATAACACCCAATGTGAGTTGTCATGAAATCCAATTTAAATTGTTGCACCAAGCGTATATTACGCGGAGCAAGGGCAAAACCATGGGGTTGTGGGAATCAGCAGACTGTGAAAGGTGCGTGAACCGGAGGGGTACCCTAGTGCACCATTTTCTGGAGTGCCCAGTCCTGAAGGTATTCTGGCAGGGGGTTCTGACACACATGGAAGAGGTGGTGGATATGCAGATAGACTGGAGTTACAGGATATTGATGTTGGGGATAGACTCGGATCTGGTAGAGCAGGGGCTATCAGCTTTACACTGTAGATTTATACTTCTGGCCCTGGTGTTGGCTAAAAAGATAATTCTGCAGCACTGGACAGACAAAACGCCCCACCTCTCACTCACTGGCATGCTGCTATGAAGCAGATGGCAGAGTGGGAAGGAGGGGCAAAGTCAGGAATTGAAGATATAAGAGATCGCCTGCCTGCAGGCCAAAAGGTGTGGAGCAGAAGCTATGAGTGTATAGCACAGTTGCATTGCGTTCGGAATGCTGAGTAATTATTAGCTTGGGAGTAATGGGAAAACAGTAATATTAAGTCTCTGGGGGGGGGGGGGGGGACTGGGGAAGGAATGCTGGGAGGGAAGGGGGGAGGAGGGGAGGGAATAAAATTGAAAATAAGTACAAGAGGGAATGCTTTCATGCGTCTCAGTAGGGGGAGAGGGACAAGTGATGTCAGAGACAAATTCATGGGGGCTGGAGGAGTCTGGTTTAGTATCCCTGAACATCTTAGCCAATAAAGGTGTCCCTAATGAAGCAAGATTTGGGTTCATATGCCCTTGCGAATGTAGTAGTATGGGTGCTGCCACCTTTGGGTGATAATTACATCGATGGTGATGGTATGTAATAATTAACAATATGTTTTTGTTGGACGATGTTTGTAAGCATTACTCTTGTCAATAAAAATTAACAAAAAAAAAAAAAAAGGAATAGCCGTACTGGGAAAGACAAATGATCCATCTAGCCCAGTATCTTGATTTCAGCAGTGTTCAATCCAAGTCACAAGTACCTTGGCTAAATATGACTTAATGTGGTCTAATGTCATTGCTCTCTCACTATGCAGCTCCTTTGAGAATATTTTGAATAACTCCATCTAATCTCGCTGCGTTTTTATTAGGGCTTCACCAAATATTTGGCCCCCTAGTGCCCCAAATGCATTATTCATATTTGGCAGAATATGAATAATGCATTCAGCACACTAGGGGTCTGAGTATTTGGTACAACCCTAGTTTTTATTTCTCCATGATAGTTACATTCCTCCAAGATCTTACTATATCAGGGTATGGTCTGATAAACCCAAAGTCCCAATACCCATTTTAAGCACCTGCAGAAACAGAGAAGTTGATGTAAAAAATGTAATCAGTGTGGGACATAGTTGTATATGCATAATCTTTGTCTAAAGGGTGCAAGAGCCTCTAAGGGTCAATAAGATGTAATGTGTCACAAAAAAACATCAGCTCTTGTGATGCACTATTGCAGGCCTTGACAAATTTTCATTTAAATCTAGAAGCCAACCCTAAAACTTAGCAACAGAGGGACCTCTCTCTTCTCCTTTCTCACGTCTCCAGTATTGTTCCCAGTGAACTGGGGGCAGTTGGGGGTGGAATCCCCTCCCAGATCAGCAGTAGCTGTTTTAGAAACTGACTTCCTAAGGCTCTTTTTCTATTCTGTGTCTGTGGGCAAATAAATGGTAATAAATGAGTCCCTAATGTTTAAACAATTTTTATTGAACAAACAAATAAATAATGAACTCACAGTTTGATACTCTTACTGTTATTTTACAGTACATTTTAGCCCCCCATCCCACCCCTTATTAATGTTATATTTAGGTAAAATCATTTGCTGTTACCGGTAGGGTTAAAAGTGCTGAATATTGGTACTTAACCAGTCAAGTGCTGATTTCAGCCCCAGAATGCTCCCAAAATAGCCAGTTTTGCTTTAAGCACTAGCTAGTCATTTTCAGTGGCACTAACTGATTAAGTACCATGGAAAATGCCTGGTTAGCCCCAATCTGGTGATTTAACTGGCCAGGAGCAGTTTCTGGCCGATTGAATTGCTTTGAATATCGACCCCTATGTTTTCAGTATCTATTGTTTTGGCTAGGTGGCCTTCAGAAGGTGATTTCCTCATTTTATACGAACCAGGTAGAGAAAGGGAGGCTGCAGACAGGAGACTCCACAAGTTGGATGACCACTGTGCACTGTTCTGCTATTTTGAGGTGACTAATTCCATCCACCTTTTGGATATACTCTGTCCAGTTTCAGGGATCGCATAAATGTCTGGCAGCTTCTAAATCCTCTTTCCATTACGTCCCACAGATCAATCCCGAGAAGAGTAGGTTATGTCCCTCTACCAGCAAGTGGATATAGAGAGAATGCCAGAGCTGTGCCGTAAAGGATACTGTGCAGCATTCTCACTTTCATTATTCTATCTATCTCAGCACGTGGATGGACATATCCTGTGCAGATCTCTGATGGTGCTTGCTCCTGGCCTATTCCCTAAGGTTGAGCTGGGAGTCTTGGCTTTCTCTGCCTGCCTGGTGGAGCCAGGTTCCCCCCCACCCTGTTTTTCACCACCACTCCCCCACCTCTCTGTGCTTAAGTCTTTACCCTGGTAGTTTCATCTCCTACTTCATGAAAAAAAAATAGTGGAGCCAGAGAAAGTCGGGGTGTCACTGGGGGCAGCGAGTGCCTTGGCAGTGGTTCTGCAGTTGCTCAGCCTCAGTGGGCTTCAGTCTCCTTGAACTGTGAAATGGTTTCTGTTCTCTCCCCTCCCTTCCAGCGTCAGTGGAGCGTTTTGGAACTGCTCCTTTATGGATTCCCCAGGAAGCAGTTTTGGGACCTTGTGCTGCCAGCTCTTTGCCAGGGCTGGCAAGGTCTTTTGTTTTGGTGGGCTCCACGACATTGGTTGCCTTACCGTCCATTTTTGAGATTTTGACATCATTTTTGGGGGATGGACTTCTGTATTTGGCAGTAAATAAAGAACAAAAACATCTGGCTCTTCTTTCTACGGTGCTCTGTTCTTGGCTACAGGGGGGGGGGGGGAGGGTACTGTCACAGGCGTTGGGGGTGGGATTTTGCCACAGAGCCTTTCTAGTGAGCCTCTCCTGCTCCCATGCTTGTGGGGCTGCAGTTTTCGGCTCATTCTTTGGCAGAACAAAAGAACAAAACCAAAAAAGGGCTCCGGCCGTCGAGCCACAGTGGGAAGCGGTTCAGCGCGTCTCTTGATTGTTCTCCTGAAGCTTCTCAGCGTGCTTATTTGGTTCTTCCTCCCCTCCCCACTGCTGTTTCTCTGGTGCTGCTGTCTCAGGGGCTGCCCTTCTCCCTTGCAGGTGTATTCTCTCTGTTCTGCATGAACTTAGGGCTCCTGTTAGGATTGGCCTCATTGGGCCTCTTGGGAGGCGGAGAGCTTGACCAGCTGATTCTGGTCCTATGAGGCACCGTGGGCCTTGTGGAAGCCCTCTGGTTTTCTTTCCTGCCCATGCCTTCTTTGCTGAGCTGTACTCTTATGGGTGGTGTGCACCTGTTTCTCTGGAATGGGAGCTAGATTCAGTCAGGACACAACCCCCCCCCCCCCCTACACTAGCGTCTTCTGGCTGGTTTTGGTCACAGGGCTCCCTGCTGTCTGGCGGTCAGTGTCCCTTCTGAGGGTGGCCCTCATTCTCACTGTATATTTGCGTGCCTTAGGCTTCTGATGTTGACCGCCCTTCCACCTGAGAGCAAAGGTCCATGTGGACTGAGGTGTCTCTCTCTTTCTCTCTCTCTTTCTTTCTCTTTCGCTCTCTCTTTCCCTCTCTCGGCAGCAGGAATTACGTTGTCTCTGACACTTTCTGATGGACTGGCTTTCCCGCTAGTTATGTGGATAGTGTCATGTTCCATCCTTGTTTTTCAGTCTGGTTCAGCTTCAGGTGTGGAGCTTGGGCTTACCTCAAGTGATGGACTCTGGCTCCGACTGTGCCTTGGTTCCTCGACCCCCAGCTACTGCCATTAAGCCTCATTCTGAGGGCAGTGGCGGTTCTGGATTCAGGCTTGTCATGGAGCCTGGTTGCCTTCTGGCAGTAGACCTTCCATTTGACCGTAGCCGGATTGTCCACTGCAATGGCCTTGGTTCCAGCTATGCTTGTCAGGCCTGGCTCTAGTTCTTGTGGAAGGGCCTGGCCCTGGCTCCATCTTCTGTCCGCTGAGCTTGTTTCCTGTACTGACTACCAGGCTTGGCTCTAGCCATGGCTGTAGGTCCAGCTGGCTGACCGTTGAACCTGGTTCCACACCTGGTTGTCGCTAGAGTTTAGATACGGCTCTGACCATCTCGTCTGGTCTGGCTCAATTTCTGGTCTTCATGCCTGTCTACAGCTCTGACTATACTGCTTCACCTCTTGCTGGCTCTGACCATCTAGCTGACTCTGGCTCCACCTCTGGTCATTGTGCCCATCTCCAGCCCGGACCACGGTCCTAGCCTAGCTCAAGCTCTGACCATCAAGTCTCGTCTAGCTCTGGCTCCCGCTGGCTCTAAGCACCAAGCCTAGTTTCTCTCTAACCCCAGCTCTTGATGGTGAAAAGGGGTTTCTGCTGGCTTTGGCTAGCCTGCCTAATCTCCACCTGGCTAGTCTGGCTGGCTGTCGAGTATTGTTCTGTCCCTACTACTACTACTACTTAACATTTCTAGAGCGCTACTAGGGTTACGCAGCGCTGTACAATTTAACAAAGAGAGATAGTCCCTGCTCAAAGAGCTTACAATCTAATAGACAAGTGAACGGTCGGTCCGATAGGGGCTGTCATAGAGGCTGGTCATATTTTTATTCACATTTTTTTTTTTGAGGGTGGGTCCCTGACCTTTGAGCCAAGCCTGGCTCCGAACGAGCCTCTCGTGCTTCCCACTCTGGCCCTGTCGCCTAGCCTACTTGTAGCACTGCCAGTGGTTCTAGTTTGTCTTTAGCTCCGGCCATTGCACCTAGCCCAGCTCCAGGGTTTGTCATCAAGCCTAGCTTAGCTTCATCTGTTGGGCCTAGTGTCTCATCAGGTTTGGGCTCTGGTTGGCAACACTTGTCTTTTTCTATGACTGGTAATTGGGCATTATTCTGTCTTTGCCCGCCAGTCTTCCCTGCCTGCGGCTTCGGCCATTGAGCCTTGCTGAGCTCCGGCTGGCGAGCATTGTCTACCTCCAGCTCTGGCAGTCGAGCCTTGCTTATTTCTGATCCTGGCCTGACTTCAGCCTCGGCTTTGAGCTTTGTTTCGCTCCTGCTGATGGACTTCGAGTCATGCCTGGCTCCACTGCCTCCAGCGCTGCCTGGCAATTGCCACCCTGGCCAGACTGAGTGGCCCTTTCTGCTTTGGGTCCTGGCCTTTAAGACTCGCTTAGTGCGGGCCTTGACTGTCGTGCATAGCCTGGTTCCAGCTCTGTCCAAGAGGTCTGGCCTTTGGGGCTGGCTCTATTTTTTTGCTCATTGAGCCTTGCTATGATTCTATCCATTGTTCTTCATGCTGGCTTTGTTATCCGCACAATATGTGGTTTGGGCAGTGAGAAGATCTGTTCAGTCTCAGGACTCTTTCTCCTATCCCAGTGGCAGGTCCAGGCCAGGGATTAATCTGGTACTCGCTACATTGCCTTTTGGTTACATCTCAGTTCGTTGATTGGGATTTGTTTATCCTGGGAAGCTGTGCTTCATCCGTGATTAAACTTCTGAGCACCCCTTGGGGGGTCTAGGCAAGGGATCACCCTAGTCCTCCTTCCAGCATGGGAATTCTTTCTTGTGTTCCTGGATTCCTTTCAGGGTCATTTTCTTGTTCTCCACAGCTGTGGCTGGACACAATATAGTTCTTCTTGGCCCTGCCTGTCTGTCAGGGGGGAGGAGGGCTGGCTGCTGCATGGGTTTCCCAGCATTAGATAGCTTCTTGTGTCCGTTTTCCTATGTGGGACAATATAAGGACTTCATAGAGAAATGGAATAGAATATTAAACAAATGCTCATTAGATCTGATGCTGCTCATTATTGAGAGAAGCCAAATCCAGATTAACCAATTCAAAGATGAATTGGACCAAGAAATGATCAAAATTAAGAGCAACATTTCTCAAGAGGAATTTGACAAACAGCACCAGCTTCTTAAGGATAATATTGACAAATTCAGAGAGAAGTTCGTACGTGATGAAAAGGATTACTCTAATAATAAAGTATACCCGTGGGTATACTTACGTGATAGTGATCCGACAAAACCTAATGAGCCAAGGAAACAAACAAAGTTTACAGATTCATCATCATCCTTGAGCAGTAGTGATGGTTCTTCCAGTAGAGTGGATCGTTTCTTAGAGCGAAGATCCACAAAACGAGGCAGAGGCAGCAAAAGAAACCGGGGAGGACAGACCAACAGACCGTGGACCAGATCTCAACGGCAAAACCAGTGGTGATCAACTTGTCAAACAGAGTCCTAAGCTCTAGTGAAGAAAAGGTTCTTTCCAAAGGTTTATCCTTTGTACCATCTTTACAATTTAATAAATTTCAATCTACAGTAGATCTGGAAAATTTACCAGGCAATTACATTTAAGACTATTTTTTGACAATGGGGAAAATATTCCAGATAGGACAATCATTAAACCAAAATCAAATTGGACACCACCCACACCATTAGATCCAGCAGTAATAATGTTTAAACAACTCATCTATAAAGACCTTGAGCAGTTTGCAAAAGAAAAAGTGTCCAAATAGGAAATATAATCTTTCCAAAGAAGAATCAATAGCTTTAAGAAATCTGCAAAATGATAATAACATTATAATTAAAAAAGCAGACAAAGGTGGAGCGATAGTTGTACTTAATAAAAGTGACTATCTTGAAGAAGGTTATCGCCAACTTAATGACACAACAGCATATAAGAAAATACCTTTAAATCCCACAAAACGTTTACAGTCGATGATACTAAGGATCACAACTAAGGCAGTTAATGAAGGTGTTATAACTATGAAGGACAAACAATTCCTTGTACGTTTCAATCCTAAAATACCAATCATGTATTTTGTGCCCAAGATTCACAAAACTCTGAATAAACCACCAGGAAGACCGATCCTATCAGGCAAAGAGTCAGTACTTGAACTGTTGTCCACTTTCGTAGACATGTTCCTGAAACCGGAAGTCCCTAAAAGCGCATCATACATAAGGGATAGTACACACAGAAATTAGAAGATATCAAAGTGGAAGGGGATGTCCTGATGACAACACTTGATGTAAGTTCCTTATACACATCTATAACGCAGGACGAAGCTATGATTGGATTCAAGGGAAAGACCACATTTGATAAACAGACTTTTTTTTTTAATTTTAATTTTTTTATTTATGAATTTGCATTTCACATTCATGTATATACATAAATTCAGAAAATTAAGAAAAACTATTTGTTACATTTAGAACATTGTAGGAAAATAATACAATTTTTAAGACCACAATAATGTTGTCCAAGATCTAAGCAATCAAGTATTATAGAAATTAAAAGAAATAAAGGTAGAGGGACATTTCTATGTGTACAGCCGATACATAGCATAATATTCAGGGTCTAACATTCTATTCCTTACTAGAGACAAATTCCAAAAGTTTCTCTGGTTCAAAGAAAATATAATTCTGGGAATTAAAAACTACAACACATCGACAGGGGTACTTAAGTAGGAAAGTTCCTCCTATATTATGCAATCTAGTTTTAAGCTGTAGAAAAGCTTTCCTCCTTTTTTGAGTATCCCTGGATAAGTCCGGAAAAATTTGAATCTTCGCGCCTAAGAAATCTTCATTGATATGGCGGAAATATAATTTAAAGATATTATTTCGATCTAACGCGAATGCAAATGTCACTAGCATAGTGGTTCTCTCTGTGATTACCTCTAATGAGTCTTGAAGAAAATCTGTTAGATTCAATTGTGAAGCAGGTCTCTCTTCACGAATTCCGCTAGTTATTGGTGGCATATTCTCTGTCGGGATAAGCAAAATGTCTTTCAAATATTTTTTAAACATCTCCAATGGTGGCAGTAAAGGAGTTTTAGGGAAATTAAGCATTCTTAAATTATTTTTTCGAAGTTGATTTTCTAAATACTCCATTTTTCTAAACTGAATGGTTTTTTTCTTGGAGACAGATGAAGAAGAGTTTTTTTTAGAGTTTGTACCTCGGTTTCCAGAGCCTCCAGCTTAGTGTCATGGGTTCCAAGTCTGGCCGAATACTTTTCTTGATTCAATTTAATCTCTGCCAGTTCTCCTTGAGTTATTTTTGATGTCTGTTTCATGATAGCGTGCAACCCCTGAATAGCGTCCCACAATACTTTGAGGGTCACAACAGCAGGTCTAATTTGATCTCCGGGCTTTTCTGGAGGCGTCTCTTGTGCTAGCTCTGTCGGGGGTAAAACTCGCCACCCCAACCGCTCTGGTATCCCCGCAGGAGATGAGGTGGCGACGGGGCCTCCTCCTACAATCGCCAGGGTCATTTCCTCTTCGGGTGTCCTATGGCGTTGTTCCGCCGACGCCACCGATCCGCCCCCAGGCCTCGGAGGGGCTGTGTTTGAGGGAGGGCTCAAAGAGACTCCCTCACAGCTACGTTCCGGTATCTCTACCGGGGTTATCGAAGTGCTCACAGAAGGTCCTGGTGTGCGCAGAAACATCGCGTCCAAAGTCCCCTGGTGCATCGGAGAAGACCCCAACCGACTCGAGGAGGTGAGAGCAGTGGGCTTCCCCTTTCTTTTCCCCATAGTGGGCTCCAAAAGGTTCCGATACGCCTAAAAGACTGTTGGCGTTCAGGAGCTGCTCTCACACACATCTACCTCAGGCGCCATCTTGGACATGTGAATTAATGACTCTTGCAAGGATCGCGTTAAAGGAGAACTACTGCATGTTTGATGAGAAATTTTAACTCCAGGTCATTGGAGTGGCGATGGGGGCAACCTTTGCCCCATCCCATCCATCGCTAACCTTTTTATGACACATTTTCAGACTGAATGGATTTCTAATTCACCATTCCAGGAACTGATGATATGTTGGTGGAGATTCATAGACGACATATTCATGCTCTGGAAGGGCTCACCAAAAGAACTGTCTATATTTATGAGCTGGATTAATAGCTGTCATCCCAGCATTCAGTTTACGGAACAGCATTCCTACACTGTTATTCATTATCTTGATGAAGAAGTCTCGTTAATTAACCAGCAATTTGTAACAAAAGTCTACAGAAAAGAAACGGATAGGAATACTTTCCTACATAACACAAGTTGTCATCCGCACGCTTTGAAAAATAATCTTCCTTTTTCACAGATGTTGAGATTGAGAAGAATATGCAAAGAAACGTCTAGCTTGAAAACACAAGCAAAGATCTTAAGAACAGATCTCATTGATAGAGGCTATTCTGAACAAACTTTAAACAATGCCTATAAAAGAGCAAAATATAACAACAGGGATCTCCTCCTTCATCATCCAGCAGTAAGAGAACCAGATGCAAACACCTTAACTATGGTTATGAAGTACAATGAATCAAGCCCTTCTATTGCACGCATCATTACATAGTAACATAGTAACATAGTAGATGACGGCAGAAAAAGACCTGCACGGTCCATCCAGTCTGCCCAAGATAAATTCATATGTGCTACTTTTTTTTATTTGTACTGTCCTCTTCAGTGCATTAGAAACAGATGGGAAATATTACAAACAAATTCGATTTTTCAAAATAAATCTTTACGTATAGCTTTTTCCAGAGAAAATGATCTTAAAGATTTATTAAGCCCAGCGGAAATCAGAGCTGATAGAAAAAAGAAAACTATAACAGGTCATTACAGATGTGGCACCTGTTCAATATGTCGCTATACTGTACAAACAAAAACCTTCTACAACAAAGTGACAGATAAAGTGTTTATAAACACAAACAATTTACCAACTGCCTATCTGAATACGTGATCTATTCTATAACGTGTCCATGTCAAAAAGTATATATTGGGATGACAACGAGGGCTCTTAAAATTAGATTGTTAGAACATAAATCCAATATTAAACAGGTGGTCATTAAGGAACCACTTGTGGAACATTGTCTAAAAATGAAACATTCTTTTGAAAATTTGAAATGTTGTGCGATTGACAAAGTAGAACCATTGAATAGAGGAGGCAATAGAAAACTCCTATTACAAAGAAAAGAAGCACAATGGATTTTTGAATTTAAATCTGTTGAACCGTGGGGCCTCAATAGTTCAATTGATTGGCATGTCTTTTATTGAAATAACCATTTAAGTGTCAGTTCACCTTTAAGAAATCCTAGTAGGAGGAGCATATATATTTGAGGACTGGTGGCGTGTGACGTCGCCGATGCCATTTTAAGAACATATTTCTGTGACTAAAAGCAAGTGTACCAGGGGTTGATGTTTAACCCAGTACGACTTCATATAATTTTCATGTGCAATCTTAATTTGATGATGTCTTCCAGTTATCGGATACTAACCAGCATAGTTCCTGATGAAGCCGTGAATGTGTGAAACGGTGGCCTCGTTGAACTTTAAAACTCACTGCTGAATCCTTAATCCTGGAATGTTTAAGCTAATTGCTTTTCTGATATTGAGGAAACCATAGCAAATTGTCTATAAGATCTTTAACCTATAAGCCAACTGAGTTTTTTGCCCGATAATAGAAGCTGAACACTGGATACAGTGTTTAAAACCTGAGACAAAGTGTCTGAGGTTTCTGAGGGTTTTTTCTCCGAACTAAAGAAAGTCTAGATAGTACTAGAGCTATTGTGAATGAATTGAGCTAGAGCCTGTGTTACATGTGTAGGATCTGGTCTGTCTCAGGACTCTTTCTCCTTTCCCAGTGGCAGGTCTAGGCCAGGGATTCATCTGGTACTCGCTACATTGCCTCTTGGTTACATCTCAGTTCGTTGATTGGGATTTATGTTTATCCTGGGGAGCTGTGCTCCATCCGTGATGATTCTTCCGAGCACCCCTTGGGGGGTCTAGGCAGGGGATCACCCTAGTCCTCCTTCCAGCATGGGAATTCTTTCTTGTGTTCCTGGATTCCTTTCAGGGTCATTTTCTTGTTCTCCACAGCTGTGGCTGGACACAATATAGTTCTTCTTGGCCCTGCCTGTCTGTCAGGGGGGAGGAGGGCTGGGTGCTGCATGGGTTTCCCAGCATGAGATAGCTTCTTGTGCCCGTTTTCCTGTGTGGGACAATATGAGGTTCAGCCGGCTGCTGGTAGTTCCTCCAGTTGGTCTCTTCTTCTTGGTGGTCTTCTGTCCTCGGGCTCCGCTCTTTCGTGGCCATGTTTGGGTGGAATTGGGCATGCTTCCACTGTTTCCAGGTTTTCTTCATGCTTTGCATGGCTTTCTCCTCGTCTTGTCAAGGGTTTGTTGCTTCTTCCCTTCTGAGGTTGCTGGTTGGTTGCCAGGGCTGTGCTTACTGTTGGCAGGAGGCCGAGGCCTTTGGGGCTATGTATCCGTGTTCAGGGATTACCACGTCTCACTCTTAATTGTGGACTGCTTTGGTACATCTCGCTCGTATCTGGATGATCTGTGGAACGTAATGGAAGGAAAAATGATGTTTCTTACCTGATAACTTTCTTTCCATCAGTCCCAACAGATTAATCCAGAGGCCTACCCTCAGATTCCTTTGCGACATGGTGTTGTCTTCTTTTGAAGTCTTGAGTTTAATTGCAGGAGTCATTTTCATAGGATGGATGATGCAGGGGAAAGACTGCAGTTGATTTGGCCACAGTTGCCCCTGGTTCTTCCCTTTTTGTGTTGGAAGCAGGAGTTTTCTTCCTTGGCTTATGGTCTCCTAACTGCTTTGGTATTGAATATACTGAAAGTGAAGTTGCTGGACATTATCTTTTATGGCAAAGCTCTGGCGTTCTCTCTGTCTCCACCTGCTGGTAGGGGGGCATAACCCACTCGTCTCTGGATTGATCTTTTGGGACTAAAGGAAAGAAAATGATCAGGTAAGAAACATACCTTTTCCATAGTGCAGTGGATTAAGATGGCCTTTGAAACAGCATATATCATCTATGAGAAAGTGATACTGATGGACCTGAAGGCTCATTCTGCCCAGGGCAAAGGCAGCTTCTTAGGCAGAAGCCCTGTTTGTCACAGCTGAAGACTTCTGCAAAACAGCTACTTGGTCATTGCTGCACTCCTTTGTGAAACTCTACAAGACTGATATTCTGGATAGGGCTGATTCAGCCTTTGGCAGAGCAGTGATTCAGGGGGTGTTGCTTGGGTGCATCCTGTTGGTTTGGACTGATCTAGTAGAACAATAAGGAAGGTGAAATGTATTCATAACTCTTAATTTCCTTTTCATGAGTCCTGCTAGACCAGTCCAGGCTCACCTTGGAAGACTGTGGCATACAGGATGTCTCTTGGACTAAGCCCACACTCTTTCGGTGTTATATATATAGTTCATTGGATCTAGTATGCTCATGTTTTATGCTGTAGCTAGTATAAAAGGCCCATTTCGGTAGGCAGTGAAATGGGCGCTAGCAAGGTAATCCCCCCCCTGCAGCGTCCTTCCTGTCACCCCTGCTCCCCCTGCAGCCATCCATCTGGTCTCAGGACCCCCTCCCCACCAACCCTCCTCTGCCCCTGCAGCCACGCATGTGCAGCGGCCCTCCTCTCTCCCCTTCACCCCCTATAGCCACCCATGTCCAGCGACTCTCCTCTCCCCCTGCCCCCCCTGCAGCCACCCATGTGCAGCAACCCTCCTCTCCCCCTGCAGCTACCCATGTACAGCGACCCTCCTCTCCTTTCCCCTTGCCCCCCCTGTAGCCACCCATGTCCAGTGACCCTCCTCTCCCCCTGCCCCCCCCCCCCCGCAGCGTCCCTTCTGTCTCCCCTGCCCTCCCCTGCAGCCACCCATCTGGTCTCAGGACCCCCTCCCCAACTCCCTCTTCCCTGCCCCCCCTGCAGCCATCCATGTCCAGCGACCCTCCTCTCCCCCTGCAGCCACCCATGTCCAGCGACCCTCCCCTCCCTCCTCGGCGCATCACCCAAACCCCTACCCCCCCCAGCACATCACCCAAGCCCCTACCCCCCCCCTCGGGCACATCAACCCCCTTGCCACCCGCAGCCACCAATACCAACGCTGTCCAGCCGCTGCTGCGTCTCCTGTTGAGCAGCAGCGGCCGGTACAAAAAGAAAAAAGCCAAAAAAAGATTTTAAACCTGAAACACGGCTCTGTAAGCCATCTGGCATTGGCCTCTGACGTCGCTGCGCTCCTTCGGGGTCTTCCTGCAGGGGCAGTGACGTGGAGGGGAGAGGAGGAGCGGCTGCAGTGATGACAGCCAATGCCAGATGGCTGTCTACGGAGCCGCGTTTCAGGTTAAAAATCTTTTTTTGGCTTTTTTCTTTTTGTACCAGCCGCTGCTGCTCCACAGGAAGAAGCAACAGCGGCCGGACAGCGTTAGTATTGGCGGCTGCGGGTGGCGAAGGAGTTGATGTGCCCGAGGGGGGGGGGGGGGGTAGGGACTTTGGTGATGCGCCGGGGCGGAGGGGCTTGGGTGTTGCGCTGAAGTGGGGGGGGGGGCACTGAGAGCTCGCGGTTTTGCAGGGCAGGGGCTTGGGTGTTGCGCCAAGGGGGGGCACTGACAGCTGTTTCCCAGGCAGGGGGAGGAGTAGGGAAACACGCGGAGTGTGTTTCCCTACTCCTCTCCCTGCCTTGGAATCAGCTGTCAGTGACATCACTGACGTCAGTGCATTCTAAATTGCCTAGCAGACCACCTCCGAGGGAGCCACAGAACCAGGCACATTAGAATGTTGGAGGTGAGAATTATTATATAGGATGGTTTTTATGGAATTAAGCAGGTTTGTGGCAAGGTAGACCTAATTCTGCTTTGGCAGTGGCTTACTTGAGAAGAACAGGCTGCACTATCCCTAACACCTGTCACTGCAATAGTTCAATATTTATCTCCATTGGCTAGTAAGAGGGCCCAACCCTCTTGGTCTGAACAGGTCTAACAGGACTCAAGGAAATGAATACATTTCACCATGTCTTGGAATGAGGTACAAATATGATGTAGCTTACAAAATTTGATAGATTCTTATTAACAGATTGACTTTTACTTTGTGTCATTTCAGGAGCAATGGAAGTAGCATTGCGCAGTCCCATTGCATGCTGGTTCAGTGCTATGCTTTGCTGCTTTGGTGGGGGAATCCTGTCTTCCATGTTGCTTGCAGAGCCGCCAGCAGCATTCCTTGCAAACACCACTAACGTATTTTTGGCATCTGCATGCTGGTAAGCCATTTGTTTCTGTGAGAAAAGTTTGAAAGGCTAAATTAATGTATGCCTTCAGTGTAGACAATTCCCCTGATATTCAAAACCATTTAACTGGCCAGTAATGACACCTGGCCAGTTAAATGGCATTTAGCCAGCTATATGGCAATATTCAGCAGGGGATAACTGAATATGCCAGATTAGTGCCCAGGAGATAACTGGTTATATCGTGTGATATAGCCGGCTATCCCTGAATATTCAATTCATATCCGGCTATTGTAAGCAGCCACATTGGGCTGCTTACATAGCTAGTACATCTTTAGCCAGTTTAAAGTTAACTGACTATCTCTGGATATCAACTTAACCAGTTAATTTTAAAACGTCTAAAGATAAACCAGATATTCGATGCCGATCAACGGCCTGGATTAAATATCCAGGCTGACTGCCGACCACGGGAGTTAGCTGGGCTCTCTCCCATGTTCTGAATATTGGCCCCAATGAATATTATTCATTAGTTCAGTGCAAATATTGCAAATGTTTTAGAAACTCATATGCAATGGAAAGTATTGTTCATCCTGTTTATTGAAATAACAATAGCACCAAAGGAAGGACTGGGCAAATGCAGGAACTGTGAGGTCTTTGAGATTCATGGAAGAATTCACTATATATTTTTTTAGTACTTATAGTTCTGCCATACAGTGTTAAAAAGACTTTTTTTTTTTTTTTTTTATGTGTACCGTCACTCTGTTATTCAATCCACGATAATCAATATATTTTAAACTGCTGACAACTGAGGGCATATTTAGGCTGGATATTCAGTGTCTGGCTATGTCCAGGCACCAGCATTGAAGTCTGGGGGCTTGCAGTGACCTGGACGTTATGTGGGTGCTGGTTGATAATCATTGCCAGCACCTACATAGCTAAACAGACAAGATTGTACTGCCTAGATGTCATTGTAGACAATATGCTGAAATCTTCTGCCTAGTGTGCGGCATCAGCCAAAAAAGCAAACAGGATACTAGGAATTATTAGGACAGGGATGCAAAATAAGACCAAGAATATTATTATGCCTCTATATCGTTCTGTGGTGCAATCTCACCTTGAGCATTGCATTCAATTCTGGCCACTGATTCTTAAAGATATAGCGGAATTAGAAAAGGTTCAAAGAAGAGCAACCACAATGATAAAGGGGATGAAACTACTACTACTACTTAACATTTCTAGAGCGCTACTAGGGTTACGCAGCACTGTACAGTTTAACAAAGAAGGACAGTCCCTGCTCAAAGGAGCTTACAATCTAAAGGATGAAATGTCAAGTTGGGGCAGTCTAGATTTCCTGAATAGAGGTATAGTGGTTAGGTGCCGAAGGCGACATTGAAGAGGTGGGCTTTGAGCAAGGATTTGAAGATGGGCATGGAGGGGGCCTGGCATATGGGCTCAGGGAGTTTATTCTAAGCATGGGTTGAGGCGAGGCAGAAAGGGTGGAGCCTGGAGTTGGCGGTGGTGGAGAAGGGTACTGAAAGGAGTGATTTGTCTTGAGAGCAGAGGCCTCCTGTATGAGGAAAGTCCGAAGAGGCTAGGACTCCTCAGCTTGAAAAAGGCTGAGGGGGGATATGATTGAGGTCTATAAAATCCTGAGTGGTGTAGAACGGGTAGAAGTGAATCGATTTTTCACTCTTTCAAAAAGTAGAAAGACCAGGGGACACTCAAGGAAATTACATGGAAATACTTTTAAAACAAATGGGAGAAATATTTTTTTAGTTAAAGAATAGTTAAGCTCTGGAACTCGCTGCCAGAGGGTTAGCTTATCTGGGTTTAAAAAAGGCTTGGAGAAATTCCTGGAGGAAAAGTCCATTGTTATTGAGCTTCAGGCCTTAGTAGTGGATGCACCTTATTATACTAAGTTTCATCATAACAGAGTAGTCCTCCACACGCACCCTAAGTTCCTGCCGAAGGTGGTGTCGGAGTTTCATCTGAACCAGTCGATTGTCTTGTCAACATTTTTTCCCCGTCCTCATGCCCACCCTGGCGAAAGCAGTTTGCACACCTTGGACTGCAAGAAAGCATTAATCTTTTACGTGGAGCGGACGAAGCCCTTCAGACAGTTCGCCCAGTTATTTGTTGCTTTTGACTCCAATAGGAGGGGAGTCACCATCGGAAAATGCACAATCTCCAATTGGCTAGCAGATCGTATTTCCTTCACTTATACCCAAGCTGGGCTGACTCTGGAAGGCCATATCACGGCTCATAATGTTAGAGCCATGGCTGTGTCGGTGGCTTACTTAAAGCCAGCTTCCATTGAAGAGAGCTGCAACGTGGTTTTCAGTCCACACATTCACGTCTCACTACTGCCTTAAGCAGAATACCTGATGCGTTAGTTGGTTTGGGCAGTCAGTGCTACAGAATCTGTTTGTGATTTAGAATCCAACTCCACCCCCCTGGGCCCTTTTTATTCTGTTCCAGGCTGCACTCGCAGCTAGCTGTATATAGTTTCATGTTAACCTATGTTAAGTCCTCACATGTTGGAAGTCCTGGATTATTCTTCTCCACCTAAAGAGGCTGTAACAGTCCCTCTCCATAAGGTACTGAAGGAAGTCCTTATGAGAAACTGGTCTGGCCCTGTGGTTCCCAAGAAAGCAGAATCCCCAATATTGGATCCACGGTGAATCTGGAATGATGAGGTCCCAATTACCCCCACAATTCCATGATGGTGGATTCCGCTCTCAAGAGAGCCAGGAGTATTGTGGATTATGCTTCGGCGCCCCCAGGCAGAGAAGCTAGGACTCTTGATTCTTTTGGGAGAAAGGCGTATCAGGCCGCTATGTTCGCTGCCAAGATCCAGTCATACCAGCTCTTCATGAGCATACACTTGCGGGACTCTTTAAGTCAACTGTCCAGCTTGGTTGATGCACTCCCTGCGGAGTTGGCCGAGCCTTTTTGCCAGGTGGTCAGGCAGCAGAAAGCGTGTTGCAAGTTCCTGGCCAGGGGTACTTTTGACACTTTTGACGTGACATCCAGGACCGCTGCTCAAGGTATAGGGATGCGTAGACTCTCATGGCTGCGTGTCTCTGACCTGGATCATTCGGTCCAGCAGTGGATGGCGGATGGTCCTTGTCAGGGGGACAATCTTTTTGGAGAAAAAGTAGAGGATCTTGTTAATCAGATTAAAAAGCATACTGATGCTATGAATTCTTTCCCACTGGGTGCCTTCTGCTACAGCCTCCTCATCTAGGAGGTTTTTTGGAGGGAAGAGAAGTGCTCCCTAGTCCTACTCTAGGCCTAGGTACACTTCTGCTACTCGGCGGCCTGCCCAGGCTCAGCCCCAGTGTGCTCATTCTCGTCAACAGCGTGTGTCTAAGGCCCATTCTGCTCCCCAGCAAAAGCACGGGTTGGGCTTTTGACTGGCTTCAGTTCAGCATAGCCTCAGTAAAAGTGTCTGTACTGGACAACTTGCCGATAGGGGGGAGGTTGATGTTTTTTCACCAAAGGTGGCCTCTCATAACCTCCGACCGGTGGGTTGTTCAAATAGTCTGGTTAGGATACACCCTCAATCTGAAATCCAAACCTCCAAATTGCCCACTGGGAGCTCATTCTTACAGCCCCCAGCACAGGCAGGTACTTGCAGAGGAACTCTCCGCCCTTCTAAAGACCAATGTGGTCGAACCCATTCTACTAGGGGAAGAAGGGCTGGGATTCTATTCCAGGTACTTCCTTGTGCAAAAGAAAACGGGGGATGCGTCCCATCCTAGGCCTAAGGGGCCTGAACAATTATCTAGTCAGAAGTTCAGGATGGTTTCCCTGGGCACCCTTCTTCCCATGATTCAGGAAAATGATTGGCTATGCTCCCTGGACTTAAAGGATGCTTATACCCATATCTTCAGTTTCGGCTACGAACACAGCACTTTGGTCTGGCATCTGCGCCCAGAGTGTTTACCAAGTGTCTGGCTGTAGTTGCAGCGTCACTACACAGACTGGGAGTGCATGTCTTCCCTTATCTCGACGATTGGCTGGTGAAGAGCACATTGGAGGTGGGTGCTCTGCAGTCCATGCAAATGACTGTTCAGATGCTAGAACTACTGGGGTTCGTGATCAATTATACCAAGTCCCATCTCACCCCAGTTCAAAAATTGGAGTTCATTGGAGCACTGTTGGACACAAAGACAGCTCGAGCTTTTCTCCCCGAGGCGAGGGCAGACAATCTCCTGTCCCTAGTGTCCATGGCTCGAGCGTCTCAACAGTTCTCCGAGGACAAGCAGGCTGCTTGTTCTCACGACTGGGTTGACGTCCGCGGCAGCCCCCACCAACCGGAAGAAGCTTCGCGGGACGGTCGGCACGCAGGCCACGCCCACCGCGCATGCGCGGCCGCCCTCCCGCCCGTGCGCGACCGCTCCCGCCAGTTACTTTTTTTCCGCGACTGAGAGAGTGGTGCGTTTGCCTCTCTCTCTGTTCAGCCGCCGGATTTTCGACCGCGTTTACGCGGATCGTCGCTTGGACCGTTCGGTTCCCTCTGTTTTTGTATTGTTTTAAAGAAAAAAAAAAAAAAAAAGAAATTTTTTGCGCGTGTGGAGCACGCGCTCCCCTTTTTTTTCCCTCGCTTTCTAGCGGGGACGCCACGTTGCGGCCTAGTGGCCGCTCGGTCGGTTGATTTTTTCGTGGTGTGATTTTAGCCACCATTGCCGACTTTGACTTCGCCGACGCGATTTTTCCGTCGATGTCCTCGAAGGTCCCGAGTGGATTTAAGAAGTGTGGTCGCTGCGGCCGGCCGATCTCGCAGACCGACACCCACGCTTGGTGCCTCCAGTGCCTCGGGCCGGAGCACAATCTCAAGTCGTGCGCTTTGTGTCTCGGTCTCCGGAAACGGACTCAGGTTGCGAGGCAAGTTCTGCGGGACCGTCTTTTTGGAACTTGCGCCGGCCCCTCGACGTCGACCTCGACGGCATCGGTATCGAAGGCCGGTTCTTCGGTACCGGTATCGATGCCCGAGACATCGGCACCGATGGCAGCGACCCCAGGAGAACAGGTCCCGTTGGCCCGCCGGTCCGCCGGTGAGAGTGGGGTTGAGAGGCCGCGTGGGCAGTCGGCCCCGGTCACTCCCTCAACTCGTGAGCCACGGGACCGAACCCTGTCGGACCCGGTACCTCGAGACCGAGGGGGATCGACCTCCTCCTCCTCCATGCCCTCCGGCGCCGGTGACGTGCACCGGAAAAAAGATAAGAAGCGCCGTCACCGGGAGCCCTCGGTGCACCCTGAAGAGGAGTCGACGCCGAAGCGTCATCGCAGAGAGGAGAGATCTCCGTCGGTGGTGGAGGTACCGACGCGTCGGGGTTCCGGCACCTCGGTGCCGTCTCCTGGCCCCCAGCAGCTTCTGGCACCGACACCCTTACCGGCCCCACCGCCTTTCCCGGCAGCGGGCCTGGACGAGTGCCTCAGAGCCATCCTTCCGGGGATCCTGGAAGGGCTGATGCGCCAGGCTGTGCCGGCGTCGGGGGTGCTTGCGCCCCCGGCGCCGATGACTGTGGCGCCGGCGAGCTCTAGCCCGGCGCCGGGGCTGTCGACACCGCCGCCGCTTGCGGTGCCGGTCTCGACCGCCACGCAGGTGGAGTCTCCGTCGACGTCGATGGAGGGAGCTCCGTCCCCGCCGGCGCGGGAGTCCACCGCTCGACGACACCGAGACCTTGGTGCCTCGACGTCGAGCCGGGCCCGGTACCGGACTCAGCTACATGAGCTAATGTCCGATACCGAGGATGAGGACTCGTGGGGGGAAGAGGAGGACCCGAGATATTTCTCCTCAGAGGAGTCTACGGGCCTTCCCTCGGACCCCACGCCGTCACCGGAGAGGAAGCTCTCACCTCCTGAGAGTCTCTCCTTTGCCTCCTTTGTGCGGGATATGTCTATAAGCATTCCCTTTCCCGTGGTCTCTGTGGAAGAGCCGAGGGCCGAGATGCTCGAGGTCCTCGACTATCCATCACCACCTAGAGAGTCCTCCACGGTACCGCTGCACAATGTCCTGAAGGAGACGCTGCTTCGGAACTGGGTGCGACCACTAACTAACCCCACCATTCCCAAGAAAGCAGAGTCCCAGTACAGGATCCACTCCGACCCAGAGCTCATGCGGCCCCAGTTGCCCCATGACTCAGCGGTCGTGGATTCTGCTCTCAAGAGGGCACGGAGTTCGAGGGATACCGCCTCGACGCCCCCGGGGCGGGAGTCTCGCACTCTGGACTCATTTGGGAGGAAGGCCTACCAATCCTCCATGCTCGTGACCCGCATCCAATCTTACCTGCTCTATATGAGCATCCACATGCGGACCAATGTGCAACAGCTGGCGGACCTGGTCGATAAGCTCCCGCCGGAGCAGTCCAGGCCTTATCAGGAGGTGGTCAGGCAGCTGAAGGCGTGCAGAAAGTTCCTGTCCAGGGGGATTTTTGACACCTGTGACGTGGCATCTCGTGCTGCGGCCCAAGGTATAGTGATGCGCAGGCTCTCATGGCTGCGTGCCTCTGACCTGGACAACCGCACCCAGCAGAGACTGGCTGACGTCCCTTGCCGGGGGGATAATATTTTTGGTGAGAAGGTCGAGCAGATGGTTGACCAACTGCATCAGCGGGAAACCGCTCTCGACAAGCTCTCCCACCGGGCGCCTTCAGCACCCGCCCCCGCGGGCGGGCGTTTTTCCCGGGCTCGGCAGGCTGCACCCTATTCTTTTGCGAAGCGTAGGTACAACCAGCCGGCCCGAAGGCCTCGTCAGGCACAGGGACAGCCCCAGCGCGCTCGTTCCCGTCAACAGCGTGCGCCTAAGCAGCCCCCTGCGCCTCCACAGCAAAAGCCGGGGACGGGCTTTTGACTGGATCCATGGGAACATAGCCACCCTACAAGTGTCCGTACCGGACGACCTGCCGGTCGGAGGGAGGTTAAAATTCTTTCACCAAAGGTGGCCTCTCATAACCTCCGACCAGTGGGTTCTCCAAATAGTGCGGTACGGATACGCCCTGAATTTGGCCTCCCTGCCTCCAAATTGTCCTCCGGGAGCTCAGTCTTTCAGCTCCCATCACAAGCAGGTACTTGCAGAGGAACTCTCCGCCCTTCTCAGCGCCAATGCGGTCGAGCCCGTACCACCCGGGCAGGAAGGGCAGGGATTCTATTCCAGGTACTTCCTTGTGGAAAAGAAAACAGGGGGGATGCGTCCCATCCTAGACCTGAGAGGCCTGAACAAATTCCTGGTCAAAGAAAAGTTCAGGATGCTTTCCTTGGGCACCCTTCTGCCAATGATTCAGAAAAACGATTGGCTATGTTCCCTGGATTTAAAGGACGCATACACTCACATCCCGATACTGCCAGCTCACAGACAGTATCTCAGATTCCGCCTGGGCGCACGGCACTTTCAGTATTGTGTGCTGCCCTTTGGGCTCGCCTCTGCCCCACGAGTGTTTACAAAGTGCCTCGTGGTGGTAGCGGCCTACCTACGCAAGCTTGGAGTGCACGTGTTCCCATATCTCGACGATTGGCTGGTCAAGAACACCTCGGAGGCCGGAGCCCTCCGGTCCATGCAGTGCACTATTCAACTTCTGGAGCTGCTGGGGTTTGTGATAAATTACCCAAAGTCCCATCTCCAGCCAACTCAGTCTCTGGAATTCATAGGAGCGCTGCTGAATTCCCAGACGGCTCAGGCCTACCTTCCCGAAGCGAGGGCCACCAATCTCTTGGCCCTGGCTTCGCAGACCAGAGCGTCTCAGCAGATCACAGCTCGGCAGATGTTGAGACTTCTGGGTCATATGGCCTCCACAGTTCATGTGACTCCCATGGCTCGTCTTCACATGAGATCTGCTCAATGGACCCTAGCTTCCCAGTGGTTCCAAGCCACCGGGAATCTAGAGGATGTCATCCGCCTCTCCACCAGTTGCCGCACTTCACTGCTCTGGTGGACCATACGGACCAATTTGACCCTGGGACGTCCCTTCCAAATTCCGCAGCCCACGAAAGTGCTGACGACGGATGCATCTCGCCTGGGGTGGGGAGCCCATGTCGATGGGCTTCACACCCAGGGTCTGTGGTCCCTCCAGGAAAAGGATCTGCAGATCAACCTCCTGGAGCTCCGAGCGATCTGGAACGCACTAAAGGCTTTCAGAGATCGGCTGTCCTGCCAAATTATCCAAATTCGGACAGACAATCAGGTTGCAATGTATTACGTCAACAAGCAGGGGGGCACCGGATCTCGCCCCCTGTGTCAGGAAGCCGTCGGTATGTGGCGTTGGGCGTGTCGGTTCGGCATGCTTCTCCAAGCCACGTACCTGGCAGGCGTAAACAACAGTCTGGCCGACAGACTGAGCAGAGTCATGCAACCGCACGAGTGGTCGCTCCATTCCAGAGTGGTACGCAAGATCTTCCGAGAGTGGGGCACCCCCTCGGTGGATCTTTTCGCCTCTCAGACCAACCACAAGCTGCCTCTGTTCTGTTCCAGACTTCAGACACACGGCAGGCTAGCGTCAGATGCCTTTCTCCTTCATTGGGGGACCGGCCTCCTGTATGCTTATCCTCCCATACCTTTGGTGGGGAAGACCTTACTGAAGCTCAAGCAAGACCGCGGCACCATGATTCTGATAGCGCCCTTTTGGCCCCGTCAGATCTGGTTCCCTCTTCTTCTGGAGTTGTCCTCCGAAGAACCGTGGAGATTGGAGTGTTTTCCGACTCTCATTTCGCAGAACGACGGAGCGTTGCTGCACCCCAACCTTCAATCCCTGGCTCTCACGGCCTGGATGTTGAGGGCGTAGACTTCGCTGCGTTGGGTCTGTCTGAGGGTGTCTCCCGGGTCTTGCTTGCCTCTAGGAAGGATTCCACTAAAAAGAGTTACTTTTTCAAGTGGAGGAGGTTTGTCGTTTGGTGTGAGAGCAAGGCCCTAGAACCTCGTTCTTGCCCTGCACAGAACCTGCTTGAATACCTTCTGCACTTATCAGAGTCTGGCCTCAAGACCAACTCAGTAAGGTCTCAGTAAGGTAGTGCTTACCATTATCGTGTGGAAGGTAAAGCCATCTCTGGAGAGCCTTTAGTCGTTCGATTCATGAGAGGCTTGCTTTTGTCAAAGCCCCCTATCAAGCCTCCTACTGTGTCATGGGATCTCAACGTCATCCTCACCCAGCTGATGAAACCTCCTTTTGAGCCACTGAATACCTGCCATCTGAAGTACTTGACCTGGAAGGTCATTTTCTTGGTGGCAGTTACTTCAGCTCGTAGGGTCAGTGAGCTTCAAGCCCTAGTAGCTCATGCTCCATATACTAAATTTCATCACAACAGAGTAGTGCTCCGCACTCACCCAAAGTTCCTGCCGAAGGTGGTGTCGGAGTTCCATCTTAACCAGTCAATTGTCTTGCCAACATTCTTCCCCAGGCCGCATACCCGCCCTGCTGAACGTCAGTTGCACACATTGGACTGCAAGAGAGCATTGGCCTTCTACTTGGAGCGGACGCAGCCCAACAGACAGTCCGCCCAATTGTTTATTTCTTTCGACCCTAACAGGCTAGGGGTCGCTGTCGGGAAACGCACCATCTCCAATTGGCTAGCAGATTGCATTTCCTTCACTTACGCCCAGGCTGGGCTGGCTCTTGAGGGTCATGTCACGGCTCATAGTGTCAGAGCCATGGCAGCGTCGGTGGCCCACTTGAAGTCAGCCACTATTGAAGAGATTTGCAAGGCTGCGACGTGGTCATCTGTCCACACATTCACATCACATTACTGCCTCCAGCAGGATACCCGACGCGACAGTCGGTTCGGGCAGTCGGTGCTGCAGAATCTGTTTGGGGTGTAAATCCAACTCCACCCTCCAGGACCCGAATTTATTCTGGTCAGGCTGCACTCTCAGTTAGTTGTTCTTCGTAGGTCAATTTCTGTTATACCCTCGCCGTTGCGAGGTTCAATTGACCTGGGTTCTTGTTTTGAGTGAGCCTGAGAGCTAGGGATACCCCAGTCGTGAGAACAAGCAGCCTGCTTGTCCTCGGAGAAAGGGTATGATACATACCTGTAGCAGTTGTTCTCCGAGGACAGCAGGCTGATTGTTCTCACCTACCCTCCCTCCTCCCCTTTGGAGTTGTGTGTTTCATATTTTATTGCTTGTCATTCAACTGGCGGGAGCGGTCGCGCACGGGCGGGAGGGCGGCCGCACGTGCGCGGTGGGCGTGGCCTGCGTGCCGACCGTCCCGCGAAGCTTCTTCCGGTTGGTGGGGGCTGCCGCGGACGTCAACCCAGTCGTGAGAACAATCAGCCTGCTGTCCTCGGAGAACAACTGCTACAGGTATGTATCATACCCTATCACGGCTCGGCAGATGTTGAGACTTCTGGATCACATGGCCTCCACAGTTCACGTGACATGAGATCAGCTCAATGGACCCTAGCTTCCCAGTGGTATCAAGCTGTGGGCAGTCTAGAGGATGTGATCCAACTGTCCACTGACTTTCAGAATTCCTTGCAGTGGTGGACGATTTGGTCCAATCTGACCTTCGGATGTCCATTCCAAATTCCTCAGCCACAGAAAGTGCTGACGATGGATGCATCCCTCCTGGGGTCGGGGGCTCATGTAGATGGGCTTCACACTTGTTTATACTGGAGTCTGGGGTTATATGGTCCCCTCTGCCAACCACCCAGTCTCAGGCTATAATATGTGGTAATTCTTTCTCTGATATTTCTACTTACCATAAGAAATATACCAAAAGGTTTTGTTCCTCCTTACATGCACCCCTAGATACAGTGGACCAGCCACCCCCAAGATGTGGGGTGACAGAAAAGACAAAAGCTATGTTTCTTCCAAGTAGAAAGTTTTTATTACTTACCCATCCAGATAATAACAAAGCAATCAGCCCAATAACAAATAGCAATTTGTTATGAGAGGGAGAGAGAGACCAACGTGGTAAAGACCTACTCACTGTTGATCATCTCAGCCTCTGTCTAAATACAACACAACAATGATTTATATACCCTTTCTGTACAAAGGATTGGGCATCAAGCCCCTCCCAAATCATACAACCTTGCAACTTCAGCTAATTTCTGTCTTACTGCATTGTTTACATAAAATGGAAAACACTATCTCAATGTTATGGAATACAGAACGCAATATCTAAATGTTTATGGAACACAGCATCTTATAACAAGTCCAAGGGTTCTTTCACAGAAGATTGTAGTGCTATTTTGCTACAGGAATTTCTCCTGGACCCAGGTCTTTATCATTATTTTGTCTAGTAACCTCAACACATTCTTCGCTCTCAAACTGTGTATATTCTCAGTGTCCTTGTGATGTCTCTGTCAGTGGAGGGGAAGAACGCTCCTTGCTTGAACAGCATGACCCCGGATTCACATCTTTCAGCGGAAAGTAAAAATGCAGCTTTCAGGGATTTTAAGTTTGAGCTGTGCAGTTCGTGGGTCATAACTGGCCTGTCAGTGGTCAGAAAAGTGCAAACCAATTCACACTCAAGGAGCTTGGTCCTTTCTGGAAAAAGGTCTGCAGATCAATCTCCTGGAATTAAGAGCGATCTGGAACGCTCTAAAGGCTTTCAGAAATCGGCTGTCCAAACCAAGTAATCTTAATTCAGACAGACAATCAGGTTGCCATATATTATACCAACAAGCAGGGGGGGGGGCACCGGATCTTGCCCTCTGTGTCAGGAAGCAGTCCAGATGTGGCTTTGGGCAGGCCGTCATGGCATGTTTCTCCAAGCCACTTATCAGGCAGGCGTAAACAGTCTGGTCGACAGGCTGAGCAGGATAATGCAATCTCACGAGTGGTCACTGAACATGGGCGTAGTCTGCAAGATCTTCCTTGAGTGGGGCACCCCCCTCGGTGGATCTTTTTACCACTCAGATCAATCACAAGGTCCCTCAGTTCTGTGCCAAGCTTCAGGCCCACGACAGACTAGTGTCAGATGCTTTTCTCCTGCATTGGGGGACAGGCCTTCTGTATGCGTATCCTCCCATACCTCTAGTAGGGAAGACTTTGCTGAAACTGAAGCAAGACCGAGGAACAATGATCCTGGTTGCTCCCTTCGGGCCTCGTCAGATCTGGTTTCCTCTTCTTCTGGAGTTGTCCTCCAAAGAACCGTGGAGATTGGAGTGTTTTCCAACCCTCATCACCCAGAACGAGGGGTCGCTTCTACATCCCAACCTCCAGTCTCTGGCTCTCACGGCCTGGATGTTGAGAGTTTAGAATTCGCCTCCTTGGATATTTCAGAGGGTGTCTCCCGAATCTTACTTGCTTCTAGGAAAGATTCCACTAAGAGGTGTTATTCTTTCAAATGGAGGATGTTTGCCATCTGGTGTGAAATCAAGGCCCTAGATCCTCTTTCTTGTTCTACACAGAGCCTGCTTGAATACCTTCTACACTTGTCTCTCGAGACCAACTCCGTAAGAGTTCACCTTAGTGCAATTAGTGCCTATCACCATGTAGAGGGTAAGCTTGTCTCTGGACAGTCTTTATTTGTTCACTTTATGAGAGGTTTGCTTTTGTCAAAGCCCCGGTCAAACCTCCACCAGTGTCATGGGATCTCAATGTCGTTCTCACCCAGCTGATGAAAGCTCCTTTTGAGCCACTGAATTCCTGCCATCTGAAGTACTTGACCTGGAAGGTCATTCTCTTGGTGGCTGTTACTTCAGCTCGTAGAGTCAGTGAGCTTCAGGCTCTGGTAGTTCATGCACCTTATATCAAATTTCATCATAACAGAGTAGTCCTTCACACGCACCCTAAGTTCCTTCCTAAGGTGGTATCGGAGTTCCATCTGAACCAGTCGATTGTCCTGCCAACATTTTTCCCCGTCCTCATACCCGCCCTGGCGAAAGCAGTTTACATACCTTGGACTGCAAGAGAGCATTGGCTTTTTAAGTGGAACGGACGAAGCCCTTCAGACAGTCCGCCCAGTTGTTTGTTTCTTTCAATCCCAACAGGAGATGAGTTGCCATCGGAAAACGCACAATCTCCAATTGGCTAGCAGATTGCATTTCTTTCACTTATGCCGAAGTAGGGCTGACTTTACAGGGTCATGTCATGGCTCATAATGTTAGAGCCATGGCTGCATCAGTGGCCCACTTAGTTGGCCTCCATTGAAGAGATTTGCAAGGCTGCAACGTGGTCATCAGTCCACACATTCATATCTCACTACTGCCTTCAGCAGGCTACCCAACACAACAGTCGGTTTGGGCAGTAGGTGCTGCAGAATCTGTTTGAGGTTTAGAATCCAACTCCACCCCCCTAGGCCCATTTTGATTTTGTTCCAGGCTGCACTCTGTTAGTTCTTTTTGGTTTCAGGTCAATATTTGTTATGTC
Organism: Microcaecilia unicolor; assembly: GCF_901765095.1. Classification (NCBI taxonomy): domain Eukaryota; kingdom Metazoa; phylum Chordata; class Amphibia; order Gymnophiona; family Siphonopidae; genus Microcaecilia; species Microcaecilia unicolor. The sequence goes on along the minus strand of NC_044032.1, from coordinate 314,974,892 downwards.
CTCGCCGTTGCAAGGCCCAATTGACCAGTGTTCATTGTTTTGGGTGAGCCTGGATGCTAGGGATACCCCAGTTGTGAGAACAAGCAGCTTGCTTGTCCTCGAAGAAATCGAAGATACTTACCTGTAGCAGGTATTCTCTGAGGACAGCAGGCTGATTGTTCTCACAAGCCCGCCCTCCTCCCCTTTAGATTTCTTGTTTATTTGCTTTTTGATTAAACTAAGCAGTCACGCTTGTGCTAGATTTGTTGTTTATTTGCTTTTTGATTAAACTAAGCAGTCACGCTTGTGCGGCGGGCGGGAAGCCGTTCGCGCATGCGCGGTCCATCCTGCTTGCGCGACGCACGTTCCTGAAAATCTTCATTTTTGCTGGCAAAATATTTCTTCCGGTTCCTGGGCTGCCGTGGACAACGACGACCCACTTGTGAGAACAATGAGCCTGCTGTCCTCGGAGAATGCCTGCTACAGCTAAGTATCTTTGCTTTTTCAGGGCACAGACCATAGAAGTCTTGCCCAGAACTAGCCCCGCCTCCCCCATCGGCTCTGCCACCCAATCTCGGCTAAGCTTCTGAGGATCCCTTCCTTCTGAACAGGATTCCTTTGTTTATTCCAAGCATGTTGGAATTCCGTTACCGTTTTCATCTCCACCACCTCCCGCAGGAGGGCGTTCCAAGTATCCACCACTCTCTCCGTGAAAAAAATACTTCCTGACATTTTTCTTGAGTCTGCCCCCCTTCAATCTCATTTCATGTCCTCTAGTTCTACCACCTTCCCATCTACGGAAAAGGTTCGTTTGCGGATTAATACCTTTCAAATATTTGAACATCTGTATCATATCACCCCTGTTTCTCCTTTCCTCCAGGGTGTACATGTTCAGGTCAGCAAATCTCTCCTCGTACAGTTTGCAACACAAATCCCATACCATTTTTGTTGCTTTTCTTTGCACAGCTTCAATTCTTTTTACATCCTTAGCAAGATATGGTCTCCAAAACTGAACACAATACTCCAGGTGGGGCCTCACCAACGACCTTTACAGGGGCATTAAAACCTCTTTTCTTCTGCTGGTCACACCTCTCTCTAGCAACCTTCTAGTTAAGGCCACCACCTTGTCACACTGTTTCGTCGCCTTCAAATCCTCAGATACTATCACCCCAAGATCCCTCTCCCCGTCCATACATAGCAGACTCTCACCACCTAACACATACGTCTCCCGTGGATTTCTACTCCCTAAGTGCATCACTTTGCATTTCTTCACATTGAATTTCAATTGCCAAACCTTAGACCATTCTTCTAGCTTCCGCAGATCCTTTTTCGTGTTTTCCACTCCCTCCCGGGTGTCCACTCTGTTACAAATCTTAGTATCATCCGTAAAAAGGCAAACTTTACCTTCTAACCCTTCGGCAATGTCATTCACAAATATATTGAACAGAATGGGCCCCAGCACTGATCCCTGAGGCACTCTACTACTCACCTTTCCCTCATCCGAGCGAATTTTTGTTTTGTTACATTTGTACCCCGCGCTTTCCCACTCATGGCAGGCTCAATGCGGCTTACATGGGGCAATAGAGGGTTAAGTGACTTGCCCAGAATCACAAGGAGCTGCCTGTGCCTGAAGTGGGAATCGAACTCAGTTCCTCAGTTCCCCAGGACCAAAGTCCACCACCCTAACCACTAGGCCACTCCTCCACTCCTAACCACCACCCTCTGGCGTCTGTCCGTCAACCAGTTCCTAATCCAGTTCACCACGTCATTTCCTATCTTTAGCCCTTCAAGTTTATTCAAGAGCCTCCTGTGGGGAATTGTGTCAAAAGCATTGCTGAAATCTAAGTAGATTACGTCTGTAGCACATCCCTGATTCAATTCTCCAGTCACCCAGTCAAATAATTCATTGAGATTCGTTTGGCACGATTTACCTTTGGTGAAACCATGTTGTCTCGGGTCTTGCAACTTATTGGCTTCCAGGAAATTCACTATCCTTTCCTTCAGCATCGCTTCCATTACTTTTCCAGTAACCGAAGTGAGGCCTGTAGTTTCCAGCTTCTTCCCTATCACCACTTCTGTGAAGAGGGACTACATCCGCCGTTCTCCAATCCCTCGGAACCTCTCCCGTCTGCAAGGATATATTAAACAAATCTTTAAGAGGACCCGCCAGAACCTCTCTGAGCTCCCTCAATATCCTAGGGTGGATCCCATCCGGTCCCATGGCTTTGTCCACGTTTAGCTTTTCAAGTTGTTCATACACAATCTCTTCCGTGAATGGTGCTCTATCCACTCCGTTCTCATTTGTACTTTTGCCAGTCAATCACGGTCCTTCTCCAGGATTTTCTTCTGTGAAAACAGAACAAAAGTATCTATTTAGCAAATTTGCTTTTTCTTCATCATTATCTACATAGCGGTTCACAGCATCTTTCAGTCTCACAAATCCCTTTTTAGTCTTCCTCCTTTCACTAATATACCTGAAGAAATTTTTGTCTCCCCTCCTTACATTTCTAGCCATTTGTTCTTCCGCTTGCACCTTCGCCAGACGTACCTCTCTCTTGGCTTCTTTCAGTTTCATCCGGTATTCCTCCCCGTGTTCCTCTTCTTGAGATTTTCTATATTTCTGGAACACTAACTCTTTGGCCTTTATTTTCTCAGCCGCTTGCTTGGAGAATCATATCGGTTTCCTTTTTCTCTTGCTTTTATTTACTCTCCTTACATAAAGGTCTGTGGCCCTATTTATTACTTCTTTCAGCCTGGACCACTGTTGTTCCACTTCTTGTACGTCCTCCCAGCCCATCAGCTCCTTTCTCAGGTATTCCCCCATTTTACTAAAGTCAGCCCGCTTGAAATCCAGGACTTTGAGGAGTGGCCGCCCTCCACTTCAGCCGTCATATCAAACCAAAACCGTTTGATGGTCGCTGCTTCCCAGGTGTGCACCCACTCGAACATTTGACACACTATCCCCATTTGTGAGCACCAGATCCAGCGTCGCTCCCTCCCTCGTGGGTTCCGTCACAATTTGTCTGAGCAGAGCACTTTGGAAAGCATTCACGATCTCTCTACTTCTTTCCGATTTCGCAGATGGAACCTTCCAGTCTACATCCGGCAGATTGAAATCTCCCATCAACAGAACCTCTTTTTTCTTTCCTAATTTTTGTCACACCACTTCTCAAAAAGACATCACTAGACCCTACCTGTCCCTCCAACTACCGCCCCATCTCCCTCCTACCCTTCCTCTCCAAGATACTTGAGCGCGCCGCGCCGTTCACAGCTGCTGCCTTGATTTTCTCTCCTCTCATGCCATCCTTGATCCACTTCAATCCGGTTTTCGCCCTCTACACTCGACAGAAACGGCACTCACTAAAGTCTGTAATGACCTGTTCCTTGCCAAATCCAAAGGTCAGTACTCTATCCTCATCCTCTTCGACCTATCTGCCGCTTTTGACACTGTCAATCATAATTTATTTCTTGCTGCACTATCCTCATTTGGATTCCAGGGCTCTGTTCTCTCCTGGTTCTCCTCTTATCTCTCCCACCGTACCTTCAGAGTACATTCTCATGGATCTTCCTCCACCCCCATCCCGCTCTCTGTTGGAGTTCCTCAGGGATCTGTCCTTGAACCCCTTCTTTTTTCAATCTACACCTCTTCCCTGGGCTCGCTGATCTCATCTCATGGTTTCCAATATCATCTTTATGCTGACGACACCCAGCTTTATCTCTCCACACCAGACATCACTGCGGAAACCCAGGCCAAAGTATCGGCCTGCTTATCCGGCATTGCCGCCTGGATGTCCAACCGCCACCTGAAACTGAACATGGCCAAGACCGAGCTCATTGTCTTTCCACCCAAACCCACTTCTCCTCTCCCTTCACTCTCTTTTTCAGTCGACAACACCCTCATCCTCCCCGTCTCATCTGCTCGCAACCTCTGAGTCATCTTCGACTCCTCCCTCTCCTTCTCTGCCCATATCCAGCAGACAGCCAAGACCTGTCGCTTCTTTCTCTATAACATCAGCAAAATTCGCCCCTTCCTCTCCGAGCACACCACCCGAACTCTCATCCACTCTCTCATCACCTCTCGCCTTGACTACTGCAACCTACTCCTCACTGGCCTCCCACTTAACCATCTATCCCCCCTTCAATCCGTTCAGAACTCTGCTGCGCGTCTTATTTTCCGCCTAGACCGATATGCTCATATCACCCCTCTCCTCAAGTCACTTCACTGGCTTCCGATCAGGTACCGCATACAGTTCAAGCTTCTCCTACTCACCTACAAATGCACTCAATCTGCAGCCCCTCCTTACCTCTCTACCCTCATCTCCCCTTACGCTCCTACCCGTAATCTCCGCTCACAGGACAAATCTCTCCTCTCGGTACCCTTCTCTACCACCGCCAACACCAGACTCTGCCCTTTCTGCCTCGCCTCACCCTATGCTTGGAATAAACTCCCTGAGCCCATACGCCAAGCCCCCTCCCTGCTCACCTTCAAATCCTTGCTCAAAGCCCACCTCTTCAATGTCGCTTTCAGCACCTAACCATTGTACCTCTATCCAGGAAATGTAGACTGTCCCAATTTGATTGACTGCACTTTTTGTCCTTTAGAGTGTAAGCTCCTTTGAGCAGGGACTGTCCTTCTTTGTTAAATTGTACAGCGCTGCTTAACCCTGGTAGCTCTTTAAAAATGTTAAATAGTAGTAATAGTAGTAGGGAGCAGGAATATAAGATCAATCTTTTCTTAGATGACATGTTAATCTTTCTGGGGAATGTGTCTCAGAGAATCCCCCTTCTTATTGACTTAATCCAGAAGTTTGGGTCTTTCTCTGGCCTTAAGATTAACTTCGACAAATCAGAGGCGATGGCATTGTCGTCCAACTGTGCCTGCAGGCAGCTCCCAAGTTTTCCCCTGGCTTGGTCGGTAGGACCGCTAAAATATCTGGGGGTTTACCTGCATCTGGATTTTCATATAATGTACAAAAAGAATATTAGTGATAAACTGGAAACAATTAGGGAATTGTGTGGTAGATGGAGGGACTACCCCATCTCCTTTTTGGGTAGGGTGGCGTTGGTGAAGATGGTGATCTTTCCAAAGGTCTTGTATCCTCTTCAGATGATGCCTCTATGGATAAAAGGTACAGATGAAAGAGCATTTCGGGGAGTGGTTTCTTCCTTTATATGGGGTAATAGGAGGGTAAGTATCGGCTGACAAGGGACAGGAATGAGGGGGGAGTCTGGCTGCCTGACCTTAGGCTTTACAATGTAGCAGCAGCATTACAATGGATCCATGAGCTTCATACGGAAGAACGGGTGTTCTCCCCTGTGGGAGTATGGGAAAGTGAGGCTGCACCGCTTTCCCTCTTCTCGGCTATACATAACACTGGATTGCCAGCTAAGATGTCACCGTTATTGTGCCCGCTCAGGCTAGCTTGGCAATGGTGGGGGGTGCTGGTGGACCGTCCCCATTTTTGGAACTGCGGAACAACCCTAGGTTTACTGCAGGGCAAGGGAGGTTGCCGTTTCAATTGTGGGCTCAAAGGGGGTGCAGATATGTAGGAGAGTTGACTGATGCAGGAGGAGGTAGTATCCCTTCTTTTTCGGAGTGTCAAGCTAAGTGGCAACTGCCGCAGAATCTATTCTTTTCCCACTTACAGACCAGGCACTATATGTAGTCACTGAGGCGAACAGGCACTACATATCCGACCTTCACTAAATTAGATAATACATTCATGACATTACCACCGGAGCACAATCGATTATCTCAATGGTACAAAGTGGACATAGCTTGGCGACCGTTTTCATTTGTTGCTCAGTTAGCAAAGCAGTGGAGCTCACTACTAGGGGAGGAAATTTCAGAGAAGGAGCTTTCCAGATGTTTTTTCTTGGCTTTTAAGATTACACCTAAAGTGGGGCTCCATGAAATTCAATTTAAAATACTACATGTGGCCTATATCACTAGATGTAGGGGCAAGTTGCTGGGCTTATGGGACTCAGACGAATGTGATAAATGCCATCGGGGCAAGGGTACTATAGTACCCCATTTTTTAGAGTGCTGGGTATTACGAGATTACTGGAAGCTAGTCCTTGGAAAACTGGAAGGGGTCCTCCAACCTCAAATGCCGATAGAATGGTCCTATAGTATACTACTGCTGGGATCGGATGCTGACTTGGTGAAACAGGGGCTACATGCCCACCAATGCAAATTTACTCTCCTGGCATTGGTGTTCGCAAAAAGAGTCATATTGCAGCATTGGAAAGATAGCTCCCCACCTCCCCTGGCTAAATGGCAGGCTAAACATGGCACAGCTGGCAGAATTGGAAGGTAGGGGAGATGGCTTTACTTGGCAGACGGGACAATCTGTATTCAGGCATATGGAAGCGATGGAAGACGATGACCAAATAGGTGGCACACACACACAATCCTATATGCATAACTCACAGGGGTAGTACAGCAGTAAGGCACAACACGAAGTTGTACAGGTACCAGTAAAGAGGGTTAGGTACGGGGAGAAAGGGGGTCAGGGAGGGATAGAGGATGGGGGGGAGGGGAGTTGGATTTGTGTGTGGGGGGGGGGGGTGCAGTGCTAGGGCTTGGGGTTTTAAAATGAAAAAATTAAAAGCACCGATTTCAGTACAGCTCTGGTCATTCTAATGGAGCAAAGGAGATGAGGTGTATGTAATAGAGCATTGCAAAGAATAAAGCATAGGACTCCTGACGTTCCGGAGTGGGGTGTATTGACGTTATGCACTGTACTTGTGGTGCACAGCAGTGATGACTTTGAATTGTTAACCTTTTGTACTCTGAGGTGTTTTTTTCACTTAATAAAATCATTAAAAAAAAAAAAGGCTCAAAGAAGAGTGACCAAAATGATAAAGGGGTTGGAACTCGTATGAGGAAAGGCTAGAGGTTAGGGTTCTTCAGCTTGGAAAAGAGACGGATGAGGGGGGATATGATTGAGGTCTACAAAATCCTGAGTGGTGTAGAACGAGAAGAAGTAAATCGATTTTTTACTCATTCCATAAGTACATAGACTAGGGGACGCTCGAGGAAGTTGCATGGGAGTACTTTTCAAAACAATAGGAGAAAATATTTTTTCACTCAACGAATATTTAAGCTCTGGAACTCTGCTGGAGGATGTATTAACAACGTTTAGAGTATCTGTGTTTAAAAAAGGTTTGGACAGATTCTTGAAGGAAAAGTGCATTGTCTGCTATTGAGACAGACATGGGAAGCAACTGCTTGTCCTGGAATTTGTAGTATGGAGTGTTGCACGATTTGGGTTTCTGCCAGGTACTTGTTTGGAAAACAGGATACTGGGCTAGATGGACCATTGGTCTGATCCAGTATGGCTACTTCCTACCAGAGATTGTGTTGGAGTTCCATCTGAACCAGTCGATTGTCTTACCAACATTCTTTCCCCAACCTCATGCCCATCCTGGCAAGAGCACCTTGGACACCTTGGACTGCAAGCGAGCACTGGCCTACTACATGGAGCGGGCAAGTCCCCACAGACAGCCTGCTTAATGTTTTCTGTCTTTTGATTCCCACTTCAGGCACAGGCAGCTCCTTGTGACTCTGGGCAAGTCACTTAACCCTCCATTGCCCCAGGTACAAATAAGTACCTGTATATAATATGTAAGCCGTACTGAGCTTGCCATGAGTGAGAGAGCGCGGGTACAAATGTAACAAAAAAACCAGGATGGGGGTCGCTATTGGGAAACGCACAATCTTTAATTGGCTGGCAGATTGTATTTCTTTCACTTATGCCCAGGCTGGGCTTACACTGGAGGGTCATGCCAGTGCTCATGATGTCAGAGCCATGGCTGCGTTGGTAGCCAACTTGCGGTCAACTTCCATTAAAGAAATTTGCAGGGCTGCGATGTGGTCTTCAGTCCACACTTTCACATCTCATTACTGCTTCGAGCAGAATACTCGACTTAATAGTCGATTCGGGCAGACAGTGTTGCAGAATCTGTTTGGGGTCTAGAATCCTAGACCCATTTTATTCTGATCCAGGCTGTTTTGTCGCCGTTGCGAGGCCCAGTTGACCAACTTTTTAGTGAGCCTGGATGCTGGGGATACCCCACGTGAGAATTAATGACCTGCTTGTCCTCGGAGAAAGTGAAGATACTTACTTGTAGCAGGTATTGTCCCAAGGACAGCATGCCTTATATTCTCACAAACCCTCCCCCTACGAGTTGTCTTCTATTTTTTATTTTTATTTTTCTTGCTGTAGTATTTACCGTATTTTTCGGACTATAAGACGCACTTTTTTCCCCCAAAATTTGGGAGGAAAATGGGGGGTGCGTCTTATAGTCCGAAGGTAGCGTTTTCGGACCTCCGTTCCAGTACTTACATGATTCCATGTGCCCTGGTGGTCTAGTGACGTCGGGGCAGGAAAGAGCCCCCTCTTTCCTGCCCATCGCGCTGCTCTCCGTGCTCCTCAATGCTTTCTGACGGTCTCGGCGAGATTCAAAATGGCCGCCGAGAATCTCGGCGGCCATTTTGAATATCGCCGAGACCATCAGAAAGCATTGAGAAGCACGGAGAGCAGCGCGATGGGCAGGAAAGAGGGGGCTCTTTCCTGCCCCGACGTCACTAGACCACCAGGGCACATGGAATCATGTAAGTACTGGAACGGAGGTCCGAAACCCGGACAAGACGCACCGGAGCAGAGCACCTAGGTTTTAGAGGAGGGAAAGAGGAAAATTTTTTTTTTCCTCTTTCCCTCCTCTAAAACCTAGGTGCGTCTTATGGTCCGGTGCGTCTTATAGTCCGAAAAATACGGTAACTGCAGTAACAGTGCCCTCAAGGTGCTCTTAAAGCTTGTTTTAAAGTCTCTTTCTAATTGGCTCGCAGACTGCATCTCCTTCATTTATGCCCAGACTGTGCTGGGACCGCTGCTTTTTAACATATTTATAAATGACCTAGAGATGGGAGTAACTAGCGAGGTAATTAAATTTGCTGATGACACAAAGTTATTCAAAGTCGTTAAATCGCGGGAGGATTGTGAAAAATTACAAGCGGACCTTACGAGACTGGGAGACTGGGCGTCTAAATGGCAGATGACGTTTAATGTGAGCAAGTGCAAAGTGATGCATGTAGGAAAGAAGAACCAGAATTATAGCTTTGTCATGCAAGGTTCCACGTTAGGAGTCACGGACCAGGAAAGAGATCTAGGTGTCGTCATTGATGATACGTTGTAACCTTCTGCTTAGTGTGCTGCTGCGGCTAAGAAAGCAAATAGAATGTTAGATATTATTAGGAAAGGAATGGAAAACAAAAATGAGGATGTTATAATGCCTTTGTATCGCTCCATGGTGCGACTGCACCTCGAATATTGTGTTCAATTCTGGTTGCCGCATCTCAAAAAAGATATAGTGGAATTAGAAAAGGTGCAGAGAAGGGCGCCGAAAATGATAAAGGGGATGGGACGACTTCCCTATGATGAAAGGCTAAAGCGGCTAGGGCTCTTTAGCTTGGAGAAAAGGCGGCTGAGGGGAGATATGATAGAGGTCTATAAAATAATGAGTGAAGTTGAACGGGTAGAGGTGAAGCATCTGTTCACGCTTTCCAAAAATACTAGGACTAGGGGGCATGCGATGAAGCTACAATGTAGTAAATTTAAAATGAATTGGAGAAAATGTTTCTTCACTCAACGTGTAATTAAACTCTGGAATTCGTTGCCAGAGAATGTGGTAAAGGCGGTTAGCTTAGCGGAGTTTAAAAAAGGTTTGGACGGCTTCCTAAAGGAAAAGTCCATAGACCGTTATTAAATGGACTATTTCTGGGATAAGCAGTATAAAATGTTTTGTACATTTTTGGGATCTTGCCGGGTATTTGTGACCTGGATTGGCCACTGTTGGAAACAGGATGCTGGGCTCGATGGACCTTTGGTCTTTCCCAGTATGGCAATACTTATGACTCTGTAGTGTCCTGTTGTGGCTCACAACATCAGAGCCCTGGCTGCATCAGTTGCCTATCTGAGATCAGCCTCCATAGAGATTTGCAGGGCTGCAATGTGGTCTCTAGACCACACATTTACATCAGTAAAAATATTTTACATCCTGCTTGTCCTTGGAGAAAGCAAAGTTACTTGTAGAAGGTGTTCTCCGAGGACAGCAGGATGAATATCATTAATGCCGAGAACATACCCTTGGAGTTGCATTCTATTAGCCATTGTACTAACTAGACTGACCTGGTCCCATGCAATGATGGCAGGTGGGAAAATACACACATGCAAGATGTGTTTCTAAATGCTTCTAGAAAAGTATCTCCGCTCTGGGCTGTGTCAGTGACATCACCCATCAGTAAGAATATTCATCCTGCTGTCCTCAGAGAAACTTCTGCTCCAGGTACTGTCACTTTTTCTCTAGATTGCCCACTGGTGTGTTGTAGTCCCATGTGCATTGTGTTAGGACAGCATTTGATTTCTCTAGAAACAATGGACCCCTTTTCCTGTGATATTTTCCCCTCCATACATTTTGATTCTCCTGTGGAGTAGCACTCAGCTTGCCATTACCCACTTACATGGCTGATTCAGCTACACGTTTTTCTCCTTTCTCCTGTATATAGTTGATGCTTAAGCCCTGCACTAAATTAGAAGTTCATGGCTCTGCCGGATCTCCTGCAAATGCTCATCTTAATATAATAATTTGTACCTCAACGTTCTATGGCTGGCCGGCTGGGTTCGTAGCATCCTGACGTCAGCAAGCCTCCAGCGTTCCCTTCCCTTTCACTGTCCCGCCCTCGCGTAAATACAAAGTGACATCGGAAGAGGGAGGAACAGTGAGAGGGAAGGGAACGCTGGAGGCAAACTGACGTCGGGATGTTACGAACACAAGCAAGTGAAGGCAACGGAACGCTGGAGGGGAGGGGACGCGAGCCCAACCTGCCTGCAGGGAACACTGGATGGGAGGGCAAGGCAGAGGAAAATTGCTGAGGAGGGCAGAATCGCGGGACACGGATGGAGGGCATGGCACAGGACAATCACAGGACATGGAGGGGAGGGCAGAATCGAGAGACATCAAGGGGAGGGCAGGGCAGAGGAGAATCGATGGAGGAGAGGAGAGAGAATCGTGGGACACGGATGGGAGGGAAGGGCAGAGGAAAATCGCTGGGGAGGAGGGCAGAATCGCGGGACACGGATGGGAGGGCAGGGCAGAATTGCTGGACATGGAGGGGAGGAGAGAATCGCGGGACAAGGATGGGAGGGCAGGGCACAATCGCTGGACATGGGATGGGAGGCGAGGGGATAATCGCGGGACACGGATGGGAGGGCAGAGGAGAATCGATGGACATGGATGGGAGGAGAGAATCGCGGGATACGGATGGGAGGGCAGGGCAGAGGAGAATCGCTGGGCATGGAGGGGATGGGAGGTGAGGGGAGAAACGGCGGACACATGGGAGGGCAGAGCAGAGGAGAATCACTGAACATGGAGGGGAGGGCAGGGCAGAGGAGAATTGCTGGACATGGAGGGGAGGCCAGAATCGCGGGACACAGAGGGGAGGGCAGGGCAGGGCAGAGGAGAATCACTGGACATGGAGGGGAGGCCAGAAAATGATAGTGGGGATGGGACGACTTTCCTATGAAGAGAGGCTGAGAAGGCTAGGGCTTTTCAGCTTGGAGAAGAGACGGCTGAGGGGAGATATGATAGAAGTGTATAAAATAATGAGTGGAATGGATCGGGTGGATGTGAAGCGACTGTTCACGCTATCCAAAAATACTAGGACTAGAGGGCATGAGTTGAAGCTACAGTGTGGTAAATTTAAAACGAATCGGAGAAAATTTTTCTTCACCCAACGTGTAATTAGACTCTGGAATTCGTTGCCGGAGAACGTGGTACGGGCGGTTAGCTTGACGGAGTTTAAAAAGGGGTTAGATAGATTCCTAAAGGACAAGTCCATAGACCGCTATTAAATGGACTTGGAAAAATTCCGCATTTTTAGGTATAACTTGTCTGGAATGTTTTTACGTTTGGGGAGCGTGCCAGGTGCCCTTGACCTGGATTGGCCACTGTCGGTGACAGGATGCTGGGCTAGATGGACCTTTGGTCTTTCCCAGTATGGCACTACTTATGTACTTATGTACAGAGGGGGAGGGCAGGGCAGAGGAGAATCGCGGGACATGGAGGGGACGGCAGGGCAGAGGAAGATCGCTGGAAATGGAGGGGAGGCCAGAATCGTGGGACACGGAGGGGACGGCAGGGCAGAGGAGAATCGGTGCACATGAAAGGGAGGTCAGAATTGCGGGACACGGAGGGGATGGGAGGGGAGAGAAGAATTGCTGGACATGGAGGGGAGGGCAGGGGAGAGGAGAGGAGAAATCACTTCGACAAGAGCCTTAAAAACATAATCGCCATTACATGATAGCCTTGCTAGCGCCCGTTTCATTTTTTTGAGAAACGGGCCTTTTTTACTAGTAAACCTATATGCTGTCGGTTGATTGGCACCAAACACAGTACATTTTGGAAAGAGCTTCTGAACTTTGGAATAATATGCCTTTTGATGCTAGGAATATTTCACACTACATAGTTTTAGGAAGGCTGTAAAGACATGGTTGTTTCAAATTTATTTGTAGTGCTCATTGTTTCATTGATTGTTTCTTTGAATGTTTTCTCATGTGTTCTGGATTATTTTCCTTTTGTATTGGATTTTATCATTCTTAGTTGTAACCTGCTTTTGAACTAAGTGGTCAAGCAGGATATAAATGCTGTTATTACATTAAATTGTTTTTCCTGAGTTTTGAGGAAGCTGTCATTCTTGGCCATCCCTGCATAATGTACCATACCTATATGATTGATTTATTTTACTGTCTATAGAGAAACTTCATTACAGTTTAAATGACTTTTTTTTTTTTTAGTTAAGTTTCTTCTGTACATTGCTTGGTTGTTCTGTAGTGCCATCTTGTGGTAACTACTACCAATAATAAAATGTAGCAATAGATCTCTTATGTCAGACGTGTCTTTAGCTATACTCTGAGGCTGATGCAGAAAAGCTACTGTGGGCAGAACTGCGCGGTTAATGACTTCTGCATACACGTCAATGCAGTTAGCTTGCGCAGTACACATGGGTGCACACTACATTAAAATGAACAGTAATGAGGCCATTCTCCGAGGACAAGCAGGCTGCTTGTTCTCACGACTGGGTTGACGTCCACGGCAGCCCCCACCAACTGGAACAAAACTTTGCGGGCGGTCCCGCACGCAGGGCACGCCCACCGCGCATGCGCGGCCGTCTTCCCACCCGTGCGCGACCGTTCCCGCTCAGTCTTTCTTTTTCCGCGCTGGAGAGAGCCGCGTTCGTCTCTCTATTTGTCAGCCCCGGAAACCGGATCGCGCTTTTGCCGCGAAGTTTCTCCTTTTTTGTTGATTCGTCGTTTTCCTTTTTGTTTTCTTAAAAAAAACAAAAAATGCTAACTTTGTTTTTCCCTCGTCTCTTAGCGGGGGCGTCGCGTTGCGGCCTTGTGGCCGCGCGGTCGATTTGTTTTCGAGGTGTGATTTTTACCGCCACCATTGACGACTTTAACTTCGACGACGTGATTTTTCCGTCGATGTCCTCGAAGGTCCCGAGTGGATTTAAAAAGTGTGGTCGGTGCGGCCGGCATATCTCGCAGACCGACACTCACGCTTGGTGCCTCCAGTGCCTCGGGCCGGAGCACGATACCAAGACGTGTACTTTGTGTTTCAGTCTCCGGAAACGGACACAGGTAGCAAGGCAAGTTCTTCGGGACCGTCTTTTTGGAACTTGCGCCGGCCCCTCAACGTCGACTTCGACGGCATCGGTATCGACGGCTGGTTCTTCGGTACCGGTATCGATGTCCACGAAATCGGCACCGACGGCATCGACCCCAGGAGCACAGGTCCCGTCGGCCCGCTGGTGAAGGCAGGGGTGAGAGGCCGCGTGGGCAATCGGCCCCGGTCACTCCCTCTACCCAGGGCCCTCGGGACTGAACCCTGTCGGACCCGATCCCTAGAGGCCGAGGGGGATTGACTTCCTCCTCGTTGGTTCCACCGAGCACCGATGACGGGCACCGCAAAAAGGCGAAGAAGCACCGTCATCGGTCGCCCACAACGCATCCGGCTCCCGGCGCCAGGGATGAGTCGACGCCGAGGAAGCGGCAGCGTCGAGAGGAGAGGTCCCCCTCTGTAGTAGAGGTACCGCCACGTCAGGGTGCCAGCACTTCGGTGCTGTCTCCTGGACCCGAACAGCTTCCGGCACCGATGCCTCTACCGGCCCCCTCGCCTTTCCCGACAGCGGGCCTGGACGAGTGCCTCCGAGCCATCCTTCCGGGGATCCTGGAAGGGCTGATGCGCCAGACTGTGCTGGCGCGGGGGGTGCTTGCGCCCTCGGTGCCGTTGATGGCGGCGCCGGCGTACTCTAGCCCGGTGCCAAGGCCTTCGACGCCGCTTGCGGCACCGGTCTCGACCGCCACGCAGGTGGAGTCCCCGTCGACGTCGATGGAGGGAGCTTCATCCCCGCCGGCGCGGGAGTCCACCGCTCGATGACGCCACCGAGGCCTCGGTGCCTCGACGTCGAGCCGGGCCCGGTTGAGGACTGAGCTGCATGAGCTCATGTCTGACACCGAGGAAGAGGCCTCGTGGGGGGAGGAGGAGGACCCCAGATATTTCTCCTCAGAGGAGTCTGTGAGCCTTCCCTCCGACCCCACTCCTTCACCAGAGAGAAAGCTCTCCCCACCTGAGAGCCTCTCCTTTGCCTCCTTCGTCAGGGACATGTCTATTTGCATTCCCTTTCCTGTGGTCTCTGTGGATGAGCCGAGGGCTGAGATGCTCGAGGTCCTCGACTATCCATCACCACCTAGAGAGTCCTCCACGGTGCCGTTGCACAATGTCCTCAAAGAGACACTGCTTCGGAACTGGTTGAGACCATTATCTAATCCCACCATCCCCAAGAAAGCAGAGTCCCAATACAGAATCCACTCGGACCCAGAGTTAACGCGGCCCCAATTGCCTCATGACTTGGCGGTCGTGGACTCTGTTCTCAAGAGGGCACGGAGTTCGAGGGATACCGCCTCGGCGCCCCCGGGGCGGGAGTCTCGCACTCTGGACTCGTTTGGGAGGAAGGCCTACCAATCTTCCATTCTCGTGACCCGCATCCAGTCTTACCAGCTGTACACGAGCATCTACATGCGGAATAATGTGAAGCAACTGGCGGACCTGGTTGACAAGCTCCCGCCGGAGCAGTCCAGGCCTTTTCAGGAGGTGGTCACGCAGCTGAAGGCGTGCAGAAAGTTCCTGTCCAGGGGTATATATGACACCTGTGACGTGGCATCTCGTGCTGCGGCCCAAGGTATAGTGATGCGCAGGCTCTCATGGCTGCGTGCCTCTGACCTGGACAACCGCACCCAGCAGAGACTGGCCGACGTCCCTTGCCGGGGGGATAATATTTTTGGTGAGAAGGTCGAACAGCTGGTGGACCAACTGCATCAGCGGGAAACCGCACTCGACAAGCTCTCCCACCGGGCGCCTTCAGCATCCACCTCAGCAGGTGGACGTTTTTCCCGGGCCAGGCAGGCTGCGCCCTACGCCTTTAACAAGCGTAGGTACACCCAGCCAGCCCGAAGGCCTCGTCAGGCACAGGGACAGTCCCAGCGCACTCGTTCTCGTCAACAGCGTGCGCCTAAGCAGCCCCCTGCGCCTCCACAGCAAAAGCCGGGGACGGGCTTTTGACTGGATCCATGGGAACATAGCTGCCCTCAAAGTGTCCGTACCGGACGATCTGCCGGTCGGGGGGAGGTTAAAATTTTTTCACCAAAGGTGGCCTCTCATAACCTCCGACCAGTGGGTTCTCCAAATAGAGCGGTGCGGATACGCCCTGAATTTGGCCTCCCTTCCACCAAATTGTCCTCCGGGAGCTCAATCCTTCAGCTTCCATCACAAGCAGGTACTTGCAGAGGAACTCTCCGCCCTTCTCAGCGCCAATGCGGTCGAGCACGTACCACCCGGGCAGGAAGGGCAGGGATTCTATTCCAGGTACTTCCTTGTGGAAAAGAAAACAGGGGGGATGCGTCTCATCCTAGACCTGAGAGGCCTGAACAAATTCCTGGTCAAAGAAAAGTTCAGGATGCTTTCCTTGGGCACCCTTCTGCCCATGATTCAGAAAAACGATTGGCTATGTTCCCTGGATTTAAAGGACGCATACACTCACATCCCGATACTGTCAGCTCACAGACAGTATCTCAGATTCTGCCTGGGCACACGGCACTTTCAGTATTGTGTGCTGCCCTTTGGGCTCGCCTCTGCCCCACGGGTGTTTACGAAGTGCCTTGTGGTGGTAGCGGCGTATCTACGCAAGCTGGGAGTGCATGTGTTCCCATATCTCGACGATTGGCTGGTCAAGAACACCTCGGAGGCGGGAGTTCTCCGGTCCATGCAGTGCACTGTTCGCCTCCTGGAGCTGCTGGGGTTTGTGATAAATTACGCAAAGTCCCATCTCCAGCCTGCCCAATCTCTGGAATTCATAGGAGCTCTGCTGAATACTCAGACGGCTCAGGCCTTCCTTCCGGAAGCGAGGGCCAACAACCTCCTGTCCCTGGCTTCCCAGACCAGAGCGTCTCAGCAGATCTCAACTCGGCAGATGTTGAGACTTCTGGGTCATATGGCCTCTACAGTTCATGTGACTCCCATGGCTCATCTTCACATGAGATCTGCTCAATGGACCCTAGCTTCCCAGTGGTATCAAGCCACCGGGAATCTAGAAGATGTCATCCGCCTCTCCACCAGCTGCCGCAATTCACTGCATTGGTGGACCATTCGGACCAATTTGACCTTGGGACGCCGATTCCAAATTCCACAGCCCACGAAAGTGCTAACGACGGATGCGTCTCTCCTGGGCTGGGGGGCTCATGTCGATGGGCTTCACACCCAAGGACTGTGGTCCCTCCAGGAGAAGGATCTTCAGATCAACCTCCTGGAGCTATGAGCGATCTGGAACGCACTGAAGGCTTTCAGAGATCGGCTGTCCTGTCAAATTATCCAAATTCGGACAGACAATCAGATTGCAATGTATTACATCAACAAGCAGGGGGGGCACCGGATCTCGCCCCCTGTGTCAGGAAGCCGTCGGGATGTGGCGTTGGGCCTGCCAGTTCGGCATGCTCCTCCAAGCCACATACCTGGCAGGCGTAAACAACAGTCTGGCCGACAGACTGAGCAGAGTCATGCAACCGCACGAGTGGTCGCTCCATTCCAGAGTGGTATGCAAGATCTTCCGAGAGTGGGGCACCCCCTCGGTGGACCTTTTCGCCTCTCAGACCAACCACAAGCTGCCTCTGTTCTGTTCCAGACTACAGACACACGGCAGGCTAGCGTCGGATGCTTTTCTCCTCCATTGGGGGACCGGCCTCCTGTATGCTTATCCTCCCATACCTTTGGTGGGGAAGACCTTACTGAAGCTCAAGCAAGACCACGGCACCATGATTCTGATAGCGCCCTTTTGGCCCCGTCAGATCTGGTTCCCTCTTCTTCTGGAGTTGTCCTTCGAAGAACCGTGGAGATTGGAGTGTTTTCCGACTCTCATTTCGCAGAACGACGGAGCGCTTCTGCACCCCAACCTTCAGTCTCTGGCTCTCACGGCCTGGATGTTGAGGGCGTAGACTTCGCTTCGTTGGGTCTGTCTGAGGGTGTCTCCCGTGTCTTGCTTGCCTCTAGGAAGGATTCCACTAAAAAGAGTTACTTTTTCAAGTGGAGGAGGTTTGTCGTTTGGTGTGAGAGCAAGGCCATAGAACCTCGTTCTTGTCCTGCACAGAACCTGCTTGAATACCTTCTGCACTTATCAGAGTCTGGCCTCAAGACCAACTCAGTAAGGAATCACCTTAGAGCGATTAGTGCTTACCATTATCATGTGGAGGGTAAAGCCATCTCTGGAGAGCCTTTAGTCGTTCGATTCATGAGAGGCTTGCTTTTGTCAAGGCCCCCTGTCAAGCCTCCAGCAGTGTCATGGGATCTCAACGTTGTCCTCACCCAGCTGATGAAGCCTCTTTTTGAGCCACTGAATACCTGCCATCTGAAGTACTTGACCTGGAAGGTCATTTTCTTGGTGGCAGTTACTTCAGCTCGTAGGGTCAGTGAGCTTCAGGCCCTGGTAGCTCATGCTCCGTATACTAAATTTCATCATAACAGAGTAGTGCTCCGCACTCACCCTAAGTTCCTGCCAAAGGTGGTGTCGGAGTTCCATCTTAACCAGTCAATTGTCTTGCCAACATTCTTTCCCAGACCGCATACCCGCCCTGCTGAACGTCAGTTGCACACATTGGACTGCAAAAGAGCATTGGCCTTCTACTTGGAGCGGACACAGCCCCACAGACAGTCTGCCCAATTGTTTGTTTCTTTCGACCCCAATAGGAAAGGGGTCGCTGTCGGGAAACGCACCATCTCCAATTGGCTAGCAGATTGCATTTCCTTCACTTACGCCCAGGCTGGGCTGACTCTTGAGGGTCATATCACGGCTCATAGTGTCAGAGCCATGGCAGCGTCGGTGGCTCACTTGAAGTCAGCCACTATTGAAGAGATTTGCAAGGCTGCGACGTGGTCATCTGTCCACACATTCACATCACATTACTGCCTCCAGCAGGATACCCGACGCAACAGTCGGTTCGGGCAGTCGGTGCTGCAGAATCTGTTCGGGGTTTAAATCCAACTCCACCCTCCAGGACCCGAATTTATTCTGGTCAGGCTGCACTATCAGTTGTTCTTCGTAGGTCAATTTCTGTTATGCCCTCGCCGTTGCGAGGTTCAATTGACCTGGGTTCTTGTTTTGAGTGAGCCTGAGAGCTAGGGATACCCCAGTCGTGAGAACAAGCAGCCTGCTTGTCCTCGGAGAAAGCGAATGATACATACCTGTAGCAGGTGTTCTCCGAGGACAGCAGGCTGATTGTTCTCACCTACCCTCCCTCCTCCCCTTTGGAGTTGCGTTTCATAATTTTTTGCTTGTCATTCAACTGAGCGGGAACGGTCGCGCACGGGCGGGAAGACGGCCGCGCATGCGCGGTGGGCGTGCCCTGCGTGCGGGACCGCCCGCAAAGTTTTGTTCCGGTTGGTGGGGGCTGCTGTGGACGTCAACCCAGTCGTGAGAACAATCAGCTTGCTGTCCTCGGAGAACACCTGCTACAGGTATGTATCATTCGCTTTCTGTGCAATGCACACAATTGGGAATGTCAGTGCACACACACAGTAGAAGAAAATTATCGCCAGTTCCAGGCGTAGAAGGCTTTGTTGATAGTGCCAGTTTGGGGGATTTAAATGCCTCGTTTTTTTTTTTTCTGCAACCAGGTCAGTGCCTGCAACTTTAAAAGACAGAATTGGAGGAAACAGCACTGTGTGCCTGTCTAACAAAAGTAAAAGTGCTAGCACACATCTGCAGAAAGAAATTTTTGCAAGGATGATAATTTTATGTGCAGAACAAATTCTGTTTCATGCACAGAACTTTTGTTTTCTTTAGACGTGCAAAACAAAGGCATCCTTATCACAGAACCTTTGTGCACATGGAAGTTTGTTTGTGCTGTCCTATCATAAAATGGATTTCTTTTATAAGTTAGAATATCATTGTATGTTTTTATTTTTAAAGATGTAAACCGTTCTGATTTGCTATGTAAGAAGTGACGGTATAGTAAATAAATAAACGATGTGTCTGGCAGGTTCCCCCGATTAGCACACAAGTTTTTTGTGTTTCAGCTTTCCAACTTATTAGCTTATATCATCGCTGTGGTATTTTTATTGGTAATTTTTCCGTAGAAGACATGTGCTTAGCCATTGGTGCACAACTCTACCGTGTGGCTTTCTGCATCAGCTTCTCTGTTAGGTAACTTTATTAGGATATCTTTTTTTAAATACAGGCTGAATACAAATTTCAGCAGAGACCTGGCAGCTTTTGGGTCAATATTTAGTGGTACTTATCCAGGTAGGCATGATTCCTATCTGGATAAGTGCCGCTCACTAGGACTAACCACTGATTTTTAGAAGAATTATCTGGATAATGCAGCTGAAAAGTTTCACTGACTGTGGCAGTCTGGGAGCAGAGCCAGGAGTTGTACTGCCAGTATTCATCACCAGTACCAGGATAACCTTGAGATAGTCCACTCAAATTTTTGTTTCTTTTGATCCCCTGCCTCCTTCTTTTCTGAAATCACTGAAGAGGAAACTGCTTATCCTTTTTCCTTCTCAAAACTACCTGTCCCTCTGATCCTATTCCCACCCATCTACTTAGCACTATCTCTCCTACTGCCATCCCTTTTATGCAGAGGCGTAGCCGGGTTTTGATCTCAGGGGGAGCAGACTTTTATAAAATAGGCGCCGGTTGGTGTCAGCTAGACAGCAGTGTGTGTTGTTGCTCAGGGGCTGTGGCGGGCAATGATTAATACAGGCTGTCTCTGTTGCGTCCTGCCTACAAGGAAACAGTAAGTTACATCAGTAGGCAAGATGCAGAAGAGGTCCCTGGACTGGCCAGAGCAGGCAGCCTGTCTTCTTAACTTCAAATAAAAATATTCAGATCGTGACCATCACCTCAGGAATAGCACACCCAGTCATTCCACTGCTAGACACCTTGTTTAAATCAAGATGGGCTTTTGTTTGTGTGGTGACTCTACAGGATGTGAAGAACACTTGCCTTGAGCATTTTTATTTTGGGTGACAAGGGCCCTTGCCCCAGAGCCCACTTTCAAATATGGCTAGACACTTTGTGAAATAACATAAACCTTTGCAAAAAGACACCCAAAACCTATACTGAAAACTTACCACACCAAAACAGCCCTAACCCACCTATGAAAAGACAATGCTATAAATATTACAGTAGGACCTAGAGAAGTGTTTCCCTAGGTGGTCCTGGAGTACCCTCTTGCCATTCAGGTTTTCAGGGTGTCCACAATGAATCTGCATGAAAAAGATTTGCATGTAGTGGAGGCAGTATATGCAAATCAATGTCATGCATATTTATTGTGGATATCCTGAAAACCTGACTGGCAAGGGGGTACTCCAGGACTGCCCTAGAACACAAAACTTACCACACCATAACAGCCCTAAACCACCTATCAGAAGACAGTGCTATCTATATTACACTGTGCTCTAAAACACCAATATACCTACTATTGGGAAACTGGAACAAGCTGCACTGTTACACATTCCTACATAGATGCTACATGCTGGCAGAATCCTTCACCTCAGTCACACATGCAGAACATGGACAGACCCTCATCTATATAACATAAGAGTAGCCATACTGGGTCAGATCAATAGTCCATCTAGCCCAGTATCCTGTTTACAACAGTGGCCAACCCAGGTCACAAGCACCTGGCAGAAACCCAAATTGTGACAACATTCCATGCTACCAATCTAATGCAGAATAGGGAGCCCCAAAAAACAACAAAAATTGAAATAGAGACCCCCTGCCCAAGGAAGCCAGACTCTCAACAGTGCAATACTGGTAAAAAAAAAAAAAAAAAAAGACAGAAATGCATTTTATCCTGTACTTTGCAAAATAAAAATAGAAAAAGTGTACATTTTACAAAGCAGGTACATCTCAGTGCTTACAAAGTATTAAATAAAAATATTTCCATATCATCAAGCTGATCAATCCATAGACTGGTGGGTTGTGTCCATCTACCAGCAGGTGGAGATAGAGAGCAAACTTTTGCCTCCCTATATGTGGTCATGTGCTGCCGGAAACTCCTCAGTATGTTCTCTATCTCAGCAGGTGGTGGTCACACACAGCAGCAGCTCTGGCTAGGCCTCCAAGCCTAATTTTTAGGTTTTGTTGAGTGCCTGGGGTTGAGGGCTCTTTTGAGCAAGTGCAAACCTGGTGGTGCCAGGTCCCTCCTTTTCTCCCCCCTCCCGCTGGCTCCGTTAAAAAAAAAAAAAAAAAATTTTGAACGTCCTTAAAGGCGTTTATTTCGACGTTTATTTAAGCGTCTATTGCAGCTACTCACTGGGACACCAGGTCGTTACAACTCGGAGCGGACAGCAGGTAATTTTTACCTTTTTATAGCGGGCAGGGGGTTCCCCGATTCTTCTCCTCGTGGCATATGGCGTCGGAGGGCGAGGGCGCAAAGGGTCGCTCCCCGGGTCACTTGAGCGCTTCTAGAGGGGATGCGGGGGTCTTAAAGCCTGATTCGCCCTTGTTGGGTGACAGTTTCGTGACCGATGAATGTCCCGGTCCTTCCTCCGGCGTGGCGGTTTTTCCCGCCATAAACGCCCATCCCCCGCTCCTCGCCTCCGCCATCTTGGCCGGCCACGCGGCTCGGACGGCTTCTTCTTGGGCCGCCCTTGAGGTTGGAGACATTAATGCCATGAACGCCCTTAATTTGGGCGACGGCACAGAAGCGGCTAAAGTTAAGAGCCGTTCTTCCCGCGTGGCTCCTTCGCGGAGTTTCGCGCCGGACGCCATTTTGGATGCGCAGCATGTCTCTCCCCCGCTATTGCGAGCGCCGGTTGAGGGTGCGTCTAGGGCTGTTGCCCAGGCTGCGGAAGTGCACAGTCTGGGGGGTTTCTCCCCCGAGTTTGTTTTGCTGCTGCATCAGGCCTTCCTCATGCACAACGCTGCCCCTGCTCCCTCGTCTGGTAAAGAGGTTGAGGTTCCCAGAGGTAAACGCCCTCGGGTTGATTCCCAGGCCTTGGAGGAATTTGTCTCCTCCGATGTAGATGAGGGCAGCGTGTCTGAGGTCTCCCAACGGTCCTTTGCGGATTCCTTGGAGGAGACGGATCCCCGTTCGGCTGGAGCGGATGACCCCTCTGCAGCGCGGCTTTTTAGCCCAGAGGAGTTGCCCAACCTGTTGTTACAGGCCATGGACACTTTGAAGATTTCCTCTCCGGAGGACGTCTCTCCCTCAGCCCCTGTTGGCTCTGCCATTATGCTGGGGACGAAGCGCCCGCCTAGAACCTTCCACGTGCATGATGCCATGCACACCTTAATTTCGGCTCAATGGGATGTCCCAGAAGCGAGCCTTAAAGTGGCTAGGGCTATGTCCCGCCTCTATCCTTTGGCTGTGAGTGAACGTGAGGCCTATCTGTGGCCTACCGTGGATTCTTTAATCACTGCGGTGACTAAGAAAACGGCGTTGCCGGTGGAAGGTGGCACGGCCCTAAAGGACGCCCAAGACAGAAGATTGGAGGCGGCCTTAAGGTCGCCTGCTTTAAGTTTGCAGGCCTCAGTTTGCGGCTCCTATGTGGCCAGGGCGTGCCTGACTATGGTGCAGCGGGCTTCCCCCTCGGATCATTCCTTGAGGGCTGATTGGCCGGCCCTGGAATCGGGCTTAGCCTATTTGGCAGACTTACTGTATGATGTCTTGAGAGCCTCAGCGAAAGGCATGGCTCAGACAATCTCTGCGCGGCGGTGGCTTTGGCTGAAACATTGGTCTGCTGACCACGCCTCTAAATCCCGCCTGGCTAGGTTGCCTTTTAAAGGCAAGCTGCTCTTTGGGGTCGAGCTGGACAAAATCGTGACCGATCTCGGCACGTCTAAGGGCAAGAAATTACCAGAGGTCAGGGCTCGGGCTAGTACTCGTCCCGGTACCTCCAGAGGACGGTTGCAGGAAGCCCGTCGGTACCGCCCGGGCAAGTCGGGTTCCTCTGCCCCCTCTTCCTTCAAGAGGAATTTCTCCCCCAAGCAGCATTCCTTTCGCAGAGACCGCCGTCCCGGAGGTGCTCCCTCCGGTCCTCCCCCAGGGTCTCGTACCCAATGACGGGGTCTTGGTCCACGCCCCAGTGCAGATTGGAGGACGGCTGTCCTCGTTTCTGGGCGAGTGGACCACAATAACTTCAGACGCGTGGGTGCTGGAAGTCATCAGAGACGGCTACAAACTAGAGTTCTGCCGACCCTTAAAAGACGGGTTTGTACTCTCTCCCTGCAAGTCTCCGGTCAAAGCTGTGGCAGTGCAGCAGACCTTGGACAATCTGATCCGCCTGGGCGCGGTCGTTCCGGTGCCAGAAAGTCAGCTTGGCAAGGGACGTTACTCCATTTACTTTGTGGTACCAAAGAAAGGAGGTTCTGTGCGGCCTATCCTCGACCTCAAAGGTGTCAATCGGGCCTTGAAAGTGCGGCACTTTCACATGGAGACTCTCCGCTCTGTTATAGCGGCAGTGAAGGCAGGGGAGTACCTGGCATCCTTGGACATCAAGGAAGCGTACTTGCATATTCCCATCTGGCCTCCTCATCAATGCTTTCTGCGTTTTGCAGTCCTGGGACGACACTTCCAGTTCAGAGCCCTCCCTTTCGGGTTGGCTACTGCTCCGCGGACCTTTTCCAAAGTAATGGTGGTCATCGCGGCCTTCCTACGAAAGGAAGGGGTACAAGTCCTTCCTTATCTGGACGACTGGTTGATCCGAGCCCCCTCTTATGCAGAGTGCGGCAAAGCTGTGGACCGGGTAGTTGCTCTTTTGAGCTCCCTGGGATGGATCATCAACTGGGAGAAGAGCCAGCTGCGCCCGACTCAGTCCCTGGAGTACCTGGGAGTTCGATTCGACACCCAAGTGGGCAGAGTGTTCCTGCCAGACAATCGGATTGTCAAACTTCAGGCTCAGGTGGACTAGTTCCTAGTAGCCTCTCCCCTTCGGGCTTGGGACTATGTGCAGCTGTTGGGCTCTATGACGGCCACGATGGAAGTTGTGCCCTGGGCCAGGGCTCATATGAGACCACTTCAACACTCTTTGCTGCAGCGCTGGACTCCGGTGTCGGAGGATTATGCTGTGCGCCTTCCCTTGGACCCAGCAGTGCGCAAGGCGCTGAGCTGGTGGATGCAGACAGACAAGTTGTCTGCGGGAATGCCTCTGGTGACCCCAGAGTGGATTGTCGTCACGACGGACGCCTCGTTGTCGGGCTGGGGAGCCCACTGCTTGGGAAGGACAGCGCAGGGGCTCTGGTCTCCTGCAGAGGCAAAGTGGTCTATCAACCTCCTGGAACTCAGAGCCATTCGGTTGGCGCTTTTGGAGTTCATCCCGGTACTGGTGTTGAAGCCTGTACGGGTCCTGTCGGACAATGCCAAGGCTGTGGCCTTTGTCAACCGCCAGGGAGGTACCAAGAGCGCCCCTCTAGCCAAGGAGGCTATGAATCTTTGCCAGTGGGCGGAAGCGAACCTGGAGCAGCTTTCAGCGGCCCACATTGCCGGAGTCATGAATGTCAAGGCGGACTTTCTCAGTCGCCATACCTTGGAGCCCGGAGAGTGGCAGCTATCTGCTCAGGCGTTCTTGGACATCACGAAGCGCTGGGGCCAGCCGAGCCTAGATCTGATGGCGTCATCGGCCAATTGCCAAGTGCCGCGCTTTTTCAGCAGAGGACGGGACCCTCGATCCCTGGGAGTAGATGCTCTTCTCCAACAGTGGCCGACACAAGAGCTTCTCTATGTGTTCCCGCCCTGGCCCATGTTGGGCAGGGTGCTAGACCGGGTGGCAAAGCATCCCGGCAGGGTAATCCTGGTGGGTCCGGATTGGCCCAGGCGTCCCTGGTATGCGGACTTGATCAGGCTCTCAGTCGACGATCCTCTGCGGCTGCCAGTGGAGCAGGGCCTGTTACATCAGGGTCCCGTGGTGATGGAGGATCCCTCCCCCTTTGGTCTTACGGCCTGGCTATTGAGCGGCAGCGTCTGAGGAAGAAGGGCTTCTCAGACAAGGTCATCGCCACTATGCTGAGAGCGAGGAAGCGCTCTACTTCTACTGCTTACGCCAGGGTTTGGCGTATCTTTGCAGCGTGGTGTGAAGCAGGCTCACTTTCTCCCTTCACTGCTCCAATTTCTTCAGTGTTGGCGTTCCTGCAAGAAGGTCTGGAGAAAGGCCTGTCGCTCAGTTCCCTTAAAGTCCAGGTAGCGGCTCTGGCTTGCTTCAGGGGCCGCCTGAAGGGTGCTTCCCTGGCTTCGCAGCCAGATGTGGTGCGCTTTCTCAAGGGAGTTAATCACCTGCGCCCTCCTCTGCACTCAGTGGTGCCTGTGTGGAATCTCAACCTGGTACTAAGAGCATTGCAGAAGCCGCCTTTTGAACCCTTGTCGAGGGCATCTCTGAAAGACCTGACGTTGAAAGCAGTCTTTTTGGTGGCTATCACTTCAGCCAGAAGAGTTTCCGAGCTCCAGGCGCTCTCATGTCGAGAGCCTTTTCTGCAGTTCACTGAGGCAGGAGTGACTATTCGCACAGTGCCTTCCTTCCTGCCCAAGATTGTTTCTCGCTTCCATGTGAATCAGCAGCTCTGTCTCCCTTCCTTTCGTAGGGAGGACTACCCAGAGGAGTACTCTGCTCTTAAATATCTGGATGTGAGACGAGTCATCATTAGATACTTGGAAGTGACCAATGATTTCCGGAAATCGGATCATCTGTTTGTCCTGTTTGCAGGTCCTCGTAAGGGTCTGCAGGCTGCTAAGCCTACAGTGGCAAGATGGGTCAAGGAAGCCATTGCAGCGGCTTATGTGGCCGCGGGGAAGGTGCCGCCTATCCAGCTGAAGGCTCACTCCACGAGAGCTCAGGCGGCCTCGATGGCAGAGGCCGGATCCGTCTCCTTGGAAGAGATATGCAAGGCGGCAACTTGGGCTTCGGCTCATACATTCTCCAAGCATTACCGTTTGGCTGTGGCTGCACGGGCGGAGGCCCGGTTTGGAGCTTCAGTGTTGAGGTCAGGGATTTCAATGTCCCGCCCTGGGTGAGTACTGCTTCGGTACATCCCACCAGTCTATGGATTGATCAGCTTGATGATATGGAAGGTAAAATTATGTATAATCATACCTGATAATTTTCTTTCCATTAATCATAGCTGATCAATCCATAGCCCCTCCCAGATATCTGTACTGTTTTTATTCTGGTTGCATTTCAGGTTCAAGTTTAGTCTTCAGTTACTTCAGAAAGACTTCGTGTTCAAGTTTTTTCACTTGGATTCTTCAAGAGTTAAGACGAGTTTGTGTTACAGTGAGCTGCTGCATTCCTCTCCCCTCCGTTTTACGGGGCTGGATTGAGACTTAAATTCTGCCGGCACTCCCTCCCGCTTCGTGCGGCTGTAGGGCAGCTTTGTACCACTCCCGCTTCGGCGGTGTTAGGGTCAGTCAGCTCCTCCCGCGGTTGCGGTTGCAGGATAAGCCAGATCCCCCCGCATCGGCGGGTGTGGTGTCCCTCCCCCGCTCCGCGGGGATGAGCTGGACGGATTCCCCTCCCCCACTTGTGTGGGGATGAGCTGGGTTAATTCCCCTCCCCCGTTTCGGCGGTGGTGAGCTGGGCAGAGTGTCCCTTCGTGGGTGTAATTCTCTAAGTGCTGAGTCCTGCGGATGGAGCTTTGATATCGACATACTGAGGAGTTTCCGGCAGCACATGACCACATATAGGGAGGCAAAAGTTTGCTCTCTATCTCCACCTGCTGGTAGATGGACACAACCCACCAGTCTATGGATTGATCAGCTATGATTAATGGAAAGAAAATTATCAGGTATGATTATACATAATTTTACCTTTTCTACCTTTGTTGTCTGGCAGTGGCGTACCAAGGGGGGGCGGTGGGGGCGGTCTGCCCCGGTTGCACGCCGCTGGGGGGGGGGGGGTGCCGCGCACCTGTCGGCTCTTCGTTTTCATGCTCCCTCTGCCCCGGAACAGGAGGCATGAAAACGAAGAGCCGGCAGGCGCACAGCACCCCCCCCCCCCAGCGGCGTACGCAGGGGGGGGGGGTGGGGCGCATCGGCGATCCACCCCGGGTGTCAGCCCCCATAGGAACTCCACTGTTGTCTGGGAGTAGTCTTTTTTTGACTCGAAAAAAATGCAGTGTTGCAGTAATAACTAGAGTCTAAAATTCGTAATGTAATACCAAACTGACAGGACTCTAGAGTAAAAAATTATCACAATAGTGTGCTTAAATGTGGAGAAAAACCCTCAGAAACCTGAAACTAAACTGTCTCAGGTTTAAAGCGGGGTTACTAATGTTTTAAAGTAACTCACGCTTAGGTTCTATCATCGGGAAAAAACTCCACTCAGATGTTTACTGAATTAATAAAGCTTTATGTGTTCACTGATTTGTTGTGTCTCATTTCAATAAAAAGAAAACACTTTCTATCTTAATGTCCACTTTTGATATTGCTGACAGCATTGCTTATATAAAGAAAACGCTCTTATCTTAATGTCCGACGGGGGCCACTACCGTTTCTCCTTTGCAACAAGGCTTCCTCAGGAACTAAGCGTTGAATCGCGATGCTGTAATTCTGTGAAAATCAAAAAGTGAAACTAAGAACAACATAAAGTATGTAAAGCGCACAACTTTAGGCAAGAGTTCTTGGGTCGGCTTACAGCTAAAGCGGAGCACCAAACTTTTCAAAATGGCGTCTCGGCATCTTTGGTATGTCAGCTGACATTTATAGGAATTAGAGGCAGTTAACGTTGCTCACGGGCTGGTGAATTGGAAAATTGACTGGAAAGTGCCTGACTCGTAGGCTAGTAAAAAAACATGCCAGTCAATGGAGCTGTTGAGACCATTAGGTTCAACAGAGTTCAAATTGAAAATCCACTCTGCCTCTTTTCTTTGTAATTTTAACTTGCGGTTTCCTCCTCTGTGTGATGGTTCTATTCTATCGATGACATAACATTGTAGATCCTCAAACTTATGATTGTTAATCATGCAATGTTCCACCAAAGGTTCTTTAATGGCTGACCTACGAATGTTGGAACGATGTTCTAATATTCTTATTTTCAACATTCTAGTGGTCATCCCAATGTATAATTTGTCACAGGGACAACTGATTACATAAACAACATGGTCTGAGAGACAGTTAGTAAAACGACGAAAGACATGATGTTTGTTAGTCTTTGGAATGTATATTTGCTTGACCTGTTTGGTGATAGGACAAATGGGGCAAAGCCCACATTTGAAATGACCATGTATTGCCTTCTTGTCTGATGTTCTAATAGATTTAAGATCTGCAGGACTGATCCGCTCTTTAAGATTGCTACATCTGGCATAAGCAATCCGTAAGTTGCTGTTTCTAAAGGCAGGAATTGATTGTACAATATCCCATCTGTTTTTGATTAACCTTGCCACAGAGGGACTGTCTTCGTTGTATTGCATGACCATGGTGCAAATTTCTTCATCATTTTTGTCACAGGTTGTAGTTTTTAAGAGCAATTCTCTATCATTGAATTTTGCTCTTTGATATGCTTTATGACGTGTCGATTTTGAGTAACCTCTGTCAGCCAAATCAACTGTTAATTTTTTGGCTTGTTGTTTAAACGTGGAATGTTCCGTACAGATGCGTCTTAGTCTCAGCATTTGAGAGTAGGGTAAACTCTTCTTTAAATGTACTGGATGACAGCTTGAACTGTGAAGAAATGTGTTCCTGTCTGTACTTTTTTTATATACCTGAGTGACAAAATGACCATAGGTTAATCTCACTTCAACATCAAGGTAGTGTATCAATTCCATTGAATGTTGTTCTGTGAATTGAATATGATCGCTACAACTGTTGAGCCATGTCATGAAATTTTTGAGTTCCATGGATGAACCTCCCCAAAGCATGAAAACATCATCTATATAACGCCACCATGTAATGATGGCCTCAGAGAAGGGGGAGTGGTCAATCCATTCTTTCTCAAATTCTGACATGTAGAGGTTCGCAATGGAGGGAGCGA
The DNA here is from genome assembly GCF_901765095.1 of Microcaecilia unicolor. NCBI lineage: Eukaryota > Metazoa > Chordata > Amphibia > Gymnophiona > Siphonopidae > Microcaecilia > Microcaecilia unicolor. The sequence continues at coordinate 314,945,336 of NC_044032.1, read as the reverse complement.
ATGTGGCCCCCATTGCTACTCCACTAGTTTGCAGATAAAACTTGTTGTTAAACACGAAATAGTTTTCTTTTAATGCAATTCTTGTGAGATTTAATAGAAAATCTGTTGGAATTTGATGTGGTCTTTCCCTGTTTTCGAGTATGTGATGTACTGTTACTAGCGCATCAGCTTGGGGAATAGAGGTGTATAACGAGCAAACGTCAAGGGTTACCATAATTACCTGACGTTGTTTCAAAACGACATCTCCTAACTTACACAGGAAGTGTGTGGTATCTCTAATATAAGATGATTGTTTAGGAACTTCCAATTTCAAAAACATATCTACAAATGTTGACAGGGGCTCTAGGACAGAATTTCTCCCTGACAGAATAGGTCTGCCGGGAGGGTTGATCAACTGTTTGTGTACTTTTGGTAAAAAGTACATTACTGGAACAGTAGGATTGTCCTTGCACAAAAATTTTTTGTCCTTTAAAGTGATAATACCTTGATGAAGCGCAGTGTTTGTTATTCTTTTAATCTGAGATTGTAACCTGTTTGTTGGATTCAATTTTAACTGTTTGTAAAAATCTGGATGATTTAATTGTCTGAGTCCTTCTTTGATGTAATCATCACGGTCAAGCAATACTACAGCTCCCCCTTTATCTGCTTTTTTTATAATGATGTTGTTGTCATTTTGCAATGAGATTAAAGCTGACATTTCTTCTTTTGACAAATTAAATCTTTTTTTAGAAAATCCCCTATGTTTAATTTTGAGAATTTCTAAATCAGATAAAAGTAAAGATTTAAAGGTAATTAAGGCGGGAGCTGGTGGAATCATAGGTTTCCAAAAGGACTTAGGTTTGATTACTGTTCTATCTTGGGTCTCTGGTCGTTCATGAAAAAAATCTTTCAGTTGTAATTTTCAAAGGAATTTTTCGAGGTCAATATTAAACTGAAATTCACTAAAATGAGAAGAGGGTACAAATGATAAGCCTTTTGATAGAAGATTCTCTTCTATAGTCGTTAACTGACGACTAGATAAGTTGATGACCGCTGTTGTTATTGCTGGGATCTGGTCCACGGTCTGTTTCTCTGATTTGTATTGCCTCTCCGATTGCTTCTTCCTCGTCTCTGGCCTCTGTTGCCCAAAAAAGACTGTTTGCCACTACGATCAGTGGAATTGTCGCTGCTAAGGGACGATGATGAACTTTGGAATCTTAAATTTTTTTGAGTAGACGTAGATTCCAATCTTTCTACTGACATCCACGGATAAACATTATTGGAATTGTAATCTTTCTCGTCTCTAGCGAATTTTTTAAACTTGGATTTTTTAATGTTGTTTTTAAATTTGTCTAAATTGTCTTTCAATATTGCGTATTCTTTATCAAAATCTGCTGGCTGTATGCTGTTTTTCAATTTGATGAGATCTTGATCAAGTTCTTCTTTTAATTGATTTAAACTAGATTGACTTTTCTCAATGATCAAGAGCATGAGATCTAGGGAGCATTTGTTGAGTATTCTGTTCCATTTGTCTATGAATTCTGTGTCCTCTACAAAACATTGTGGTGCCTTGTTGACTCGAAGCCCTCTGGGAATTATTTCTTTTTTACAGTATTCTATGAGGAGACCGCTGTTAAGATCTATTTTAATTGTGTTCTTATTTTTCAAAGTGATGCTGTTCCACCCGGAATCTATGGTTGAACTGAGTTGTTCCGTGTTAAATTCGGTGGGAAAACTAAGGAGGTCCTTAACTCGTTCGTTAGAAAAGCTGAAGCCAGAATTCCAAGAGTTCTGTGCCATACTGCCTATATCGAGACTCGAAAAAAATGCAGTGTTGCAGTAATAACTAGAGTCTAAAATTCGTAATGTAATACCAAACTGACAGGACTCTAGAGTAAAAAATTATCACAATAGTGTGCTTAAATGTGGAGAAAAACCCTCAGAAACCTGAAACTACAGCATCGCGATTCAACGCTTAGTTCCTGAGGAAGCCTTGTTGCAAAGGAGAAACGGTAGTGGCCCCCGTCGGACATTAAGATAAGAGCGTTTTCTTTATATAAGCAATGCTGTCAGCAATATCAAAAGTGGACATTAAGATAGAAAGTGTTTTCTTTTTATTGAAATGAGACACAACAAATCAGTGAACACATAAAGCTTTATTAATTTATTAATTCAGTAAACATCTGAGTGGAGTTTTTTCCCGATGATAGAACCTAAGCGTGAGTTACTTTAAAACATTAGTAACCCCGCTTTAAACCTGAGACAGTTTAGTTTCAGGTTTCTGAGGGTTTTTCTCCACATTTAAGCACACTATTGTGATAATTTTTTACTCTAGAGTCCTGTCAGTTTAGTAGTCTTTTTTTCCATGTTCCATGAGTCAGCCTTACAAATTCTTTTCCAGGGTGACCTTTCCATTTCTTCTCTCGCCTCTTGTCTTCTTCCTTTCGTTCTCTACATTTGTTTGGCACTGATCTTTCATTTTATGTCCCAACTATCAAATAGCTGTGTATAGAGCTGCCAAGTGATCCAGTTCCAGAAGGGAGATTTTTCAACCAGTCCTAATGTGAACTCACATCCCAAATTCATGTGGGATTTGCAGTCCCTGATTCTACCCATCAAAATCTGTGCTGCAGTACATCCAAAATGACTTAAGAAAATGCACTTGGACCCCTCTACTGTTTTCTCATTTGCTTTAGTCCCACTGTCTCTTTTCTGTTTTTCTCTGTTTCTTCTGCCTTTACAGGGTTTCTTGCCCATCTTGACATTTCTTCTGTCTCCAAGTGCACCATCCTTTTTTCCTCTGCACCACTATTTGTCCTGTCCAGCATCTCCCTTCTGTGTTCCTTGTCCCTATCCTACCCCCAAGTTCAGCATCTGCCCTTTCTGTGTCCCCCATCTTCCCCCCTTTTCAGCACAAGCCTACCTGGTCTCCTCATTTCCACTTTTTAGCATCTGCCGTCCTGGTGTCCCCCACCTCTCCCTTTTTCTAACATTGTCCTGTGTCCCCATCTTCCTGCTTTTTCCAGCATTACCGCTGTTAACATCTTCCCCCTTTTCCAGCATTATCTCTTTGTCCCCATCTCACCCATTTTTCACCATTGTCCCCATATCCCCGTTCCCCCTTCCAGTGGTGCCCCTCTCTGTCCCTATCTCCTCCTCCCCTTTCCAGTAGTGCCATCTTTGTGTCCCTATCTCCTTTCCCTCCCATGTGATAATCTTTGAATAACTGTCTATACTTAATGGCTATGATTTCTGAACATGTGGTATCAATAAAGGACAAACTTTTAAATGCCCAGTTGGGTATATATGCTAATCTCAACTTTTTTAAATGTTTCAGACACATCAATGTATTTATTTCCATGATATAACTAAATTCTATTATTCTGTTTCACTGTATTTTAAAATGTAAGCCACACTGAATCCAACTTTGCTTGGGATAACGTGTGATATAAATATATAAAAACAAATACTTTATCCTCCACCTTTCAAGACATTGCCTATCCTGCTGGATAGTGATGGCACAAAGAAAGTAAGTTTGGCTCCCTTGTTAAAGTGGACTAGATAGACTCACTTCCACTCTGGTCAATTAAACCTTCCCCGCCCGCTTTCTCCCCTTCTCCAGGAAACCCCCCCCCAGCGTTGCATCTTTCACCTTCTCTTCTGCCCGTCTTCTCCCTCCTGCGCAGCACCGGGCGATTCAGAGTCAGCCTTCTGCCAGCGTCGGGGCCTCTTCTCAGACGCGTCCCACCTCTGCAGAAAGCAGGAAGTTGCAATAGAGTAGGCGGGACGCGCCTGAGAAGAGGCCCCGACGCTGGCAGAAGGCTGACTCTGAATCACCGGTGCTGCGCAGGAGGGAGAAGACGGGCAGAAGAGATAGGACTCAGGAGGGAACAGAAAATTTTTTTTTATTGGCACAGGGCGCATAGGCGCCATTTTTTCGAAACAGCTGTTTGGGGGAGCGACCGCTCCCCCTGTGCCCCACCTGGCTACGCTTCTGCTTTTATGTCATATCCTCAACCTTTCACTCTTCCACTACGACTGTTCCTGATGCATTCAAACATGCCGTAGTCACACCACTCCTTAAAAAACCTTCCTTGGACCCTACCTTTCCTTCCATCTACCCTATTTTCCTCCTTCCTTTTCTATCCAAGATACTTGAACGTGCTGTTCACCGCCATTGTCTTGACGTTTTTTCATCACAAGCTATTCTTGATCCAATCTGGCTTTCGCCCTCTTCATTCAACTGAAACAGCGCTTGCTAAGGTCTCCAATGACCTGTTCCTGGCCAGATCCAAAGGTTTCTATTCTATCCTCATCCTTCTCGATCTATCTGCTGCTTTTGACACTGTTGATCTCAGCCTACTCTTTGATATGCTGTCCTCACTTGGATTTCAGGGCTCTGTTCTTTCCTGGTTTTCTTCTTATCTCTCCCATCGTACTTTTACTGTTTACTGTGGTGGATCCTCCTCCACTTCTATCCCACTGTCAGTTGGTGTACCTCAGGGATCTGTCCTGGAACTTCTTCTTTTCTCCATTCTATACTTCTTCCCTTGGTACTCTGATCTAATCCAATGGTTTTCAGTATCACCTTTACGCTGATGACTCGATCTACCTCTCCACACCAGAAATCTCAGCAGGAATTCAGGCCAAAGTATCAGCCTGCTTGTCTGACATTGCTGCCTGGATGTCTCACCGCCATCTGAAGCTAAACATGACCAAGACTGAGCTTCTTATCTTTCCTCCTAAACCAACCTCTCTTCTTCCCCATTTTCTGTTTCTGTGGATAACACTCTCATCCTCTCATCAACTCATAACCTTGGTGTCATCTTCGACTGCTAAAATCTGTCATTTCTTTCTCTATATTATCACCAAAATTCGCCCTTCCCTTTCTGAGCACACTACCAGGACCCTTATCCACACTCTTATCACCTCTCGCTTAGACAATTGCAACTTGCTTCTCACAGGTCTCCCACTCAGCCATCAATCTGTTCAAAATTCTGCTGCATGACTTATATTATGCCAGTGTCACTATGCTCACATTAGCCCTCTCCTCAAATCACTTCATTGGCTGCCTATCCGTTTCCGCATATAGTTCAAACTCCTCTTATTGACTTAAAGTGCATTCACTCTACAGCTCCTCAGTACCTCTCCACTCTTATCTCTCCCTACACTCCTCCCCGGGAACTCCGTTCATTGGGTAAATCTCTCTTATCTGCACCCTTCTCCTCCACTGCTAACTCCAGACTCCGCTCCTTTTATCTTGCTGCACCATATGCCTGGAATAGACTCAGTGAGCCAGTATGTCAAGCTCCATCTCTGGCTGTCTTCAAATCTAAGGAGCCCACCTTTTTGATGCTGCTTTTAACTCCTAACCTTTACTCACTTGTTAAGTACCCGTATTTTATCGTTTCCCACCTTAGTAATTCCCTTATCTCTTATTTGTCCTGTTTGTTTGTCCTAATTAGATTGTAAGCTCAGTCGAGCAGGGACTGTCTCTTCATGTTCAAATGTACATTGCTGCGTACGTCTTGTAGCGCTATAGAAATAAGTAGTATGGGGTGGCTGTTGGTATCTGTTTCACATGCCCTGGCTGGGCTGACTCTGGAGGGCCATATCAAGGCTCATAATATCAGAGTTATTTCTGCGTCAGTAGCCCACTTGAGATTAGCCTCTATTGAAGAGGTTTGCAAGACTGCAACGTGGTCTTCAGTCCACACATTCACATCCCACTACTGCCTTGATGTGTCAGCTGGTTTGATGAGAAAGTCCTACAGAATTTGTTTGGGGTCTAGAATCCAACTCCACCCTCCTAGGCCCATTTTATTCTGGTCCAGGCTGCATCCTCACAACCAGTGTGTATATAGGTTCAGGTTAATTGACTTCATAGGCCTCACCATTGTGAGCCCCTATTGTCCCAATGTTGTTTTCAGTGAGCTTGGTAGGCTAGGGATTCCCACATGTGAGATTGATATGCCTGCTTCTCCTTGGAGAAAGGAAAGTTACTTATCTGTAGCAGGTGGTGGTAGAGGACAGTAGGCCAATTAGTCTCACCCTCCCTCCTCCCCTAGGAGTTGGATTTATTATTAGCTATGTTATAATACTATTGGTGCCGTGCTTGTGGCTCGTCGGGAAGGCATCTGTTCATGCATGGTGAGAGTGCTGCCTCAAACTCTTAAAGGGAAAGTATTCTAGGCAGCGTTTCCACACCAGGCTCCATGGATGATGTCACCCACATCCTATATAATAATTTGCACCTCCAACATTCTACGTCTGGATGCCTGGGTTCGTAACATCCATTCCCACTCATTGCCCCGCCCTCGCGTCAAAACGTAATGACGTCAGAGGGCGGAACAATGAGGGGGGTTGATGTCAGGAGGAGGGAAGAAGGAAGGGGAGGGCAGGGCAGAGGAGAATTGATGGACATGGATGGAATGGGAGGACAGTCATAGGCGCCCCATATAAGAGGCTTGGGGAGGCTAAGCCTCCCCAGCCCAACCGTGACCTTCCCCTGGCTGCTGCCCCCTCTCCCGAACGCAGGGCTGCATGGCGCAGCCAGGCAGCTCTCAGACGGTCCCTCTGCTCCTTCCCACCCTCAGTTCCCCGATCAACAGCCCTCCTCTCCATTCCTTCCCCCCTTTGCGCGTGTTTAACCCTTTTACTTTCAGGCGCAGCGATGGCAGTGAAGAGGACAACACAGCGGGCTCGCCTCCAGCTTCTCCCTTCCCTCACATAGTGTCTCGCCTTCTGCAATGATGCATTTCCTGTTTCTGTGAGGGCGGGACACTGTGTGAGGGAAGGGAGAAGCTGTGTTGTCCTCTTCACTGCTGTCGCTGCGCCTGAAAGTAAAAAGGTTAAACGCGTGGCGGGGGAGGAACGGAGAGTAGGGCTGTCAGGGAGCTGAGGGAGGGCAGGGAGAATCGCTGGACATGGATGGAAGGGCAGGGGGAGAGAAGAGATGGCTGGAAATGGAGAGAAGGGCAGGGGGAGAAGATATCGCTGGACAAGAGAGGAGGGGAGGGGAGGGCAGGGGGAGAGAAGAGATCGCTGGACAGGAGGGGAGGGCAGGGGAAAGGAGAATTGCTGGACATGGATGGATGGAGGAGAGGGCAGGGGAGAGAGTAGAACTGCTGGACATGGATAGAGGGGAGGGGAGGGCAGGGGAGAGAGGAGAATTGCTGGACATGGATGGATGGAAAGGGCAAGGGAGAGAGCAAATTTGCTGGATATGGATGGATGGAGGAGAGGGCAGGGGAGAATGTAGAATTGCTGGACGTGGATGGATGAATGGGGGCAGGGGAGAGAGGAAATTTGCTGGATATGGGTGGATGGAGGAGAGGGCAGGGGTGAGAGGAGAATTGCTGAACATGGATGGATGAATGGAGGGGGCAGGGGGGAGAGGAAATTTGCTGGATATGGGTGGATGGAGGAGAGGGCAGGGGAGAATGGAGAGTTCCTGAACATGGATGGAGGGGAGGGGAGGGCAGGGGTGAGAGGAGAATTGCTGAACATGGATGGATGAATGAAGGGGGCAGGGGGGAGAGGAAATTTGCTGGACATGAGTGGATGGAGGAGAGGGCAGGGGAGAATGGAGAGTTGCTGGATGTGGATGGATGGAGGAGGGGGCAGGGGAGAATGAAGAGTTTCTGGACATGGATGGATGGAGGGGAGGGAAGTCAGGAAGGAGATGCACATGGATTGAGGGGAGGGGAGAAATGCTGGACATGGATGGAGTCTGTGTACTCTTTATCTTTTAAAAAATACTATAAATAAAAATCACAAAAAAAGACTTCCGGTGGAGCCGTGCAGGAAGATGGCCGCTGTGGAGTGAGCTCCGCCCGACCCCGAACGAGACCCCTGGATCCGCGGGCGCCGGAGCCCCCCCCCTCGGAAGATCGGATGACGGATGGAGGCTGGTACAAGTGAGGGGACTCGGGCAATCCCAACGGCGGCTGCCCAGCAGTAGAAATAAGGCTGGAGGACTCGCAAATGGGCAGCCCAAAATTCAAGATGGCGGCGGTAGGCGCCCGTGAGCGCGGAGACTAGTGCAGCGGGCAGTATATCGGGGCCAGTGCAAGATCCAATGGCAGAAGATCGGGGATCACTCAGAAGCCAGACTGAAGAGCAAAAACGGAGGGTGGAGGAGACCAGTCGAAGGTGAGAGAGACAAGGCCGGTCCTTTTCCTCCTTTCCCCTTCCCTCAACCCACATGGAGTAGATCGGCGGCAGTCCAGAGAGCTGGGGGAGCCAGAGGCAGAGAATGCAGAGAGCAGCAGAGCCCAGGACTGAAAACGAAGGGAGAGCCGCGTGGAAGTCAGCTTAACCCCCCCCCCCCCCCCTTCACCTATATGGCAGGAAGTTACAGCTGGAAGGGCTAAAGTGAGCAAACTTACAGAAGAGCAAGAGGAGCTGAAGTCAGGACAGGAGGCTGTATCAGGCCCAGAGGGCTTGTGCGAACAAAGCTTGCAAAGAACAGAATGCTAGAAGGAACTGAGAATTGGGGACCTAGAGTTGTAGCTTGAGGTGAGAAGGACAAAGGCAATTGCCTAATTACCCTAACATTTACTGAATAACTACAGCAGAGGAGGGGAGGGTTAAACAAAATGCCGCCGAAAAAGAGCTTGGATAAATACCGGTTTGTGGCGGACCAGGGGGGGAGGACGAAGCACGAATCGGTGGAAAATCATCAAGGAGCGGAGAAGATGGCTGTTATCTCCTCGGACTCGGAAGATGAACCCCAAAGAGAGACAAGCAAAAAATACTGAGGAAATCACCAAAGCAGAAGTGGTGGGCTGGTTTAAAGAGCTGAAATCGGAACTGGAAGGGGTCCGAAGGGATATCTAAACTTCGCTTCGAGAGATACGCACGGAGGTAAAGGACCTGGGCACACGAGTAGAGGACGCAGAAGAGAAAATAGAATTCAGGCGGCTGACCAGAAAAGAAAGGTGGAGGTCCATGGGGTCTCTACAGAAATCCAGATGTTAAGAGAGCAGGTGGAAGACCTGGAGAACAGATCCCGCCGCAACAATTTGAGGTTCAAAGGAATTCCAGAACTGGGCATTTTTACCAACTGCGATGTGGTAATTAAAGAACTGTGTCAATATATCTTGAACCCGGAGGGGGAGCAAAGGGAAATCCGCTTGCAACGTGTACATCGCAGTGCGGGCCCCCCACGAGGCTCAACCCCGAGAGACATCGCTTGCTTTTTGGACTTTCCAACTAAGGAATTGATATTGGCAAAAGCGAGACAGAAGAAGGTGATAAACTGGAAAAACTGTAAGATCGGAGTATATCAAGATTTGGGGGGAGCCACATTGCAGAAGAGTAGAGAAGAATGGGAGAAGTGACGACCTTCATGAGAGCAAAAGGAATCCTATATCGGTGGCTTTTTCCCTTCGCCATCTGGTTAACAGTAGCGGGAAAGTCAAGGAAAGTGAAGACACCGGCGGAGGCGTGGGAGGTGTTGAAACAGTTGGGATGTGAAGGTCTTCCAGTCCAAGAGCAACAGGGAGCGGAGATGACGGAACCCAGAGCAGACTCGGCATGGCAGATGGTGACTAGCCGAGGAAAGAAGAATGATAGAGGAGTATCCTGAGGGCATATGTGCATTGGAACAGTGAGAAGCCTAATGAACAGTATGCATAAGATGTACGTGGGAGTGGGGGGGGGGGGGGAGTTGGAGGGAGGGGGGGTCTCGAGGGTCGGGAAGGGGAGTGGGGCTTTGAATGAAAATGTACAAATGAAGGGAGGGAGAGGGGGATATGGAGGGGTCTGGATGCTTGGGGGATATGGGGGTCTCGGGGGAACGGCGGAGCCTCTTCTCTGACTGACTGTAGCAGAAATGTCGGGGAGGGGGAAGGGAAGGGGGGAGTTAGGGAGGGGGAGGAAGGAGAAACTAGGGGGAGGGGGAAGGCCTAAAAGTGGGATCCTGGAATGTTAACAGACTCAACCCTGGGAAGAGAGCGAGGGTCATGAAAGACATAAATAGAGTGGGGTGCGAAGTACTATTTTTGCAAGAGACACATTTGAGACCCAGACATGGATATCTGCTCCGCACACAGGCATATACTGAAGTGGTGACACACCAAGAGGCAGGAGGGAAGAAAAAAGGGGGAGTAGTTATACTGATTAGGCAGACCTCTGGACTGACTATCACAAAAGAATTCAAGGACACAACAGGGAGATGCGTGGCTATAAGGGGAATGATACAGGGGAAGGAGGTAACACTGGTTAATATCTATGCCCCAAATATGGGACAGAGGGAGCTTTTCCACACATTATGGGAGGAACTCCAAGGATTTATAGGAGGGCAGGCAATTGTGGGAGGTGACTTCAACATAGCACCAGATGCGCGATTGGACCATTCGGGAGGAGGAGGATACCAATCAGGGCTGGGGAGGAAGGCACTGCGTAAATGTTTGAGTCACATGGAGCTAGTGGATAGCTGAAGGTTGCTAAAGGGCACACAAAGGGGATATACGTTCTACTCCCATGCGGCAAACTCATATACCAGAATAGACGGGTTGTGGGTACATAGGAATTGGGCCCCCAGGATAATGGAGACTGAGATTGAACCGATTTCCATCTCAGACCATGCGATTGTGTGGATCAGATTACAGGGATGGGGATATAGAAAGAAGAACACTAGGTGGAAACTTAATGAATCTCTTCTGGGAGAGGAACAAGTGAGGGAAGAGGTGCAGGCCAGTATACAGGAGTATTGGAGGGTTAATGACACAGGGGAACTGGGGGATGGGGTCTTGTGGGATGCTATGAAGGCCATGGTAAGGGGAATACTAATCAAATGGGGAGCTAGGAAAAAAAGAGAGAGGGGACAGAAAACGATGGCTTTGCGGAGTTTGCGGGAACGATTAAGTAAATTGGAAAGAACCCACCAGAGAAATCCATCACCAAGAGTATGGGAGGAGCTTAAGAAAATAAGGGGAGAATTGGTACAGGGTCAGATGGAAGAGGTAGAATACACGAGAACACGTCTCAAACAGCAGTTCTTCGAATTTGCAAATAAATCTAGTGCTATGTTAGCTAGAAGCCTGAGAATAAAAAGGGTAAAGTCGAAGATACAAAAAATTAAGGATGGGAAAGGGGGGGTGGGCCCACACAGACGAGGGCATAGAAGAGGGATTTCTTAGATATTATAAGGAATTATATAGAGCTCCCGAGGGGGTGCAGCATGAAATCCTAGCTCAGTATTTAGACCAGATCCCATTGCAGAGACTGAGTGAAGAGGAGCGTCAAAGGATGGAGGAACCAATAGGACAGGGGGAAATAAAAGGGGTTATTATAAAACTCCCCAATGGTAAGGCCCCAGGGCTGGATGGGTTCACAGCACGGTTCTACAAAACCTTTGAGAGTGTCACGTCTGTGGCCGTGACCACCCTCAGACTTACCTTATTCCTGGGAGTCAGCTTCCTAGCTGGCTCCTGTTTCTTCTGTCTGTCCTTTCTGAGCTAGCTCTGGCTCCCTGTTGCTGGCTACATCCAGCAGCATGACACTAATTGCTTCACTATACTGCACCTGTGGGTGTTGCCTGGGTTAGCTCTCTCTCTTTCTCTCTCTCTCTCTCTCTCTCTCTGTGTGCTGGCTGCTTCGAGCATGGCTCTAATTGCTTCACTACACTACACCTGGGTGTGGGAAGCCTCTCTGTGTTTCACTGTGCTTTCTGCCTGCTCCTAGGTTTGTGCCTGAACAGCCTCCGTAGTTACTTAGAGATTGCTGCAGCTGCGCCTCTGGTGTTGAAGGGCTTTATTAAGCACTTAGAGACTGCAGCCTTTGCATCGTCTAAGGTCTCTGGTATGTTAGAGTGCTCTGTACACTGCTACCTTGTCCAGTTCAGTGTGAGTTTCTAGCTTGTTACTAGTAGCTTGGGCATAGCTTTTCTGGTTAGCTTGTGTACAGCTTTACTAGTCTTCTTGTGTTTAGCTTTCTGGTTTCCCGTGTGTGTTTTCCTTTGCTTCTGGAGCTTCAGCCCTAGTCCTGTCTGCTGCCAGTACTCCTTGCTACTGGAGCTCCAGCCATAGTCTTGCTCCGTGATCTGACCATTGCCTGAATCTGACTACTCTCTGCCCGCTGTCTGACCTGACTACTGCCTGTACCCAGATATTCTCTGCTTTGCTTGCTCCTTGACCTGACCATTGCCTGAATCTGACTACTCTCTGCCCGCTGTCTGTCCTGACTACTGTCTGTACCCAGATATTCTCTGCTTGCTGCTCGACCTGACCATTGCCTGAACCCTGATACTTGCTGCCTGCTGCCTGACTCGACTACTGCCTGAACCCCAATACCTGCTGCCTGCTGCCTGACCAGACTACTGCCTGAATCCCGATACTTGCTGCCTGTTGCCTGAACCCGGATATTCTCTGCCTGCGGCCAGACCTATTGCCGGAACCTGAACATTCCCTGCCTGTCTGCCTTACTTTCGCCTAGGTGCCTGGGGGCACTTCTGTATCCTGATTACTGTTGTTCCGGCTTGCTAGTTCCAGTTCCGGTTTTCCTGTAAGCTCTGCCAGCTGCCCGAACCTGAGGGCTCAACCCTCGGGGAACGGTGGCTAAGCGTAGGTGAAGCCTAGGTCCAGTGTGTTCCTGTCCAGCAGGTTCCGGTCCTGTGTGTACCAGTCCAGTGGGTTCCTGTCCGGTGCGTTCCAGTCCTGTGTATTCCTGTGCAGAACTCCAGTCCAGCCTTGTCTCTGCTTTGGAGGTGACCTTGCCTGCCAGTGCCGCTCCACGGTAGTGGTCCAAGGACTCACAAACCCAGTGCTTCCAGGGAAGAAGCCTGACAGAATGCCAAGGCTCTCGAGAACATGACAGAGAGTTTGATCAGCCCGCTGTTGATGAGGGTGGGTAATGGGGTCTTGGAGGGAGAGCTCCTCCCGAGCTCTATGATGGAAGCGGGGGTGACCATTCTGCCCAAACCCGGGAAAGACCCAATGGTCTGTGGATCATATAGGTCCATTTCACTATTGAATGTGGACCCAAAGATTATAGCAAAAGTATTGGCCAACAGACTTTGGCAGAGTGTTGCCTAAATTAATACACCCGGACCAAGCCGGTTTTGTACCAGGGAGGCAAGTGGGAGATAACATCAGAAGAACACTGCACCTGCTGTGGGAGGCCCAAAAAACGGAGTCGCGGTTGGCCATTCTATCGATGGACGCTGAAAAGGCATTTGATAGGGTAAATTGGGAATTCCTGCAGGAGGTGTTGGGTAGAGTGGGACTTGGAAGCCATTTCATTTTATGGGTTGAAGTGTTGTATAGGGACCCTAGAGCATGTTTGAGCATAAATGGGAGCTATTCCCCCTTCTTCCCGATAGGTAGCGGTACCAGGCAGGGCTGCCCGCTATCCCCGCTCCTGTTTGCCCTATATATAGAACCGTTGGCAGTAATGATCCGAGAACATCCGGGGGTGAGGGGACTGAGGGTAGGAGATCAGGAACATCGCATAGCACTATTTGCGGATGACATGTTGCTCTATGTGAAAGATCCGGGAGTAACATTGCTGGTAATATTGGGGATATTTGAGGAATATGAGAAATATGCCGGACTCAGGATAAACAGAGATACAAGTGAGATAATGGGAATTTCATTAATGGAGGAGGAGGAGGCAGAGAAAGGTATAAGTTTAAGTGGATGAGTCAGAAAATTCGGTATTTGGGGATCCAGATGTCTGGGGATCTGGAGAGGATCTTCCCTTTAAATTATGGGCGCCTACAAGACCAAATAAAAAATCATATGTTGAGATGGAAAAACAAATGGCTGTCCTGGTGCGGGAGAATGGCTGTGGTTAAAATGAACGTGATGCCGCGTATTCTATTTCTTTTTCAGACACTGCCGGTGGCGGTGCCGAAGCTATTCCTTAAGAGACTACAGAGTTCCATAATGAACTTCATATGGGGAAATAGGAGACCGCAGCTAGCACAGAGGGTATTGGGGGGGGGGGGGAGAGCGATACCTAACCTACAGTGGTATTATTGGGGAGCTCAAATGAAAATGCTCTTAGATTGGGAGAGGGGAGCGGAGAAACCAGCGGTTCAAGTGGAGCAAGCATATTGGCCACAAAGAACCTTGAGGTCATGGTTGTGGACCGGAGAGCATAGGGAAGGGGCAAAGAGAGGGTATTAGCCCCTTTCTGAGACAGTTGATGGATGGATGTGGTGGGCTGCGGAGACGATGGGGGCAACTGACGGGAGTGTCCTCTCTGGCTCACATTAGATGGGAACCCAAATTTAGAGCAGGTAGGGAAAACGCTACATTTGTGAGATGGGAACAGAGGGGAGTGGTAAGGTTTAGAGATGTGCTGCATGGGAGTGGAATGTGTACTTTTGAGGAGGTGCGAGAGAGGCATGGGATCCCAGAGGGAGACAGATTTACACATATACAACTAACCCATTTCATGGGAAAACAGAGATGGAGGGGAGGGATACCCCGGGAGAGAGAGACTATGATAAAATGAGAAGAACGGTAAAAAAAAAACATAGGGGGGCAACTGAGAGAGTAAAAACTGTACAACAGGCGTGGACGCTGTTCAAAAATACCATCCTGGAGGCCCAGGCCATACATATTCCGCGAATTAGAAAAGAAAGACGGAAGTCCAAAAGACACCCGGCCTGGTTGAAAAGTGAGGTGAAGGAAGCTATTAGGGCTAAAAGAAACGCCTTCAGAAAATGGAAGAAGGAACCGTCTGAAAATAACAAGAAACAGCATAAGAAGTGTCAAAGCAAATGCAAGGCGCAGATTAAGAAGGCCAAGAGGGAGTATGAAAAAAAGATAGCATTAGAGGCAAAAAAACATAGTAAAAATGTTTTTCGGTATATTAAAAGCAGGAAGCCGGCAAAAGAATCGGTTGGGCCGCTGGATGACCGAGGGGTAAAAGGGGCGATCAAGGAAGACAAAGACGTAGCAGAGAGACTGAATGAATTCTTTGCTTCGGTCTTCACCGAGGAAGATTTGGGTGGGATACCGGTGTCGGAAATGGTTTTTCAAGCGGACGAGTCGGAGAAACTTACTGACTTCACGGTAAACCTGGAGGACGTAATGGGGCAGTTCGGCAAACTGAAGAGTAGCAAATCTCCTGGACCGGATGGTATTCATCCTAGAGTACTGATAGAACTGAAAAACGAGCTTGCGGAGCTACTGCTAGTGATATGCAACTTATCCTTAAAATCGAGCGTGGTACCGGAAGATTGGAAGGTGGCCAATGTAACGCCCATTTTTAAAAAAGGCTCCAGGGGAGATCCGGGAAATTATAGACCGGTGAGTCTGACGTCGGTGCCGGGGAAAATGGTAGAGGCTATTATTAAAAACAAAATTACAGAGCACATCCGAGGACATGGATTACTGAGACCGAGTCAGCATGGCTTTTGTGTGGGGAAATCTTGCCTGACCAATTTACTTCACTTCTTTGAAGGAGTGAACAAACATGTGGACAAAGGGGAGTCGGTTGATATTGTGTATCTGGATTTTCAAAAGGCGTTTGACAAGGTACCTCAGGAAAGGCTATAGAGGAAATTGGAGGGTCATGGGATAGGAGGAAATGTCCTATTGTGGATTAAAAACTGGTTGAAGGATAGGAAACAGAGAGTGGGGTTAAATGGGCAGTATTCACAATGGAGAAGGGTAGTTAGTGGGGTTCCTCAGGGGTCCGTGCTAGGACCGCTGCTTTTTAATATATTTATAAATGATTTAGAGATGGGAGTAACTAGCGAGGTAATTAAATTTGCTGATGACACAAAGTTATTCAAAGTCGTTAAATCGCGACAGGATTGTGAAAAATTACAAGAGGACCTTACGAGACTGGGAGACTGGGTGGCTAAATGGCAGATGATGTTTAATGTGAGCAAGTGCAAGGTGATGCATGTGGGAAAAAAGAACCCGAATTATAGCTACGTCATGCAAGGTTCCACGTTAGGAGTTACGGACCAAGAAAGGGATCTGGGTGTCGTCGTCGATAACACACTGAAACCTTCTGCTCAGTGTGCTGCTGCGGCTAAGAAAGCGAATAGAATGTTGGGTATTATTAGGAAAGGTATGGAAAACAGGTGTGAGGATGTTATAATGCCGTTGTATCGCTCCATGGTGCGACCGCACCTTGAGTATTGTGTTCAATTCTGGTCGCCGCATCTCAAGAAAGATATAGTAGAATTGGAAAAGGTGCAGCGAAGGGCGACTAAAATGATTGCGGGGATGGGACGACTTCCCTATGAAGAAAGACTAAGGAGGCTAGGGCTATACAGCTTGGAGAAGAGACGGCTGAGGGGAGACATGATAGAGGTATATAAAATAATGAGTGAAGTGGAACAGGTGGATGTGAAGTGTCTGTTCACGCTTTCCAAAAATACTAGGACTAGGGGGCATGCGATGAAACTACAGTGTAGTAAATTTAAAACAAATCGGAGAAAGTTTTTCTTCACCCAACGTGTAATTAAACTCTGGAATTCGTTGCCGGAGAAAGTGGTGAAGGCGGTTAGCTTAGCAGAGTTTAAAAAGGGGTTGGACGGATTCCTAAAGGACAAGTCCATAAACCGCTACTAAACGGACTTGGAAAAATCCAAAATTCCAGGAATAACATGTATAGAATGTTTGTACGTTTGGGAAGCTTGCCAGGTGCCCTTGGCCTGGATTGGCCGCTGTCGTGGACAGGATGCTGGGCTCAATGGACCCTTGGTCTTTTCCCAGTATGGCATTGTTGGAATGTAATTGTATTTTACATGCATTGCCTGTCACCTATTATTTCTCTGTGATTACTCTGTGACCTCTGATGTGAATTACTTAGAGAGGTCACACAGCTATGCAACTTCCTGTGGGGGTTAGATGCAGCAGATGCAGCACATGGAGCACATGGAGCTCATGATCTCTCCTAACCTGAGAGGATCTATGGTGGTGTGAGCATCCATTACCATCTAAGCACATGGAAGGAGCTGATAATACAAATGTATAGTAATATGTATATATAAGCCTGTCTGATTATAATCTAACTACAAACTGTGAGTAAACAGATGTTTTGTTACTTCAACTTTAAAGTGACTCAGCAGTGAATTATTCAGGGGTGAATGAGAGAGAGATGAAGAAAGAAATTAACATTTCTAAAGCTGAAGCTGTGTGTACTAAAATCTGCTAATTATTTACTACAAATAATCCAACAAAAGGGTTATGGGCCCAGGGCCAGGAATTGAAAAAAAGAAGAGAAATATTACCAGGCAAAAAAAAAAAGGCCACATTTTTCTCTTAAGTTTTAAAGGAAAGATTCAGTCTGTCTCTCTCTCCCCCCACACAGCAGACAGAAGGCTAAGAAAATGGCTGAGGGAAGAAATTCACCATTGTTCTATTCTCTCAAGGTGCCTAAATTAACTGAGTTTAATTATCGGCAGTGGGAATTAAGATTCATATGTCTCCTTCGAGCAAAAGGATTAAATATATGCTTAGACCAAGACAGAACAGCTGAAAATATGGCTGAATGGGACAATGCAAACTATTATGTGAAGTGCATGCTTTTGGAAGCTCTCTCAGAGAAACAAGCCATATTAGTGGAGGGAAAAGATACACCAAAGGACATTTTACATAAACTGAGAACTATGTATGCAACTACATATGCAAAGCAGCAACCAATTTGGTTGGCAGAGTTGAATGAAACCAAATTAAGGGATAAAAGTAAATGTAATGATCACATTATGCATCTTATGTCTTCATTTCAAAAGCTAGAACTTTCTGGAATTCCCATGTGTGATGCATTGAAAAGAGCATTTCTTTTTACCTCACTATCAAAGAAGTTTGATGTTTTTAGGTCTGTAAATGAGGCCATTGAAGGGCAATCTTTTGAACAGGCAACATCAAAACTAAGGCAGGAATGCATAATAAATGATTCTGAGGAGATGTGTTCTCAAAGCAAGTCAGAGAGAAATGAAACAAATTTCTTGGCAAAGAACAGAGGAAGGCGGAGCTATGGGAAAACTCCACCCAAGGGCAAGCTGATTTGCTACTCATGTGGAAAGGAGGGACATGTATCTAAATGGTGTAAGGAAACACAAAACACTCCCTCTAGCTCACCTAAGCCAATGGAACTAAAGAATTTTCAAACCAGGAAATGTATGAAGGACAAAGATAAAAACAAGGGCTTTCTAATGGCAGAAAAATCTTTGACTATGGTAAATAATAATTCAAATGAAAGTACTTGGATTTTGGATTCAGGGAACACATGCCATTTAACCAATTGTAAGAATTTCTTTCAGGAAATGTGTCCAGAGGAAGGTATTCTTAAAACTGCAAACGCAGGGACTGCTAAGATCCAAGCAAAAGGTATTGGATTCTTAAAATGCAAAGTGTCTAATGAAGTTAAAGAAATTCCTGTAAGTGATGTCTTGTATATTCCCCAAGCAGTTTGCAATATGCTTAGTGTATCTACATTAGATAAGAAGGGATTTGCGATTCATTTTGAAAACAGTAAGTGCACAATCTCTAAAAATGATGAAGTGTATGCTGAAGCTTTTATGCATAATGATGTTTATAAGCTGAACATTTCAGGTGAAGCCTCACATATGGCGCAAGTAAGGAAGAATGATGGTAAATGTAGTCCGGAAATCTGGCACCGCCGCCTGGGACATCGTGATTTTAAGGTGATCCAGGATCTTTACAGTAAGCAACTGGCCACCGGCATTCAGATAAGTGCAGATGCTGGTAAAATGGAGAAATGCATAGACTGTGTTACTCAAAAAGGTGTGAGACCCTCATTTCCTGCATACACAGGAAATAGGAGTAATAAAGTACTGGACTTAATACACAGTGACTTATGTGGACCGTTTAATATCCCATCATTGGGAAATAACAGATTTGTGCTAATATTCTTGGATGATTTCTCTAGATATTGTGTGGCCTATTTGCTGAAAGAAAAAAGTCAAGTCACAGACATGCTGAAGAAATACGTAGCCATGGTGAGCAATAAATTTGAAAGAAAACCAAAGGTTCTTCAGACCGACAATGGTGGTGAGTTCACTTCACAAAGCATGCGCACATTTCTAGAACAAGAAGGCATTCAGCATATCACAACAGTAGCTTATACACCAGAGCAAAATTCTGTTGCAGAGAGAAAATTTAGGTCACTTGTGGAAATGACCAGATGTATGCTGTCAGATAGCAATCTCCCTAAAAGACTATGGGGGGAAGCCATTCTCACAGCAGTGTACCTACAAAACAGAATGCCAACTAAAGGCGCTGAGCGCACACCACATGAGACATGGCATGGTAGGAAGCCAAACCTGTCACACATAAGAACATTTGGAAGTACAGCATATGCTCATGTACCAAAGCAAAGAAGGCATAAGCTGGATTCCACAACAGAAAGGGGCATTTTAGTTGGCTATACTCCAGGACACAAAGGATATAGAATTTTGAATCTGAAAACTGGCATTGTTGGCATAAGACATGTTACATATTTTGATGAAAACAAAAGGGTTGATAAAGGCTGGATTATCCCAGATGAGCCTGATCATCCAGAATATGAAACTAGAACCATAATAGACATGCCAGTGTATATAAATGCCATACCAAGGCAGATGTCTGAAAGCAACTCACCTGTATCTAACGAGGAACAGGCAGAGGAAGCAGACACAGAAAGGATCATTGAAGAAGACAGTACAGTTGGAGAAGGGGAATCAATTGGAGAAGAACTCTCAGATTTAGAGGATGCGGAAAGGTCAGACCAACCTGTTGTCAGACGCTCATCCAGGGAAAACAAAGGTGTTCCACCCCCAAGACTGTCTTACCTAACAAAGTCAGCAGAAGCTCAAGAGCCCTTAACATGGGATGAGATTGAGAAAATGCCAGCAGAAGAAGCTGCTGAATGGCATAAAGCTGCACAAGAAGAAATTGATGCATTGGATAAAAATAATACTTGGATTCTTACAAAATTACCTCCTGGCAAGAAAGCTATAGGATGCAAATGGGTATTCAAGTTAAAAAGGAATGCACAAGGAAAAGTGGAAAGGTATAAAGCCAGATTAGTGGCAAAGGGATATCTTCAAAAATATGGAGAAGATTTTGATGAAGTGTTTGCACCTGTAGTGAAACACACGACAATTAGAACACTTCTGAGCATTGCAGTCTCAAAAGGCATGCAAGTCAACCACATTGATGTGAAAACAGCATTTCTTCACGGAGATATAACTGAAGACTTGTACATGGAACAGCCAACAGGTTTCATAAATACAAAACAAAGACAGCTAGTGTGTAAATTAAACAAAGGTCTTTGTGGATTAAAGCAAAGTGCAGAATGTTGGAATGAAAAATTGCATGAAATATTGACAAATTTAGAATTTAAGCAAGGTGAAGCAGATAAATGCTTGTACACTAGGTGCAGAAATGGACAATATGCATACATTTTAGCTTTTGTTGATGATCTGCTCATTGCAAGCAAAAGTGAGCAAGAGTACAAGGGCATTGTAAAGTGTTTAAACCACAATGTTGAGATAAAAGAACTTGGTAATGTGTCATACTATCTTGGTATAGAAATTGAGAAACAAAATGATGGTTCTTATCTTCTAAGCCAGAAGCAGAAAATAAATGAGCTTATTGAAAGTTTAGGTATGCAAGATGCCCAAGTTGTAAGCACTCCCATGATCACTGATTTTCTGAAGGATGAAACAGTAAGAGAACCTTTACCAGATAACATCCAATATAGATCAGCCATAGGTAAGCTTTTATATCTAGCTACCACATACAGGGCTGATATAGCAAATGCAGTAGGAATTTTGAGCAGAAGGGTCAGCTCACCTACCAAATCAGATTGGACTGCAGTTAAAAGGATGGTAAGGTATTTAAAGGGTACCATTGATTGTAAATTAAAGATTTCAGCCAATAGTAATCCAAAACTAATATGTTACTGTGATTCAGATTGGGCAGGGGATCATTCTGATTATAAATCCACAAGTGGATATGTGTTTATGTATGGAAATGTACAAATTTCATGGGCCAGTCATAAACAAAGTATTGTGAGTTTGTCTTCTACAGAAGCTGAATACGTGGCCGCATCGGAAGCGTGCAGAGAACTGATGTGGATTGAAAAACTTTTGCTGGATTTTGGAATAGCTGAAAAGAGACCAATCCAGATAATGGAAGATAATCAGAGCTGCATCCGACTGTCACAGAATGACAAGGTTCAGTCACGCACCAAGCACATCGCAACGAAATACCACAACGTGCGAGAGTTGGCGAAAGAAGGGGTCATCAGTCTACACTATTGTCACACCAGTGAGATGACAGCTGACATCATGACCAAACCGTTACCCAGAGAACATTTTGTGAATCTGCGTATAAAGCTTGGACTTTGTATGAATAAATAATTGCATGACAGTTATGCATGAGAAGGGGTTTGTTGGAATGTAATTGTATTTTACATGCATTGCCTGTCACCTATTATTTCTCTGTGATTACTCTGTGACCTCTGATGTGAATTACTTAGAGAGGTCACACAGCTATGCAACTTCCTGTGGGGGTTAGATGCAGCAGATGCAGCACATGGAGCACATGGAGCTCATGATCTCTCCTAACCTGAGAGGATCTATGGTGGTGTGAGCATCCATTACCATCTAAGCACATGGAAGGAGCTGATAATACAAATGTATAGTAATATGTATATATAAGCCTGTCTGATTATAATCTAACTACAAACTGTGAGTAAACAGATGTTTTGTTACTTCAACTTTAAGTGACTCAGCAGTGAATTATTCAGGGGTGAATGAGAGAGAGATGAAGAAAGAAATTAACATTTCTAAAGCTGAAGCTGTGTGTACTAAAATCTGCTAATTATTTACTACAAATAATCCAACAGGCATTACTTATGTACTTAATCTGTGGACATTGTTGGGGAAGGTCCCAAAAACAATCTCGGTGGTATACCGATTTATCCAAGGGGATGAAGACCGGGCATACCCATTCCAAGAAGTGTGGGAAAGGGATTTGCAATATCAATTTACGGAGCAGGAATGGGAAAACATATGTGGGGAAGTACAGAAAGCGTCTGTCTGTGTGTTAATACAGGAGAATGCCTATAAAGTCCTCTCGCGGTGGTACTACACACCGGAGAGGTTGTAAAAAAATACCCAGGGACATCGGATGGGTGTTGGAGATGCAAAGCACAGACGGGCACATTTCTCCATGTGTGGTGGACATGCCCGGGGGTGGTAACATTTTGGCAAGCAGTGATGAAAGCGTCGGTCCGTATAATGGGGGTATTCCTAGTGTGCAGTCTACGGGTATGCTTATTGGGAATGTACAATGAGCGAGAGGTGTGGGAGGAGAGTAAAATGTTGCGCTGGGGACTGGCAGCAGCTAAGTGCCTTATCGCGCACTGCTGGAAATCAGTGCCCCCCCCCCCCCCCCAGATATAGGGGACTGGAAGATTAAAGTAAGGCAACTGTGGTACATGGAGCAGCTAACGGTATATAGAAGGGAGGGAGAACTCAAACGCAAGAGGGGATGGACAAGGATACAGCATATGATAGAGCATCTCTAAAGGGGGTCAGGCATACATTCTGGGGGGGGGGGGGGGAGGGGGGAGGTCCGACCATTCAACAGTAAAAGATAAATAGAGTAATAAACAAGGGGGAAACACAGGGGATTCCAAGTGTGGAGGGAATTGGACAAGGGAATCAGGTGGGACTAGAGGGAAGAAAATGTGGTTTGTATTTGGAAATATGTGGACAGCCTGCCTGTTGAGATAATGTTCAGAGATAGATAGATTGTTGGATATAAATGTAAGTAATCAAAAAGAAGTAATTAGAAGAAGTAGTTGATTAGTCTGAATGTAAAGATAAAGAACAGAGACAGGCACAAGAATTGATGTTTAATTGATGTTTATTTAAGGATGGAAGTTTACAAATGTAAACATATGATAAAATAAAACAATAAAAAATGTAAAGTTAAAAAAAAAAAATCACAAAAAAAAGAAAGATAAAAAAAAAACATAGATCTTATCTCATACCCCTGGAGCATATTACTCATTATACACCCTTCCCAATTATTACTTATCATGACAGAACATTTCTCCTAACGGTTCCCTTAAAAATATAATCGCCATTACATGATAACCTTGCTAGCACCCATTTCATTTGTGTGAGAAACGGGCCTTTTTTTACTAGTGTGAGACTAATTGGTTGCTGTCCTCTGAGAACATCTGCTACAGGTAAATAACTTTCCTTTTTCTGACTTGGCATTTGTCCAGACTGTTTTGCATAAATGATATTTTATAAATGCACTTTAGTATAATACTCTTTAGCAGTAATATATTTAGCAAAGTTTCTCTGAAGTGTCTCACACAAACTTTCTTTTAATATTACAGGTACTTAATATTTTATTACCCGCGCAACATGTTCTACAAGTGTTGTTCCTTTCTGCCACTTCGACTTATGCTAGCTGGAATGAAGGAGGTGACCAGGACATGGAAAATAGTAAATGGCGTACTGCATGCTAACAGTCGTTTTAGTAATGCTTGGATAATCATGATCGCTATCGGCTGGGTGAGAGGTATGGTAGCATGCAAGGGCTTGTAGCAGACAAACTATCATGTTTAAAACATTTTGGACCCAATATTCAGAAAATGCTAATTTTATTTGTGCCCTATTTTTAGGCAAATTTAGGAGCATAACTTTTTCAGCTGAAAATTCATCTTAATTTAGGAGCTTAAAAGTTAACCCACAGATTCGATATAGATTGCTAACCTCTGCCCCCTACCACCCCCCTGGTGACAAGGGGCTTCAGGGCAAGAAGGAAAGCCTGAGGAGGCTCCAGCAAAGGCACTCACTATGCCTGGCTGAGCTCAGGAGCTCTGTAGCCACCCCTTCAACACATTGGGATTGAGAGTGAAACCAGGAGCTGGAATCCAGCTCAGAGACAGCACAGCAGAGCCCAGCTGGACCCTTGTTTTGTCAGAGACTGCTGTTTAGTGCTGCACCTGACCCACCCTTTTCCACCCCCCCAACACAGCAACTCACAGGACAGGAGGGCTAGATGCCTGCTTTCAATTCCTAACCATCACCAATCTCCTATCTCTCATTCCCACTTCAGTAATTCCTGTTAGTCTGTCCAACTCAGATTGTGGAATATGCTAGTTTATGCTGATTAAGTCTGCCCTGGCTAGATCCTAAGCTGTGCTGAATGGGAAGGCTATTGTGCTGCATGCAGAGTCTAACTTCTTAGGATTTCAGGTTCATTTTTGAAGAATTTGAGGAGGGGCTATCTCTGTTCTACATGTGTGACTGCAAGGCCAAGTGTCTGAATAGGGATCTGTTTGTTAGATTCTGAAATTTTGATAACACATTGTTTTTCAGAGTTGGCAAGACTGTCTGTTCTCCTAATTCCTGGTCTGTGTGCTAAGTTATTTTTCTTCTATACTGGTGTAATATTTTCAATGATGCCATGGCTGGTAAAAGGGGTGTGTCTACTGTGGGGGCGGATCCATAGTGATCCCGCCCCTGGATGGGTAGGGGCGCCGACTAATAGACTGCAGGAGGGCGCTAGAAACCCTAGGGCTGGCACTGGCTGTAAGCTTTCTGTTGGCAATTAATATTTCTTCAGGCCACAGTATTTCATATCAGAGTGTTTTTATTCTAGCAATTTGCTTAGCAATAGTTAAAATATGGCAGAATGCCCCCCTTTTATTTATTTTTTTATTTGTGACATGCTATGGTTTTCTTCTTACTCTGTTCCAATGTGTCATTATGCTCTGAATTCTTTCCGCCAGAAATTCAAAGCCTCCGCCATTCTCTGGCATTCTCATTAAGTCAGCTGACAAGTTTCCTCGGCAGCTTTCTCTCATGCTTTTATACTAATCTGCTTTCTCTTTCAGTTTTCAGTACTAAGTGCAACATTATTACATAGTAACGTAGTAACATAGTAGATGACGGCAGAAAAAGACCTGCATGGTCCATCCAGTCTGCCCAAGACAAACTCATATGTGTATACCTTACCTTGAATTTGTACCTGTCCTTTTCAGGGCACTGACTGTATAAGTCTGGCCAGCAGTATTTCCCGCCTCCCAACCACCAGTCCCGCCTCCCATCATCGGCTCTGGTACAGACCGTATAAGTCTGCCCTACCACCAACCCCTCTTCCCCCCACCTGCTCCGCCACCCAATTTCAGCTAAGCTTCTGAGGATCCATTTCTTATGCACAGGATTCCTTTATGCATATCCCACGCATGTTTGAACTCCGTTACCGTTTTCATCTCCACCACCTCCCAAACGTTATTAGTTTTGTAAAAAAAAAAAACAAGGGAATTAGAAGAGAACTAGTTTGTCTTTCTGGGCTTTTACTGTTGCTAGAACAAGTGTCGGGTGGTTTTCTGCCTTCTTTTTCACTTCCCTTTTAGTCACAGCACTATGGAGCTCTTTCTGTTTAATGTGTTTCTCTTCCTGCTGTGTAACCTGAAGTTAATTACAAGGGAGCAGCCAGGCGTTTTCTTGCTTTCTCAGCTTATAGCGGTTGCTGTGTCATACTTTCATTTTCCTTCTGACATTCAAGTTCTGTCATTTCCTTGTATGTACATGCAGTGTTGGGCAGTAATATTTATTTATTTATTGTGAACATTTATTTCTCCGAGGACAAGCAGGCTGCTTGTTCTCACGACTGGGTTGACGTCCACGGCAGCCCCCACCAACCGGAAGAAAAACTTTGCGGGCGGTCCCACACGCAAGGCACGCCCACCGCGCATGCGCGGCCGTCTTCCCGCCCGTGCGCGACCGTTCCCGCTCAGTTTTTTTGCATTCCGCGCTGGAGAGAGACGTGTTCCCATCTCTCTCTTAGTCAGCCCCGGAAACCGGATTGCAGCCTAGCCCGCGGTTTTTTTCTTGTTCGGTACGCGTTTGCGTTTATTTTCTTTGAAAAAAAAAAAACGAAAAAGAGTTTACTCGTCGTTCTTAGTCGCAAGGGCGCGTCGTCCGCGCGGTCGTTTCTTTCTTTTTCGGGTGTGCTTTTCACCGCCACCATCGACTAGTTTGACTTCGCCGACGTGATTTTTCCGTCGATGTCCTCGAAGGTCCCAAGCGGATTCAAGAAGTGTGGTCGGTGCGGCCGGCAGATCTCGCAGACTGATACTCATGCTTGGTGCCTCCAGTGCCTCGACCCGGAGCATAATTCCAAGACGTGCACCTTGTGTCTCGGCTTAAGGAAGCGGACGCAGCAGGGGCGTACCATTGGGTGGGCCTGGCTGGGCCCAGGCCCACCCAATTTCAGTCCAGGCCCGCCCAGCGCCAGCCCCAGCTCCCATTGCCGGCCACTGCTGCTTTTCCTGTTGAGCAGCAGGGCCGGCGCTACAAAAAGAAGAAGCGCTAACGCTAAGGACAAAAAATGTTTAAAAAAAAAAAAAGCGCGGCACCGGCTGGCACTGTCTAGGCAGCCTTGAGGCATTGGCTGCTGGCTCGCAGTCTCCTCCTGTCTCCTATGTCACTGCCCCTGGAGCGACGCAGGGGCAGTAACGTAAGAGAAATCTGATGCACTGAAAAGCAGCACTTTACCCTGTGTGACAAATGCATCTGATTAGCGTGACTAAATTTTGCTGGGGGAGGGGGGCAGAGAGAAAATTTTGTGCCCACCCACTTTGGGTTTAGGCCCATCCAAAATTGGCAGTCTGGCTACACCACTGGGACGCAGGTGGTGAGTGTAATTCAATAAATTGTCAAACAGGTAACGTGTTTTTATTTTATATTTCTCCTCAAAAAAGACATGAGGCAAGTTCTACGGGACCGTCTTTTTGGAACTTGCGCCGGCCCTTCGATGTTGACCTTGACGGCATCGGTGTCGACGTCCGGGTCTTCGGTGCTGGTACCGATGTCGACGGCGTCGGCGCAGACTATGGGATCGACTCCAGGAGCACAGGTACCTTTGGCCCACCGGCCTGGCGGTGGTGAGCGGCCGCGTGGGCCTTTTGCCCCGGCCACTCCCGCTGCTCAGGGCCATCGGGACCGAACCCTGTCGGATCCGATACCTTGAGGCCGGGGGGGGGGCTCCACCTCCTCCTCGTCTCTTCCGCGGAGCGCCGATGACTGACATCGCAAGAAAGCCAAGAAGCACCGTCATCGGTCACCCACGGCGCACGGGACTGGCAGCTCCGGGACATCGAGGGACGACTCGACGCCCAGGAAGCAGCAGTGCCCCTCGGTCGAAGAGGTGTCGCTGCGTGAGTCCACGGGTATCTCGGTACCGTCTCCTGGACCCGAGCAGCTTCCGGCACCGGTACCCACACTGGCCCCTTTGCCTTTCCCGACAGCGGGCCTTGACGAGTGCCTCCGAGCCATCCTTCCCGGGATCCTGGAAGGGCTGATGTGCCAGGCTCTGCCGGCACCGGGGGTGCTTGCGCCCCTGGCGCCGTTGATGGAGGCGTCGGTGGGCTCTGGCCCGATGCTGAGGCCTCCGACGCCGCTTGCGGCGCCGGTGTCGACCGCCACATAGGTGGAGTCGACGTCGATGGAGGGAGCTTCGTCCCTGCCGGCGCGGGAGTCCATCGCTTAACGCCATTATCGAGGATGTGGTTCCTCGCAGTCGAGACAGGCCCGGTTGAGGTCTGAGCTGAGAGAGCTCATGTCCGACACAGAGGAGGAGGACCCCAGATATTTCTCCTCAGAGGAGTCTGTGGGCCTTCCCTCCGACCCCACTCCTTCACCGGAGAGGAAGCTCTCGCCTCCTGAGAGCCTCTCCTTTGCCTCTTTTGTCAGGTATATCTCCATCAGCATTCCCTTTCCCATGGTTACTATGGATGACCCAAGGGCGGAGATGCTCGAAGTCCTCGACTATCCATCACCACCTAGAGAGTCTTCCACGGTGCCGTTGCACAAAGTCCTTAAGGAGACACTGCTTCGGAACTGGTTGAAGCCACTATCTAATCCCACCATCTCCAAGAAAGCGGAGTCCCAATACAGGATCCACTCAGACCCAGAGTTGATGCGGCCTCAATTGCCTCATGACTTGGCGGTCGTGGACTCTGCTCTCAAGAGGGCACGGAGTTCGAGGGATACCGCCTCGGCGCCCCCTGGGCGGGAGTCTCGCAGTCTGGACTCGTTTGGGAGGAAGGCCTATCAGTTTTCCATGCTCGTGACCAGAATACAATCATACCAGCTCTACACGAGCATCCACATGCGGAACAATGTGCGGCAACTGGCGGACCTGGTCGACAAGCTCCCACCGGAGCAGTCCAGGCCTTTTCAGGAGGTGGTCAGGCAGCTGAAGGCGTGCAGAAAGTTCCTGTCCAGGGGTATCTATGACACCTGTGATGTGGCATCTCGAACTGCGGCCCAAGGTATAGTGATGTGCAGACTCTCCTGGCTGTGTGCCTCTGACCTGGACAACCGCACCCAGCAGCGGCTGGTGGATGTCCCTTGCCGGGGGGATAACATTTTCGGCGAGAAGGTCGAGCAGTTGGTGGACCAACTACACCAGCGGGAAACCGCTCTCGACAAGCTCTCCCACCGGGCGCCTTCAGCATCCACCTCTGCAGGTGGACGTTTTTCCCCGGCCCGGCAGGCTGCACCCTACGCTTACAGCAAGCGTAGGTACACCCAGCCGGCCCGAAGGCCTTCTCAGGCACAGGGACAGTCCCAGCCCGCTCGTTCCCATCAACAACGTGCGCCTAAGCAGCCCCCTGCGCCTCCACAGCAAAAGCAGGGGACGGGCTTTTGACTGGATCCATGGGAACATAGCCGCCATCAAAGTATCCGTGCCGGACGACCTGCCGGTCGGGGGGAGGTTGAAACTTTTTCACCAAAGGTGGCCTCTCATAACCTCCGACCAGTGGGTTCTCCAAATAGTGCAGTGCGGATACACCCTGAATTTGGTCTCCACTCCACCAAATTGTCCACCGGGAGCCCAGTCCTTCAGCTCCCATCACAAGCAGGTACTTGCAGAGGAACTCTCCGCCCTTCTCAGCGCCAATGCGGTCGAGCCCGTGCCACCTGGGCAGGAAGGGCAGGGATTCTATTCCAGGTACTTCCTTGTGGAAAAGAAAACAGGGGGGATGCGCCCCATCCTAGACCTGAGAGGCCTGAACAGGTATCTGGTGCGAGAAAAGTTCAGGATGCTTTCCTTGGGCACCCTTCTCCCCATGATTCAGAAAGTCGATTGGCTTTGTTCCCTGGATTTAAAGGATGCTTATACTCACATCCCGATACTGCCAGCCCACAGACAGTATCTCCGATTCCGTCTGGGGACACGACACTTTCAGTATTGTGTGCTGCCCTTTGTGCTCGCCTCTGCATCACGGGTGTTCACGAAGTGTCTCGTGGTGGTTGCGGCGTACCTACGCAAGCTGGGGGTGCACATGTTCCCATATCTCGACGTTTGGCTGGTGAAGAGCACCTCAGAGGCTGTCGCGCCCCTTACCTGCGCCGCCATGCCCGCTGGGATGCCTCGCTCCGCGAGCAGGGGAGAGCGGGGTATCGCTGGCTGTGGGCGGCGTGGGCGGGGAGTTGTGCCAGCCTCCTGGGCTATGCCGGTTCGCCGCTTCAGCGCAATAGCGGCCGGCGATCGTCGCCGCTGCCAAGATGGCCGGCGCTCTCTAACTAGACAGTCTCTTCCGGGTGCGGGACCTGGGAGCAGAGGGACCGCCCCTTCGGGGCCCGGATTGGCTGGTCGCGGTTGGACTCCGCCTTCTCTCTAGGATCAGCCTATCCAGAGCCCCGGGGCTGGGTGTGGGCTCCTCCTTTCGAACAGCTGATGAGGGTTCTCCAGATGGAGGGGGTTATTTAAGGGCAGACGCTGGCAGAGTTCTTTGCTTCGGCTTCTGCTTGCGGATCCCTGAGTTCTGTGTTTTGGATTGCCTTCCGTTTGCCTTTGAACTACTCTTTGAACCTGGACTTTGCTTTTGCCTGCCGCCTGCCTTTGAACCTCTGATTGAACCTGGACTTTGCTTTTGCCTGCAGCCTGCCTTTGGACCTCTGATTGAACCTGGACTTTGCTTTTGCCTGCAGCCTGCCTTTGAACCTCTGATTGAACCTGGACTTTGCTTTTGCCTGCCGCCTGCCTTTGAACCTCTGATTGAACCTGGACTTTGCTTTTGCCTGCAGCCTGCCTTTGAACCTCTGATTGAACCTGGACTTTGCTTTTGCCTGCAGCCTGCCTTTGAACCTCTGATTGAACCTGGACTTTGCTTTTGCCTGCAGCCTGCCTTTGAACCTCTGATTGAACCTGGACTTTGCTTTTGCCTGCCGCCTGCCTTTTGAACCTCTGATTGAACCTGAACTTTGCTATTGCCTGCCGCCTGCCTTTGTACCACTGATTGAACCTGGACCTTGCTGTTACCTGCCACCTGTCTCGAACCACAGTCCGGGTCTGGACCTTGTCTTTGGTCCTCTGTCTGCCCTAGCCTGTCCTTCTTTGGGGACCTCTGTCCTGACTCTCCAGGTAAGATCAGAACTGTCTGGCTGCCAGACGTTGTTTGGCCCAAGGGCTCACTTTTCGTGACAGAGGCCTGACAGAAAGCCGAAGCCATGAGCTCGCCAGATAAGCCTGATCTAACTGACTTGGCCCAAGCTCTCCAACAGCAACAGGCCCAGCTCAACAGATTGTCTGGAGTACTGCAGGATGTGTGTTCCCAGATGTCAGCGCAGCGAGCACCGGCTCCTGGGGCAAGTAGGACATCCCCACCTCAGCCTGCCTTTCGTTTGCCGGAACCTCCCCGGTTTGACGGCACACCCTCCGCATGCCGCGGATTCTTGAACCAATGTCAGATGCTCTTTGACATGCAACCTGCTTCTTTTCCTACGGACAAACAGAAGATTACCTACATTATTTCATTACTCTCCGGTTCAGCTCTGGCATGGGCTTCACCTCTCTGGGAGCAACAGGATCCTCTCCTTTCGGAACTGGGAGAATTCCTGCGTCGGTTCCGCATGGTCTTCGATGTTCCAGGACGTCCCTCCTCTGCTGCAGGAGAACTACTACGGATCCAGCAAGGAAGCAGTACGGTTGGAGCCTATGCTATCCGATTCCGTACGCTGGCGGCGGAACTCAAATGGAATCAAGAGGCTCTTACGGCCATTTTCTGGCAGGGCTTGAGTGGGCGCATTAAGGACGAGTTAGCCGGCCGTGAAATCCCTAGTACTTTGGACGCTCTCATCTCCCTAAGTACTCGGATTGATGTCCGCTTCCAGGAACGAGCACGAGAACAAGTTGCCTCGCGTCCATCGCGCAGGTTTTCCCCTCAAAGACCACGAACGGTCTCTCCCCAGGAGGCTGCGGTTCCGACTGTGGAGGGATCGGAGGTACCCATGGTGATTGGCAGGCACCAACTGACAGCTGTGGAACGGACCCACCGGAGGGAGAATAAACTATGTATGTACTGCGGGAAACCTGGCCATTTTGTGAAAAGGTGTCCCAACAAACCGGGAAATGCTTAGACCCTAGCCTTGTGAAGGGGGTGGTTTTGGGTCGTCCAGGAACCCTTCCGGATAACTTAATGACAGTACCTATTATCTTACGTTGGCAAGAATACAGGATAAATACCCTCGCCTTGCTGGATTCAGGAGCAGGAGGCAACTTTATTGATGCTAGGCTACTTCAGGGCCTAGGAAGGCCAGTTATTTCCTGTAAACCAGCTCTTCAAGTCACGTCCATTCATGGCTCTACTCTACCACAGCCTATCACTCATCTCACTCTTCCGCTTCGGATGCAGGTGGGCCTTCTTCATCATGAGGAGATACAATTTCTTATTTTACCTCAGGCCATCCATCCGGTAATTCTAGGTATGCCCTGGCTGCGGCTACACGCGCCTTACATAGACTGGCCTTCGGGAGAGATCATCCAATGGAGTGGTCATTGTTTTGAAACTTGTCTTACACCAGTGCACCCTCTTCCCATTAATGTGCCAGCGCTACCTGGAACCCTCCACCCCTGTGATGCTCATCTTCCGAAGAAGTACGAGGACTTTGCTGATGTTTTTGATGTCCGGGAGGCGGATTCCCTCCCACCCCATCGCCCGTTCGATTGTCCCATTGATTTGTTGCCCGGCACTATGCTTCCTCGAGGGCGATTATATGCTTTATCCCGGGATGAATCTGCCGCCATGCGGGACTACATTCAGGATAATCTTCGTAAAGGATTCATCCGGCCATCTTCTTCTCCTGCCGGGGCGGGGTTCTTTTTTGTCTCTAAAAAGGATGGGTCCTTGCGGCCCTGCATTGACTATCGAGGGCTTAACAACATCACAGTCAAGAACCGTTACCCCCTGCCGCTTATCCCGGAGCTTTTTGATCGACTCCAGGGGGCTGTTATTTTTACTAAGCTGGATCTGCGAGGGGCCTACAACTTGATTCGTATCCGTCAGGGGGACGAGTGGAAAACTGCGTTTAACACTCACGACGGCCATTTTGAGTATCGGGTCATGCCTTTTGGACTTTGTAATGCTCCGGCTGTATTTCAGGATTTCATCAACTTCATTTTCCGGGACCTTCTGTATTCTTCAGTCATTGTTTACTTGGACGATATTTTGATCTTCTCTGCTTCGCCCCTGGACCATCCCGGGCATGTCCGCACTGTGCTTCAACGACTCCGGGATCATCGACTGTTTGCCAAGTTGGAGAAGTGTGCATTTCATCAAGCCACTATTCCTTTTTTGGGACATATTATCTCTGCCGTTGGATTACAAATGGATCCTGCTAAACTGCAGGCTATCCGGGACTGGCCTCTCCCCCAGAGTCTCCGAGCCTTACAGCGTTTTCTGGGCTTTGCTAATTACTACAGACAATTCATTCCCCATTATTCGCTCCTCACAGCTCCGTTGACAGCCCTTACTCGGAAGGGGGCGGATGTTCGGCATTGGTCTCCTGCTGCCCTGGAGGCTTTTTCTGCCTTGAAGACGGCTTTCTTGTCTGCATCCGTGCTCCGTAGTCCTGATGTCAGGAAGCCTTTCATCGTGGAGGTCGATGCCTCTGCCTTGGGGGTGGGGGCGGTGCTATCCCAGACAACTTCTTCTGGTAAGAAACATCCTTGTTTTTTTTTTTCTAAGAAATTTTCGCCAGCTGAACGAAATTATACCATCGGGGACAGAGAGCTGCTAGCTCTGAAGCTCGCCTTTCAGGAATGGCGCTACCTACTGGAGGGTGCTGCTCATCCTATAACAGTCATTACTGATCACAAAAATTTGCTTTATTTGCAAGATGCCAAACGCTTGAATCCCCGGCAGGCCCGTTGGTCACTATTTTTTGCTCGTTTTTCCTTTCATTTGGTGTTTCGTCCCGCAGAAAAAAATATACAGGCCGATGCTCTCTCCCGCGCTTTTGATGTACCTGAGGAGCCGGAGGAGCTCTATCCTATGCTCAATCCTGCGTGCCTTTCCCCTATGGTGGGGGCACCCGCCTGTCTCAAGACTCCTGTTCCTGCTCGATCTCGTCGCAAGGTCCTTCAGTGGGGTCATTCTGCTGCATTTTCGGGACATTTTGGGTTCCGTAAGACCTATCATCTTATTTCTCGTTATTTTTGGTGGCCCCACATGGCCCAGGAGATTCGGCAGTTTGTCTCTACCTGTCCTACCTGTGCCCGTACCAAGTCCTTGCCAGGTAAGCCGTGGGGGCTTCTTCAACCATTACCGGTACCCCATCTACCGTGGCAGGAGGTCTCGATGGATTTTATAACTGATCTCCCCTGTTCCAAGGGCAACACGATCATCTGGGTGGTGGTGGATCGTTTTTCTCGCATGGCTCACTTCGTCCCCATGCGGTCCCTGCCATCCGCGAAGGATCTGGCGTCACAATTTATCCAGCACATTTTTCGGCTACATGGACTGCCGCATCGTATCATCAGTGATAGAGGGTCGCAATTCACCTCTAAATTTTGGAGATCGTTATGCTCTGCCTTTGGGGTTACCACGCATTTCTCTTCAGCTTACCATCCTCAGACCAACGGCATGGCTGAACGTACTAACCAGACCCTTAAAGCTTTTCTTCGGGCCTTCACTAATGCTCGTCAAGATGATTGGACTGATCTCCTGGCCTGGGCTGAATTTGCATACAACAATAGTTTCCACTCTGCTTCCCGGACGTCACCCTTCTTCACTGTTTTTGGACGCCATCCACGGCTTCCGCCTCCAATTCCTTTGACTACAGCTCCTCCACTGATCCAGTCTACTCTCTCCACCATTCATGCAACTTGGAGGGCAGTCCGTCAGCAGTTGGGAAGGGCGGCTGCCCGGTACAAGCAAGGTGCTGATCGGCGTCGCTGTGCCGCTCCCGTATTCCAGCCGGGACAGAGAGTGTGGCTCAGCACCAAGTACCTCAAGCTTCGTCTTCCCTCCCTTAAGTTTGCTCCTCGCTTCATCGGGCCATTTTCTGTGACATCTAGAGTGGGGACAGTGGTCTATCGCCTTCACTTACCTGGTAATCTGCGCATTCACAATGCTTTTCATGTGTCTCTGCTTAAACCTTTTAGGACTTCCCACTGGCATCCTGCTCCGAAGAAGATTCTGGTTCCAGATTCTGATCCTGATCCAGAGTTCGAGGTAAAAGAGATTCTTGACTCCAAATTCCAGCGGGGTCGATTGTTTTACTTGATCTCGTGGAAGAACTTTGGTCCTGAGGATAACTCCTGGGAGCCAGTTGCTAATATCCTTGCTCCTGATTTGTTGCACGAGTTCCACTCTCGTTACCCTACTAAACCTGGACCTAGACGGAGAGGGGGGGCTTACGGGGGGGGTACTGTCGCGCCCCTTACCTGCGCCGCCATGCCCGCTGGGATGCCTCGCTCCGCGAGCAGGGGAGAGCGGGGTATCGCTGGCTGTGGGCGGCGTGGGCGGGGAGTTGTGCCAGCCTCCTGGGCTATGCCGGTTCGCCGCTTCAGCGCAATAGCGGCCGGCGATCGTCGCCGCTGCCAAGATGGCCGGCGCTCTCTAACTAGACAGTCTCTTCCGGGTGCGGGACCTGGGAGCAGAGGGACCGCCCCTTCGGGGCCCGGATTGGCTGGTCGCGGTTGGACTCCGCCTTCTCTCTAGGATCAGCCTATCCAGAGCCCCGGGGCTGGGTGTGGGCTCCTCCTTTCGAACAGCTGATGAGGGTTCTCCAGATGGAGGGGGTTATTTAAGGGCAGACGCTGGCAGAGTTCTTTGCTTCGGCTTCTGCTTGCGGATCCCTGAGTTCTGTGTTTTGGATTGCCTTCCGTTTGCCTTTGAACTACTCTTTGAACCTGGACTTTGCTTTTGCCTGCCGCCTGCCTTTGACCTCTGATTGAACCTGGACTTTGCTTTTGCCTGCAGCCTGCCTTTGGACCTCTGATTGAACCTGGACTTTGCTTTTGCCTGCAGCCTGCCTTTGAACCTCTGATTGAACCTGGACTTTGCTTTTGCCTGCCGCCTGCCTTTGAACCTCTGATTGAACCTGGACTTTGCTTTTGCCTGCAGCCTGCCTTTGAACCTCTGATTGAACCTGGACTTTGCTTTTGCCTGCAGCCTGCCTTTGAACCTCTGATTGAACCTGGACTTTGCTTTTGCCTGCCGCCTGCCTTTGAACCTCTGATTGAACCTGGACTTTGCTTTTGCCTGCCGCCTGCCTTTTGAACCTCTGATTGAACCTGAACTTTGCTATTGCCTGCCGCCTGCCTTTGTACCACTGATTGAACCTGGACCTTGCTGTTACCTGCCACCTGTCTCGAACCACAGTCCGGGTCTGGACCTTGTCTTTGGTCCTCTGTCTGCCCTAGCCTGTCCTTCTTTGGAGACCTCTGTCCTGACTCTCCAGGTAAGATCAGAACTGTCTGGCTGCCAGACGTTGTTTGGCCCAAGGGCTCACTTTTCGTGACAGAGGCCTGACAGAGGCAGGAGCTCTTCGGTCCATGCAGTGCACTATTCAACTTCTGGAGCTGCTAGGGTTTGTGATAAATTACTCGAAGTCCCATCTCCA